>NC_057938.1:12773455-13373455 GCF_018555375.3 Anguilla rostrata
TCTTAACTTAAATGGTCTTAGGACAGAAGTGAAGTTATTAAACTGAAATGACTGGAAAGTTCATCTCAAGCCTGAGACGGTGATTCATATCTTGATTTGTGTTTTTTAATAGCTGCAATGCTAAAATGCTCTTTTCAGTTCATAGCAAGAAGACATTGAATGGCACTGAAAGAAAAAAAATTTCCACACTTTTTTGTATGTGTGCTGCAGGATCAGCTTTGTCTACATATATATATTAACTTGAGTCTTTTGGCTAACTGCATGAATACAAAGAGCCCATCACTTCTTAAAAGGGGGACTTCAGGAGGAGGAAGTGAAAGATGCCCCATGTTTAAAATCTGCATACACAACACTATGTTGTTTTCACACCTTTTCACATGGGTGATTGAGGAACTGAAACCACCCATGCTATACATACACGTGTTAATGTATTTCTCTTACCGCTATTAAGACGCAGACAGAGCTGCAATGTGATTCTAAACTGGAGTAGTGCAATGACCCCATATAATGTAGTCTGAAGCCATGTAAGGATTTACCTTTTGTTACGTCCCCATTGTGGTCTAGGGGTACAGGAGAGTGACAAAATGAATGATCATTAAAGATTAAATTTTATTTACACAATTAATTTACTATACAATGAACAAACAGGAGGGGAAACACGGGGCTGTACCAAACAAAAGAAGATAACCAAAACAGAAATATATAAGCTACTAACAATTCTAGAAATGAAAGAAACTAACTAACTGAAACCCGAAAATCTTCCGAACCTGACTATTCTAAACTGAACGAAAACATACAAGGGTGGTACACGCCCGTATCTATATATATATATATATATATATACACAAGTGAAACTAACAGTGACAGTTAAGAAAACAAACACCTACTTAATTCCCACTCCTAACCCAACACAAAACCAGCAACCAAACCAGAGACGCATACCCAGACTAGAAGTCTTTTCAGAAATTACGATCGATACACAGAAGTCAAAATAGCACAAAGTCACAATAGCAATACAGGAGTGAACTAACATTCAAATCCAAGTCACTGAGGTGCAACTGACAATATTCGCTATATATAGGTGTGGGTCTGTTCCTCATTGGCCGCCAGGCAAGTCCGCAGAAGAGGATTGGGGGGAAAACAACGCACTCTTCCTCTTCTTCACCAATTGCGGAGTGACCCGTAGCAGACTTGACGGAATAATGAGACCAGAAGAAAAAAACAAACCTGGCACGTAACACCTTTGCAGTCAGTTTAACATATGTGTCAGGTATATACCGTCAACAGATTTGCAATAATCTAGCCTATATAGTGCTGAAAGTATGGTGGTCTAACGATCTTGGATGATGTTCTGGCCATCGCAGTGCACAGTAGTGGTGCTCCCTCGATACCAAATGTGACAAAATTAAATACGTTGATAATGAAATGAATAAATAAGCAATTCAATAATGAGCAATGTAATTAATATATAGTAATTTTGTCTCTTCGTGAACAGCAACGCTGCACAAATTCATCTTGCAAATGAGTTGGACACACCAACTTCACCCATCCAGGAAGTATTTTTTTTAATTGCGTAGTAGGTGGAGAACAGGCTACTGTTACTGTATAACTGTAGTTCGTATTTTATCTCCAGTGCCTTTTAGCTACCTTCCTAGTCAGCTAGTTTAGTTAGCCTGTAGCTACTGCTCTCTATGGCTCTTGTACTCGATGCCTGGATGGGCTGCCAAAAATGAGGGTGACTGATGTCCATCTTTATGCTAAAGCGAGCAGTAAATATCTACCAGTAATATATGTTCAGAGACTGCTCAGTTATGTTGGTATGGATTTATACATTATTTTAGCTTTCTGAGAGGCACTAGTTGTGAAAGGGGCGTGGAAGTTCACATGGGAAGTGATGTGAAGGTGCTCAGTCATAACCCTGCCCTCAAATCGCCAGCTGAAGCCGGTCAGCAGGATATGCTCCGCATCAGCACTCAACAGCAACTCTTCTGATTGATCAAGCACCTACAGTCTGCCTGTGTCAGTCCAGACAACATCAAAGGAAGAAGCTGCACAGTTCAGCTGCAGCATTGCAGAGTGAAGATGAGCTGAGGCTGGCTAACCTTAGTGTGTGCCCTGCCAAAACTGAATGGTGGAATGAAAAAATGTATCATTTAAAAATGTGTTAATTTTATCATGTTAAAATACATGTTGACTTTTTTAAATCCCTGGTTGATTGCTCTCTTTCTCCCAGAGCAAAGCTAAGGAGCTTCCGCTGTCGGCTGTGCGCTTCATGGAGGAGCTGGGTGAGTGCACCTTTGGCAGGGTGTACAGAGGCCACCTGTACCTGCCAGGGATGGAGCAGGCCCAGCTGGTAGCCATCAAGACCCTGAAGAACCCCTCCAGCCCGCAAATGTGGGGTGAGTTCCAGCAGGAGGTGTCGCTGCTGGCTGAGCTGCACCACCACAATGTGGCGTCCCTGCTGGGCGTGGTCACGCAGGACATGCCCGTCTGCATGCTGCTGGAGTTCCTGAGCCAAGGCGACCTGCGGCAGTTCCTCATCTCGCGCTCGCCGCACTCGGACGTGGGCGGGGCCAGCAGCAGCGAGGAGGACGGCACGGCGCACTCCGGCCTGGACCACAGCGACCTCCTGCGCCTGTCCGCGCAGGTGGCGGCCGGCATGGAGTACCTGTCCGGCCGCTCGTTCGTGCACAAGGACCTGGCCGCCCGCAACGTCCTGGTGGGCGAGCGCATGCACCTCAAGATCTCGGACCTGGGCCTGTCCCGGGACGCCTACACCTCCGACTACCTCTACGCCCCCAACAGGCGCCCGCTGCCGGTCCGCTGGATGTCCCCGGAAGCCATCGCCTGCGGCACCTTCACCACCGACTCTGACATCTGGGCGTTCGGCGTGGTGCTGTGGGAGATCTTCAGCTTCGGCCTGCAGCCCTACTGCGGCTTCAGCAGCCAGGAGGTGGTGGACGTGGTACACCAGCGGCAGCTGCTGGCCTGCCCGCCGTCCTGCCCGGCCTGCCTGTACGGCCTGATGGTGGAGTGCTGGCGGGAGGGCCCCGCCCAGCGGCCTCGCTTCAGGGACATCCACTCGCGCCTGAGGGCCTGGGGAGCACTCTCGTCCCACACCAGCTCGACCACGCCCTCAGGGGGCAACGCCACCACCCAAACCACCTCCCTGAGCGCCAGTCCCATCAGCAGCACTGGGAGCCCCCGCTACGCCGGCTACACCTACCCGGCGCACGGCCAAGCCCTGCCCCCACCCCATATCGCAGGCTTCGTGGCGGCTCCTTTGCCCCTAAGCCAGAGATTTGTCCCCGTCAATGGCTATGTGGTATCCCCCGGCTACGCCCCTTTCCCTACGGCCGACCTCCTGCCGCCGGGTCCCACCCGCTCCCCTGCGCACTGCCCGCCCCCCAAAAGCCGCTCCCCCAGCTCCGCCAGCAGCTCTGCCAGCACGGGCCCAACCGGGACCAGTGCGCCCTCCATCTGCTCCAGCCATGACACTGCCGTGCCGCTGGTGCCCCATTGCTTTCCCCGACCCGCAGTCACACACCAAAAGGCTCTGCAGAGTCAAAAGGCCCTACAGGCCAGCCCCACACACGCCACTCTGCACCTCACTGACCCTAGCCGGCACAGCTTTGATGAATCCAGCATAACTGCCCACTTGTAGCCCAGTATTTTTGTACATTTCCTTTTTTTTTATTTTATTTTTTACAAATAATTATTTAACTTTTTTAGGAGGGGTGGGGGGTTATTGGGGCTGTACATATGAAAGCCTTGAATGGCATTCACAGATTTATAAGTTTTTTTATAATTAAAATGTACAAAAAAATGTATTTAAAAAAAACTATTAGACTGCGTTGTACTGCAACTGTACTAGTTTGCTTCCGATGCTATCGTGTGTCAGTTTCCTATTTTGCCACAGAAACTGTTGCTAGCCAGCCATTTAGAGGCAGCACATTTCTACTCACTATAAGTTTTATTTTTTGTAGAAAGGAGCAAAGACCATCATACTTAAAAGCATTAGATCCAATTTGTAGATGTGGAAGCTGTTAAAAAAAATACTGCGAGGAACTTTGAGAGCTTGTACTTTTGTTGCCAACGGCAAAGATCAAACTACATTACTTGCTGGTGAAGTATAATCTTCTGCCAGACCAGTCAGTTCCTTCACTTTATATTGAGTAGAAGCAGCCTGTTAATGTGTATTATCTTTTAGCGAATTCTTTAAGTCATGCAAAGCAGGATGAGCAGGCTATGATATACTGTACAGTTTATGTAATATGTTGGCAGTTGTTGCTGCCTTGTGACTTTGCTACAGATTTTCTTATTTCAGAATGGTCTCTTATGTTCTTTTCTTTATGGTAGTTCCCTGTAAAGACCAGAGAAACTTTATACCGAAGGGTCAATCTTAGTTTGATTCGTTTTCTATTTTTAGCGAATGTACTCACCTCTTGTTTAATTAAAAATGAGTTGGAACATTTTCATGTGTTTACAAATGAAATGTCAAGTGGTCCTGTTTTTGCTTTGTACAAAAATAGATAATTGAGTCGGGTATTTTTGTTGCTTCAGATCACTCTGCTTCATATAAATTAACAGAGATTGGTAGAGAGTTTTAAATCAAAGTTATAGTTTCAACCAAGGTTTTTGTCAAATGACAGGAGCCATACATTTCAGACTCGTTTTTGCATTGTATTTTCATATATTTCTGAAATATACAATCGGTGTTGTCCTATTATTATGCCTTTTCAATGATTTCTTAATAATGACATCTTTGTCTGTGCAGTGAATTTAATTAATCCAAAAACCTGCCTGAGGCACACTTTTTAATGTACTATTTACAGATACTCCCCTGAATTTCATTATGAGGTGGTGCTGGGGTGTCTTTCACGATATATGATAGGCCTACTACTTGAATAACCAGATTTAGGCAGAAGGGAACTTTGACAAAAGTGTACTTGGTTCACTTTTGAGCTGTCATAGTAGTAAGCCACTAGTGCACAATGGATGTTTGTTACATTTGAGTTTTATGAACTACAAGTAAGCCAGTTTCTCAATGGCAGACTAGTGGATCTATATTTAAACTAAATGTGTAAGGCTTTTTTTTCTTTCTTTTTTTGATGCATGGTAGGTTTTATCTAAATGCAGTGACAGCATATAGCCTTATTTCCATTTTGGAATTTTTCGATACAATTGTGTCGCCATAGTAACACATTACCTACTCCTGCAGGTCAGGCACTTTTCACAGTAAGAAAAAATATTATGACAGTGCTTCCGATATTGCTTGCGTCGAAAGCGCTGCGACGAAAACAGATTTTTTTACAGACAGATTTTTTACACACCTGGCCAGAATGTAAACAAGTCATGGATTCTTCGTGGTGACAAGAAATTTGACAACACTAAGCCTATTGTTTCTCTTCTTTTTTTTAGATTGGCACTTTGCATTCACTGTACCTAATCTTTTATTCTTGGAAAATTATTTGTTTTTGGCTGTAGGCTAGTAATGATAGGTACGCTCCACAAGATGGCAGTAAATGTTTAAACTTGTTGCTGCTGAATTTTCATCAAAAGGTAAGTGACTTATAAATACTTTAATTAAATCCAGTTCATAACTACAATCTCATTAGCGCTCCAAAAGGCTTCCCTGAGTCTCCATAGAGGAACCCTATCTAGTTCAGTGGTTCATTTTTGGGCAAAATGGTTAAATATTGGAGTTTTCACACTTTTCAAACCAACCATAGAGTTCTAGTAAGAAAAAGGTTTCCCATATGAAGTCTTTTTTTTCCTGAGTGTATAGGTTTACAATCAAAGTCGAGGTTGATGTAAACTTGGATCCTGTGCAAGAGTTCTGTTTTGTAGTAAATATTGTGGCATATTATTAAACTTTATTTAACCAGGAAAACCTCATTGAGATTAAAAATCTTTTTTTCACGACTGTCCCGGCCAAGGCAGGCAGCAGCACATGGTTGCGGACTGACAATAAGGATTACAGAAGACGAGGTTAAAAAAACCTGAAAAAGACAATCACAGAATGGATTGTCTCCACTCTATTTGTATTATCCAATGCTGCAGAATACACAAGGCAGTTTACTGTTGCACAGCTCTTGTTCTGAAAATAGCCTAATGATAATCTGAGAAACGGATGTTTTTCTCTTTTTTGTGTGTGTGTGCCGTGTCCCTCTCTTTTGCGTTCTCAGACCATGTCAAACCCGGTCGTGGAGGGTGCAGGTGAACTGCTGGGTGAGAACCTGTCTGCCCTTCCACAAGCGACGCCGAATGGTGGCCTTGACAAAAGTGAGAATCTGTGATACCAGGCCGGTGAGGTAGAGGGCGAAGAGAGAGATTCATACATTACTGCTTGAATTCTTACACATAATTCACATCTCTTGAACTCCACCGCATTGGGCTTTTGTTAGCAATGGCTGTGGGAGCTGATATGCTGGCCTTCAGTCAGTGTATTATTGTCCGCTGTGAAGTAAACACGCCACCTGGGACCTGGACTCCTTGTCCCTGAATCTAGATTTAGGACCTAAGTTTACCCCTTTTCCCACTGTAGGAGCTAGACCAGGAGAGAACTTGCGGTGTGACAGGTCAGTGCAGCATTATCTGAACTGCCTGGATTTTGTGTCAAGATTTACCTTTCACCAATTGCCCCTCTCCTCAGAGGTACTAGATGCATTGGCTATTTCACATAACGTTTTAAGTGTGCCAGCCTCTGCAGGGGGCTGCCTGATCTGAAAGATCTATCTTTGCCTGAATGCAAACTGTTGAGGTTGATAAAAATCTAAAAATACCAATCTAAAAAGAGTAAAAGTACAACAAAAGAACATGATAAAATGCATGTGGGTAACAATGGAAGTTCAAAAAGAATGCATTTCGAACTAGGCTTACAATGAACTTGTTTTCTTACATTCTTGAAATGTCTTTCACAATTTTTTCAAAAATAACCAAAACTAACTCAAATCGTGCAGTCAAGCTTTAATGTCAGCAAGCACATATTTCAGTTTTTACCATTTTATAGTGCATTTGAGCTACATTCTCCATGTTGAAATTCCTTGCAGGGCCAGTTTATTTTATTTGTAAAAACAAGGCAAGCATAAAGATATTTCTTTGCCATTGGTTTCAGGGCTGTTAGGAGAATATACTTTGAGGAATACTTGGAAGCATGGATGAAGCTGGCTACAACAGGGAGAAGAATGCGCATGAGGAATCTGAGTGCGTCTGAGCACTAGAACTGCCCAATGATTACAGATGTTTTTATAGCATCATTTTTCCTAATAGCATCTCTAAATACAGCTGCAATGTATGTGTTTAATAAACTAAATGCAATTCACATTGAGGAGTTTTATTACTCAGTTTATTAAACATTGAAGACATTAGCTGGGAGATTGCTTACTTTCATACACCCAAACCCCACTGGACATTTTAAAATAACTAACAAAGCAATGGTCACAAAAAATCCATATTAAAGAACTGCAACTTGTGGTATAACGTACAGCCAATGTTCGTCAAATTTACTAAACTTTTTAGCAAAGCAGCACTAGTGACTTCTGTTCTCCTCTTGTTTCAGCTTTGGAGGAGCTAATCAAGTATGAGGAGGCATTTGCCATGCATAGTGGGACACAAAACATGTCTTTAGAGAGGACTCTGCACCAATCCAGGTTCCATTTTACAGTATTCTGATATTACTGTATTGTATCTATAAAGTTGAAATGCACTTGTACGTGAGGGAACGATCCATAACATGCCTTACCTTCAGTTGGCCATCTTGTGGCCGGCATAAAAGAGCATGAGTAATAATTATACTGCAGCGCATACAGAGAGTACAGTGTTTGATTCCTATGAGTCGTGAGTTCTGCTTTTCTCAGCACTGAAGGCAGCTTGCACAAGCAGCCAGACAAACTGAAGAAAACCTGCACCAAAAAAGACCGTAAACTTGAGAGACTTAACCGAATGAAAAGAATTTACCTGCTGTATAGAGCTCCAGGTGAGCATCACTGTGACTCTCCTACAGATAAAAATGACACTGCTCTCCAACAATAGTTTTTCATAAAAAAATAATTGTACATGTATTAGATCCCCAAAAACAATGGGCAAATATCAAAGGGTTAAAATTGTTTAGAACGTACCTATCGCCTGTAAACATGGATTTAGATGTGTGTGTCTATGTGTGTGTGTGTGTGTGTGTGTCTGCAGACCAACAAGCATCAGCGTGGAGGGAACTCCCAGCCAGTAGGGATTGCCCTGCTGGCCCTGACACACAGGAGCACTGGGAGACTGAGGTCAACACCCTTGTAGCCTGGACACACACCCTGTCAGTCAAGGAAATGGAGGAGGAATTACCTCAAGAAGCAGTTGCTTAAATGAGTTGTGCACTTTCTGGAGAGTTTTGATGTTCTTTGAATTTTCGCAAGTCTTCAAATGGCTCAGACATTTTTTTACAAGAATATGTTTTGATATTTAGAGTGCCCCCTTCCTGATTTCCTCTGGTAATGCACATTTATCACACTGAATGTTTTCAGATCCTTAGACAAAATATAGTATTAGACGAAGGGACACTGAGTAAACACAAACACATTTTTTTTTAAAAAAATTTCATTTATTTAATGAAAAAAGTTAACAAAAAAATGAATTTTCAATAAAAAAAACTCTATTGAAAATGATTAGTCCTATTGCATTCATTTTCACTTCACAATCCATTCCATGGTGCTAGGTTTTGATTTAAAAATAACGGAAACCACAATCATTAAATATCTGGTATGGTATTCATAAATCTACGCTATAAGTAGGCCTACAGATAATGTCACGCCGTGTAACAAATTCAAGCGACCTCCTTTTTAAATTTATGTACCACCTTGTAAATGTAGCCATAAACTATTCCCCTGGTTCTCATCGCTCGCTGCTAATCGCACTGCCGTTTAGTCTGCGCAATATAAGAATTTAACAACTGCGACTTCATCATCTGCAGGATAACTATACAACTGAACATGAGGACTCTTTTGTACGTCGCTTTGGATAAAAGCGTCTGCCAAATGAATGTAATGACTCGTGGAAGTAACCTAGATGAAATCAGCGATGTTTACAGAAATCGGAGAGGGCCGTCCAACACATCCGAGGAAGCATTTGGAATCAGTCTCCTGATACTTTCAGCCCCTGCTAGACCAACCTCATCCACCCAACAAAAGCCAGACCTCTTGATAAGTCTAAAAAGAATAATAGTTTGGTTGCTCGCGTGTTGGCTATGAGGCTCAGCGATTGATCGTGTGGTACTTAGGCTAACGGTTTTTGGGACTATAACAACTGTAAACGGAGTATCTCTCTGATATATTTGATTGCTCAAATAACTACACCAAATGTAGGCTACATGTTCTCTTGCAGCGTCAGAACAAGTATAAGATGGTTAAGTGCGTTAAGGCTTTTACATAGTTTATAAGTACAGGGCACATAAGCTGTGCGGACCGACAGTCCGCGGTCGTTTGCTCTTTCATCGTCCACTCGTACCACCCGCATATCCAAGCCCTACATTTCCCACAATCTTTGCGCGTCGTTTTCTCTTTCTGCCGGAAGTTACAGACTCTAAACAACATGGCCTCGTCCTTCCCCATCGTTGTGCTTATTTCTCTTCATGAATTGTTGTTCTTCTGAAAATCTTTATAATCCCGTTGGGATGAATCGCACAGGTGCCTGTACCTTCTCACCTCTTCAGCCAGTCTTTCTTCAGATGTCGACTCCATGTCTGTTTTGTGTACTCCGCATCACCACGTGTTTCCGGTGCCACATGAAATGCATGTCGATGTGAAACAGTTTCATACCGAGCCATGATTTGTGTGACACCGGTACGCGTACGCTAGGTACGCGCGGTGACAAAAATTGAGCTTCGCGCGGACATGCCAATGCGGACGTACGCTGAGGTCCGCTATTTCGTCATTTTGTCTGCGCGGACCCCAGCGGAGTCCGGTCGGTGAATGCTACGTCTGGACCATGAATTGGCCTTAAGTGTGGGCTAATATTGTTCTCTGAGATCGGTCCTCAGAAACGCTAAAGAAGACTGATCTTTTCACTGATGACATTTGATAGGTTTAAGCCTGTTTGTTAATAAGTAAAGCCCAATAACGAGTATTGCTAATTTTCAAAGCACGCGTTCAAATATAATCCATCAAATAGGACACACCTAGGCTAAATGTGAATGAAGGGAATGCCTGCTGCCACGGGTGCAATGTGGGGCTTCTATGACGTCATAACAACACAGAGGTGTCGATAAATTCCATTTGTCGGGCAGGAAACGATGGCTTTGTTACGTCATATCGCTGAGATCGCTATAAAATGCACTTCTTTCCGATGATATACATTATTATGAATACTGGAACCCCGTTTGTTCTGTGAAATTTACTGTTTCAGTGCGTAACTGCATTTGACTCGACCTGTTTTGAGGTGGCCTGTCAGTAGATTTCAGAAAAATGCCAAGGCAGAGGAGCAACAAGAAGGGCATATGGAAATGCCTGTCATGTCTGTGTTGCATTCAGTGCAACAATTATGATGATGTGTCTTCCACAGGTAAGAAATCCACATGTCTGGCATTTCCTGCTGCCTGTGCTGGTTCACATTTTATTTCTATATTGGTTGTCAAAGAATGTTTATGAGTCAAATATTTTTTGTATGTTTACCCCATTGGATGAGGATAGCATATTATTAAATATTGTGGCAATATAATTACTACATGTAGGGTAAAAACTGGTCATTAATTTTTGGTTCATTTTGGTGCCATCTTCCATTTCAGTCGCCACTCAGGTGGACAGTACCCTCGGGGTTCCAGCTACAGACAATTCCAACCAGGTGGACGAGACCCTCATTCCAATAAAGGACAGTTCCACACAGGTGGATGAGAACCTTATCCCCACTAAGAACAATTCAACCCAGGTGGACACAGACCTTGTTCCCACTCGGTATTGTTCCACCCAGGTGGATAACGCCCTCATTCCGACTAGGGATAATTTTACCCAGGTGGATGGGACCCTCATCTCCTTCATGGATACTGCCACTCAAATGGAGGAAACTTGTTGCACGGCTATGGTAAAAATTGTAAAATGTTATTTCATTTAAAAAATTATGCATATAACTGAAACCTGTGTTAATACTGATTAAATGTCAGTTTTAATATTATTGTTAGGCTCTCAACATACGAGACAATGGTTTTAATTTGGTATAAAAAGTGTAATATGTTTACATTACCAGAAGGTGGTTATTTGCATTTATACTGTATGATGTTCATTTAGGGTAGTAAACTGCTTTTTCATGATATTTCTGATTTGCCTGATTATAACTTTATTATCTGAAGTGCTTCTACATTACATTACAGGCATTTGGCAGACGCTCTTATCCAGAGCGACGTACAACAAAGTTTATAACCATAACCAGGAATAAGTATGACGAAACCCCTAGAGAGAAGTACCGGTCCAAGTACAGGGAACAACCGCATAGTTCAACTTGGACCCTGATGGTTAAACTGATTAACACTAACAACGAGAACGGCAACAACGCAATCTATGGAAAAATAAAAATAAATAAAAATACAAGTAGTCGTTAAGACAGGCGCATCAACTAAGTAACCTATGAAACAGCTGCCTAGTTACAACCCTAAGTTTAGTCATTTACAGGGGGGAAGGGAGGGATGGGGAGAGGTGCAGTCTGAAGAGGTGGGTCTTCAGTCGTCGTTTGAAATTGTTCACAGTCTCAGCTGTTCTGACCTCCACAGGGAGGTCATTCCACCATCGTGGGGCCAGAACAGACAGGAGACGTGTTCTGGAAGTGCAGGTGCGAAGAGGGGGAGGTGCTAGGCGTCCTGAGGTAGCAGAACGGAGGGATCTGGCTGGCATGTAGGGTTTGAATATCTTGTGAAGGTATGCTGGGGCTGCAAGTGCGTTTCTCAAAATTACTGCCAAATTTTCCAGTGTAAAACCATCTTAGAGCTGAGTGAGAGGATAGAGGACCTCATTGCAGAAAGGGATCAACAGGTTCAGCTTGAATGTGAGCAGAAACTCCAAGAGCAGCAGGAGGAATTCGATAAGGAGTTGGCTTTCCTGGCAAGAGAGAACCAGGTGAAATAAAACTGTTTAACCAGACGACCACATCTATCCCAGATTCGGTATATGAACCATGTTTACAAACGGCATGTGTCACCTTGTGACTTAGTCGACAATCTTGTCTTGCCATGCAGGTTCTTGCTGCGGAGAAGGAGAAGCTGCAGCTGGAGCACAAGAAATCTGTGTCAGAGCTGAAGGAGAAGCATGCCCAAGAAAAAGGCAAATTAAGTATGAGCTGCATGGGTCAAATATGATCAATCATCTCATCAGGTGAACAGAGGGCACTCGATACAGAGGTCTCTTCTGTTCTCAGCCGAGGTTATCAGGATTGAGAGGCTGAAGGTGGTGTTTGAGAGGTCCCATGCTCTGGAGAAGATGAAGGAAAGCTATAGACAGCAGTTGCTTGCTTTTGAAGAAAGCAGAAGGCAAGAAGTCCAGGATGTCACTAGCAGATATGAGGAACGCCTACAGGAGACTCTACACCAGCTTGCAGAGGTAATGGGCACAAGAAGTAAGTTTCATGTAACAGGAAGTGAGAGGATCTCAGTATGGTCTTTCAAAAGCTAAAAATCTTTGGCTGAACTTCCAATTGTGGATGTGCCTCGCAGTCTTGGTATCAAAACCAGATCATGCAAGTGCCAAGTGTAGCTGGCAGCGCATAATTGGCTGTAGCAATCACCAAGAGGGAAGGAGCCATTCAGTATAACTACTGTGCACTAACTGCTCGGTGACTCCCATCTGGTCTACTGGCTAATTGCACCTTGCCTGTGCCAGCTTAGACATAAAATGTGCTCTTCTGACACAATGAGCAGCACAGCTTTCAGCACAGGAATTAAGTGCTTGTTGATAGACATGCAAGTATCTAAAGAGAAGCAGATTTGTCTGCATTCTCCCAAATTGGAAGGAGGAGAGGCGTGAGGCTAGTTTGCAAATACATGTTGGCTTACAAATATAGCCAGGCATTTCAGGAGAAAAAAGAATCTTGTAATATAAGAGAATGGCTGCAGTGTTTTCAAGGATATATTTTCTATAACGTTGTAGCTCAAATTGAAAAATATTTTTGGTCATGTCATTATATTAATGTACAATATTTTTGCCTGCAAGCACCTTTTTGGGGGGCAAGTGCAGGTATGGCTACATCACAGATAAGAACGCTGTAAGGAGTTAAGCATAACCAGAGCACTCGTTGTGTCCTGTTCTGTGTCAGTGCGTGAACATACGCAAGAAGCAATCTCTTCAGTACGACAGCAGGACAGAACTACTGAAAGAAATGTTGCAGGCAGTGAGCAGGGAAAATGTAGACATTAAAATGTACTACGAGATACGGCTGACTGAAGAGACAGACACCTACCTATTCCTGGAGGAAGAGAACAACATTTGGAGGAATGAGGTAGATGGTTGCAGTCCTGTTATGTGTATTGTCTGCTACGTGGTTTCCCTCCACAAAACTAGCTTCATAAATCAAGGGATCTGGAAACTTTCTACCAACAGAAATTGCTCAGACTGCTACAGTAACATTATACAATAATATTATACAACACTAAAAACTGCCATATTTCTGCCGGTCCTTTTCCCTACAGGTACACAAACTGGAGGAAACTGCTAAGACCCTGAGCATCCAGGTGGACACTCTGCAGCAGTTAACAGGTGAGATCCAGTCACTGCAGGAGGAGAATGTGTGTCTGCGGAGGAAGGCACTGTCGGCAGAATGCACTGGGATGGTCCGACAAAACGCGCCCAGGAACCGATTCAGGAACCGGTCTATAGCCAGGCATCGGACCAGGATCAAACACCGTGCCACGTCCCAAGATCAGACAGCCCCAACTGGTCAAGAATAGTAAGAACTAACAAATAAGCATGGAACCTATGAGCAAACAATAAGAGTGTTTCCCAATTTTTCCCAGGAGAAAAATCTAAATTGCCTGGAAACTGGAAAATCATCAGTTGACTATTGAGGGGTCGGGGGTGATTGTCCACTTTATCCCATCTTGGCTTAAATAGGGTTTTCATTCCCTCTGAAAAATGGATGTTCATAAGGCATAATCATCCCATCTCCAATTTGGAAAATACTGTAAGATGTTCATAGGTACAGGTTAGGGTTGTTAACCAGTTAATGTGTAAACAGCATTAATTTACTAAACATTTTCATTAATGGTTTCTGAATTCTTTTCATTTAAACAATAAACATCTCTTGTCCTCTGCTAATAAAAGATAAATGCACTTACTTGCAACCTCTACCCTGTTCATGAATATGTGTTTCATTGTGTCTTCCAGCCTCAGCCTGCAGCATCTACAGACATGACAGGTATTTCCATGGTAGTGGTGAGTCCTCATTTCAAGTGTGCATCCTTCCTAAAGTGTTGTGGATTCCTGTGTGATGAGCTTACCATCGGGCCTAACGTTGGTTCCTGCGATGTGTGTTGCTGTGATCTGTGCCTTCTCAGTGTCGTAGTCCAGCGTTGCGTGTCTGCATCTGCCAGTTTCGAAGGAGCTTAGCTTGACCGCCTTGCTGGGGTCAGGGAATAATTTAACGGTTTTTCCCAAATTGTTTTGATTCCCTCTGGAAAACAGGTGTTGTTTTATTAGGATATAGTGCAGGTATTATTTGTGTATCCTGTAGGAAAATCAAAATTCATCCAAATCCAAAAAATATGTTTGTCTGCTATCTGTAAACAGCCAGAACATGTGTGCATTCAGGCTGTATGTGAATTGGTATTATCTTTGAAATTATAAAATGAATAATGTATACACTGCCTTGCCTGATTTTATTTTATTCACATTCCGCTTATGGGCCACTCTTTAGCCTTGGCAAGTTTTATTGTTAAATGAGCACAGTTCACTGGTGGAAAGATATTGTTCAACGCTATGAACTCACTCAAAAATGAGCTAGCTAGTACATTAACTTACTGAACTGATCAGGAAATTGGCCGGATTTAGCAACTAGTAAATGTTGCCATTTTTTTCCAAATAAAGCACTTAAATACTTATGTCCGGTGACAACAGAATAATCAAATTACTGTGGTTGTAAGATGGTCACATAGTTTATTGAAGGTCCAAAAAACCTAGTCCCAAAACAAGATGGAACTGCTTGCTCACTTTTTCTATATCAATACATTGCCTCATGAAAATGGTAAAAATAAATAATAATAAAAATATTTTAAAAAACATAAGTAAAATATGCAAACTTTCTTTTCTATGATAACCAGTCAAAAAAAGCTATAACTCGTCATTAAAACGCACATCTGCCCAGAACAAGATATTTTTTGGTGGCCGCTAGATGACGATAAAACCATTCAAACTGCATTTTCACCTGGCGTGTCATCCCTGCTCAAAACGCGGGGGGTCGCCAAATGTCCAGCCAACTCAATTTTGGCCAATTTTTCCGCTTAATGTTCAACCCGCTGGTAGCCTACCTTCTCGTCTGTGAGCGCAAGTGGAGGGATGCGAAATGAGATGACAGCCTACAAGTCCTGCTCTTACTTTCACAGAGCGTTTCAAAATGGCTGCTGCGTTCTCGGTACAAGCACCTACCGTGGTCTCAGGAATCCAGGAGAATTCACATTTACCGGGCTCTGACAGCTCAGAAGTGCGACAGGACGAGGAGTCTGCGGGTGAGAGACTCTGCATGCGAGATTTACCTGATTTGGAACCAGGTGAAATCAAGAGAAGGCTCGAAGAAACTCGCAGGGAGCTGAGCAACAGGAGGAAAATCATCATTAAGCACCTGCCTCAGGATATTACCAGCCAGGTAAAATAGTTGCAGAAGTGTCGCTGGAAGTTTTTATTGTAGAAAATTGCAAACGCGTGTTATCAAACCGTTATCAAGGTCTTAAAACATAAAACTTTGGGAGCATATCATCTAGTATGAGATACTATTTTAAAGTTCTAATGTAAAGCTAATTTTGAATCAAAACGCTGAACATTAATAAAATAAATTGCCCGTGAACTCCCAGAATCGGCGACTATTTTCTGTCACTTTTGTTATTGCTAATTAGCCAACATATCAAGGGTGCAGCTGCGATGCTGATCGTGTGTAGGCAAAATAAGAATCCTGTAACTATAATTGCTAAGTAGCCTAGTTTATTCTTTTGATGCCGTATAATTAATTCATATTTTCTTTAAAGTAATGCGGTGATTAAAGGCACGGCGTCGTGCTGCTTACGTGTTTGGCTAGTTAATGTTACCTATGTCAAGATTTGTAATGCTTTTTTTCAACCATTGGACCAACTTTCCCTTTGGCCGACCTCGGCTACTTACAAATTCTCGTCTTTGGCCTCTGTAGTTCCTTAGTTTGACGTTGTGATGTGAACTCTTCCTCCAGCATGTTTTAGGTAGGAGGATATCGGGATTTTGGGGTTTTCGTAATTTTATAAACCTTGTGTATTTGCCCAGCGTTCTGTTATAAGCCTATTCGTGTTTTAATCACATTACTCCTGTGACGAAATGTTGCGTAACATCATTTATTTAAATTTAGAATGATAAATTCGCTGCCTCAGATTAATATTAAAACAAGCCTTAGTCTCGCCTAATATGCATTAATTAGGCTGACTACCTTAAAACTGTTCGTGCAACTATCGCCATAGTTTTCGCCATGTATTACAAAACTGACGAATGTCAAACTTCTTCTTAGATTTAAATTTTGAATGAAATGTATTGGTTATTGTATAGTTTTCTTTCCAGGTTAGACAGTGTTTTTGTTTTGGTTGAGGTCGATTGTGTGTGATATTGTCTCATAAATCGTTAAATAAATATGGCCTACACAAATAAAATATTTTTAGTATTTTACAAGAAAGAAAATTATTTCTGAAATATGTTTTTGCACTCTCAAACAAATGCAATTATTATTTAAATTTCTTGACACGCTTTTTTTTTGGGGGGGGGGGGGGGGGGAGGGGTGTTACCAATATATGGACATTCATTTGATGGTGACTCAACATGCATGTACGCATCACTTGACACGTCGTTTGCATTTCTTTGTGGCTTTTTGAGACATTCCTCATAACAAGATATGCAAATGTATCAAGAAATAGGTTTTTTTTAGTCTTCTCCAGCCAATCAGATTTTAAGACATCCTTTCACTAACGCCTACATTCTTCCGAACAAACACTGCGCAACAATAACTCCGTAATTGTGAGCTCACGTGGTAGCTGAATGGATTAGTGTCGTTCCTAAACTCACAAGTCGTGTCCAAATAAACACTATACCAGCATGCAGGGGACCAGGGATTGACATTCCCCCTGAAGCGCACAAACTCCAGTGGTTACTGGAGGTTATGCAATGTAGTAAGCCCTTGGTGCCAAATAGCAAATGTCCTCATTTAAGTCAATTCATAACTATTAATTTACCTTGCTTGCACATCTGGTACCAAAATCCCCATAGTCTAGCATGGCAGCCTCCAAGAACAGACTTCATGCACCATTGTGCTGTTCCCATAGGAATCCAGGAAATTAATATCACTTCTTTAATAGTTAAAGCAATGATCCTTGCAGGAATGCCAACATGTACTTTAGTAATAGCAGTAATACACTGTAAATGCAGTTTTACTAGAGTGAGTCATCTCGCCGTCAAAAAGGAAAACATAAGTATAATTCAAATGGTTCGTGGCCATTGGTTTCCTGAAATAAACCTTTTTTGTTTTACAGTGTAATAGTAAAGCAATAACAAATGATTGTTCAGGATATTTTATGGTTCCTGTACAAAGAGGAAACTCCAGAGCTGTGCTGTTAAATACACTCCATAAATGGTATGCAGAATGATGACTCGATGAAGACTTGAATTCATGTGTTGGCACATCTTCACTGATTCCTTTCACATTTTCAATGAGATCCCCCGATTCATCTAGACCCCTGTTACAAAGTTTTCTTTTGTGCAAACATTCTGTGATGCACTATGAAATTATATAAATTTTTGGATTATCAAAAAAATACTGGGGGCTTATGTAAATGGACATTTTGTATAACATGTAGCCTACATTTAACAAAATGGAGTCATTTGTTTCCCTATAATACTAGTAAAAAATAAATTATATTTATTTCCTGGAGTTCAGGAAAGCTATTGCAGTGGATATTTTGTGTGCCATGATGTGCCTTGCAGCTTGTGTCTTATTAAAACCCATGTCTGAGACCTCTGTCCCTCTTATGACCTATCTACTATACCTCTCTGTCTCCGCAGTTACCAAATGCATAAATTGTTGCTCTTTCACAACAGACTGACTAATAGCTAGTGGCCACCCTGTATTTTCCTGGTGAAGGGGGGAATGGCTGAAGAACCTGGTTCTATCGGTGATTAATGCTTTGGCAGAGTAAGCATGAAGGCCCCCCAGCCCGGCTATCCATTTTGGATGTTCAGTTACGGAGGGCTCCCTGGACAGCAGGTCACTTTCATTACAGGCCAGTGAAGAGGAGATAAGGGTGGCGTTTGTGGCCCCCGGTATTGCCAAGCTTATCTGGTGGGACTGTCCCAGCCCCCCAGCCTGTGTGTGGACAGTAACCAATGTTATATCTCCCACAAACAGGTGGCAGTTGCTGTTGCTGAAATAGCATTTGTACGAGTCAGTGTTTTGCCATGGAAGTGAACATGAGCGTGGGTGTAGTTTACACCAGTATTGCCAACGATATTTCGAAAAAAGCCCTGGTTCATACGATTGTAAATTTTGTTTCATAACCTGTTTTGTTGAAAACTGTCAGAAACCTGGAAAAGTGTTTTCAAATATTACCAGCATCTGAACCAGGTCTTCAAAGCTGACCTGAGCTATCCCTCCTAACCATATTTAAAAATTAAACTTTTGTCACCTTATCCTGCAAGGTGTTTGACTGCTTGCTCCATCTGCATCTGTTTGCGATGGGCTGGTTCACATGGAACAGCAGCAGGGCTACACACATGAAATGCAAACGCTCTTTCTTGAGTGGTCACATGCCCAAGATCCTGGTTATTGACCAATCACAGTGCTGAGCTCTCCTTAGTCCTATTAGTGTGTAGAGTGGAAGAAGGAGCAGTCACTGTAACAATAGGGCTTTTGTAATGGATGAATGTGATAGAGTACTTTTGTGAAAATGCAGAATTGACTTTTCCTTGTGCCCCTAAGTAGTTCCAGCTGTTGTCTTCTGAAGATTTAGTTTTTTCCCTCTTGGGCTGATAAAAAATGGACAACAGGATGCTCATAAACCAATGGAATGAATGTGACATTTTAATCTGTATGCTGTTTTAGTGTCCGCATGGCTTTCCCATCATTTAAACCCCATTATTGTTCCCGAAAGATGCTGCACAAGAAAGATGGTAAGATTATATAAAATCTTCTTTAATGCCACCATCTTGTTTACAGATGTGGCCTAGTCAAGATGAAGCTAACTGAAAGTATTGTGCATTCCTCTTGAACAAGAATTAGAAAGCTATGTGTGGGTTGTATAAGATACCATACAGGACAATAATAGCTTGGCACGGGTGTGCAGATTAAAGAAACGGCCTTCCACCCAGCACTGTGGCTTTTCTGCTGCTGGTGCTGAGAGATGGGGACAGAGAAAACGAACAGGAGAAGGAGAACTGGTGCCAGCTGCTCTCTTTCTCCTGTGCTACCAGGTCTGGATTGCGTTCACTTAAAACATAAACACGTTCCAATCTCTGTCCTGTCCTGAAATTATTTCTTCCCCTTTTAAGAAAAATGGGGGGGGGGGGGGTGGATGCTATTTTTGCACTCTGATATTCAGATCTATATAAATGCAGGTAATATAAGTCATGCGCAGTAAATGCTGTGGTTAATTTAATTAGGCTGCTCAGCACCCGATTGTAGTGCCCAAGGATGCTAACTATATTCTTTCTCCCCCTTCTTTGCTGTGTGGAATCAGAAGTTTGATGTTCCGTGCAGATAATGTATTCCTCAAAATGTTTTTTTAAATGAAAATTATGTTGATATTATTAACCGTAATATTTGATTCCATTATTAACCTGACTTTTGCTATCTCATTATCCAAACAGGCATCAGAGAAGAATTATGCCTATAATAATACAATCTAAGCAGGGGACCTCAGTTCAGAATTTGAGTAGATTTTATGTATTTATTGTATTTAAATTTTGAAAAGCAGTATTACATGTATGGTCAATTAGTTTCTTCCTTATGAATGTCCCTGCATGAAGACAGTGTGAATGTCCCCATTTGTTTATAGGACGGAAGTTTCTGCTCTAAACAAGTTTTTTCTTAATGGCAGGAGGTCCGCAGCATTTTGTGCAAGTATGAGCTGAAGTACTGTTATGTGGACAGGAACAAAGGAACAGGTAATTATATATTTAGTTATTCACGTAGTGCTTTTAGAGGCTACTTAATACTACATTTCCCCAACATGTGTTGAGTACCTAGAGCTGAATCCTACAGCATACCTCAGTGCAGCTGCTGTCAAATATTAAACCATTATCCAGAAGTTATTAACTTCTGAATGGTGGGATACAGATAGAAATTGCATATTTAGATTCCAAACAGAAATGTAAAGGGAAAACTGGACAGTACTTTTAAGGATGACAGTAATAACCGGCTTTACATTCCTTTTACAAGAATAGCATTTCTGGCTAACTTGATTACCCAAGAAGAACATTCTGCACATTAGTAATCAATGCACTTTTAATGAATGCCTGTTAAAATCTACCATTGTAAAGTCAATAATATAAAATGTCCACCATTCTTCTGTAGTTTTGGGGAAAATTGTTTTTTCAGCCGAGCAGAAAACAAGTAGTAACTATTTCTGTTCGCTGTGATTGTCAAAAGCAGACAAACTTTGAAATGGACTTTTTTTAAAAACGGACACTGGTTTGAAAATTAATACAACTGATTGTGCAGAAGTTTCATCTGCTGAAGGAGTCTTGCAGGAAATATTTTTTTGGTTACTGAGATAATATGTAGAAAAGCTGAAATTCACAGTTAACAATCAGTTGCATCAAAGTTACTGCAGAATTCAAGTGTTGGATGAACTTGCTGGAATTGCTTGTTCCTGTACTGTGTGAATTAGTCCAGGGCTGCTGTATGCTGGAGCCATTACACTCTCCTCGACACACGACAGCCTCCTGCTGATGCTCTCCTGTTGTCTGGGAAACTGGAGAAGAACCAAGATTAAAGCTGTCAAGGAGTGGAGCAGGATAGTGTAGACTCAGCTGCCATAGTTTGAGCTGGAAGTCTAGGCTCCTGCATTAGAAAAGGAGTCACATTTTCATTTGTTGTTTTTTTGACACTGAAAGACCATGGTGTCTCTTACCCACATGACGATGATGGCAAAATATAACTCCAGAAGCTTTAAAAGGATCTTCTGTTAATTTAAGAACCAGCCTTGTCATATCAACTTGAAAGGAGGGAGGGAGCAATAGTGTGGGACCAATTGTGTGTCTCCTTGTATTGTAAAAAGTCTGTTGATGTAAGTATTGACATCTGGGGAGAGCCACATAACCATTAATGGTGTGTGTCAAGTCCACAGTGCAAGGACTAACTTTGGCAGGGGCTCAGGCTGTAATTAGGTCCATCTCCTGGCTGTAGGCTTTGCGCTAGACTTATGCTGTCATCGAAAACAAGGGTGTGATGTCAGGACAAAAGTTTTATATATTTCTGTTTTTATTTTTTTATTTTCATTTTTTGTTCCTGAAGTGCAAACCTTACAGTGTTGCAGCACTGCAGTCAGCCATTTAGGCCATCTGCACTCACATAGACCATGGATTTCCGGTGGGGTAGTGGAAGTGGCTTGCATGGGATAGGTTTGAACTGCAGTTGTTAAAACTAGCCATAAGGGAGCCATTTTTGGCAGCATGCAAGCCGTTTAACAACATTTATGGCCTAACGTGATTTTATTTTGAGGTTATTTTATTTATTTTCTTTGCCTGTGTGGTCCTGAATGAGGTTATAGCCTTTAGGTTACAGCCTGGGAAATAAATTACGATTCATAGTTGACCTGCATTTTCATGGGAGTGGTAACGCAGGATTCTGCGTTGTTTTATGCTGAAAAAAATACAAAATGCAGGTGGATAAATACACTGTGTTCTATAAATGCAGATATTCCAAGGTTGGAATATCTGCAAAAGATTGCAACGGGTGATGACCCATACTTGAACAACAAAAAAATGATTACCCTTCTGTTAAAAGTGTCATGATAGTTATGAATGAGATACATTTATTGTGTTATTATTGTGAGTTGGTATATACTGTAATAAAAATTTTAATAGTTTTTTTTTTTTTTTTTTTATCAGAACGCAGGTGAATTTGTGTAAAACAGATTTTGAAATATCCTGCATTCCAAAGATCCAGCATTCCATAATTTGGCATGACCAATAATTTTTGGTTTATTACTTTATTTCCACCCAAGGCCAAATCAGATTTTGGATATCACTTCTGGCTCAGAGTTTTTAATTAAGTTAATATATAAAAAATATAAACAGTAGACCTATTTCTCCACCTGATCCGTTGGAATTTATTGATGATTCTGGGAGGAAATACTTCCCTGTGGGGTCACTGTGCATGTGACAATTAAATGAGTGACTCATGAATATTTCTGGAAGATGGTCACATTAGTACTTACCCATAATGTACACACAATGGTAATGGATCCAGAATCACATTGCAGGTTTGAAGGAAGCATTGTATGTGCTGGTATCTTTGATGATATATGTGTGAAAATGAAATACAGAATGTGGAGGTTTGGAAGAGGAAGATGCATTTTTCCACTCCCTCTTGGTTTCCATGGAAATGGCGTCATCCCATAACATCTAGAAAATATGTGTATTTTCGTGTAGTCTGATTGAGTAAAAAATGTGACTGTTATAATTAGTATTACGGATTGTGCACCATGGTGGACCACCTCAAAACTGTTTGTTTTGACAACTTTAGTCATTACCTCAATGTTTTGTTAACGATTAATCGGTGACTGTTCATTAATGTTTCCTTAAAAATTTCATCCCTAATTTCCTTTTACATTTAGCCAGGCCAGACGGGGCAACGGGTTTTGTCGCCTCTGTCCTGGAAGGCTAGAGTTTGTCCTCCAGGAATAAATTCACCTGTGATGGCATTGGAACGGTGGAGAGGGGGGCTGAGTAGATGGAGATGGGCTCCTCATCTACTCAGCATCCAGAGTGTGCTGCTTGCGTGGGCCAGGCCGGGTGGAAGGGGTTGGGGGGGTGTGTATTACTTGTTTCATATTTGGCAAGCTTTCGGGTTTTACTCAGTGCAGTTATCCAGCATCCTCGGTAATCCTGCTTTGGGAAACCAGGCGCTAGGTGGCCAGTTAGCTTGCGTGTATGTATGTCTCCTCTTGTGAATAGTCATGCATGTGTCTGCATTCATCAGTGTGCATTTGTGTGCGTGCTGGCTTCGCATTTGTACATGTGTGTGTACACGCACCTTGAGTGCCTTGAGTCCTCCAGTCAGGGCTCACATCTTCTATCCCTGCTGCATGAAGTATTCATGACTGCTGAGGGGATTGTTATTTTTGCATTTTAGTTTTTGACTTTTTTTTGTTTTGTTTTGGAGAACAGAAGGAGTATTTCTTTTCTTTTGTTTTGTGGTGGTTATATGGTTGTGTTTGTTCCATCATAGCTTTCTACCTCATTTTCTTTTGGGTCCTTTGGACTCAAGCTGTCTTGCAAGGTTTGGCTTACTAGTCTGTCCACCTTTGCTTGTAATTTCAAGTTAGTATCTTCTTTTTTGTTCATTGTAAGTACTCAGCCCCATTCAATAGTGAGTGTGTAATATATGTTTTTGTTTCTCATATATTTTAAATTTGATAAAGAGTAGGTTTTGAACTGGTTGATTACAACTGTTTGAAGTAAATTTCCAAATGGGATTAGTGAGCACTCTAGGGAGCTCTCATTGTCCACTGCAGCTACAATACAATACCCACTCAGTGTTTTGCAACTGCTGCATATGTTCCAAATAGTTTTATCAGCTGGGATATTTATTTATATCTATTTCAGAAGGAGAATATTTTGAGGAGCTTTAAAATTAGTCTTTCTCTTTTCTTTTACTTGATGTAAATTAATATCAACATCTTATTTTACTGCTTACAATTGCATAAATGCTATAACCTCCTCCTTCCACGACTTTCCTAAATATCTGGGCTTAAACTAACTCCATTTTTAAAATTGATTTGGTGACCTATGTTAATAATATTAAATATACAGAATTATTTAAATGCACATAAGCACAGTTTAAGCTGTGTACATTAGTACACTGTTTAGTCTTTACTGTTGCTCTTGATGATGTGCTGTACTCAGCTTCCACTGCAATAGTGCTTTCTGCTTCATCATGACCGCAGTTTAGCTCACAGACCGTGGGGTGCAATTTGCTGGCGGTTCTCCCGAATTTACGAAGGATGTTGCAGCCTTGAGACAGGCTTACAAGTACAATTGGGCATTCCAAATTGGAAGAAAAATGTAAAGAATTAAAAACTGGCTGAAATAGGAAAATGGCCTGTGTAATATCTTGTCTAAATGAACTGATCCTCGATTAAGAGAATTCCTTCCATTTTCCAGTTTGTTCCCCGTAAATTATTTAAAGCAAGCACTTAAGTTGCTTAGTGCTCACTTTTTAATACGCTTTCATTAAATATTCATGCAGTAAGATGTGGTATGACCTGGACGTTGTTTTGAAGGAATTCTTGTAACTCAGACCAGCTGATTCATGGCTATATTGTTCGGTTGAACGTATTAAACCTGTCAAACCACTTTCAGCTCAGTTCCATTTATGAGATTATTATTAGCAGATTATTGATATTACGCTGTTTGATCATCGAGTGGAACGGTGACCTCTTAACCACATACCCTATGAAGTTGTCAATGTCTATTATTGTAGCTAATATATTGTAAGAAATAAGTGTTATTGTAATTATTATTGTTATAATTATCATTGATGAATTTCTTCCCAGCCTTTGTGACCCTGCTGAATGGAGACCAGGCCCAGGATGCAATGCGGTCCCTCCATCAGACCCCCGTCCGCGGCAGGGAGATAACGGTGCAGCTGCAGTCCGCCGACGCGCTGCTCTGCGTCACCAACCTGCCCCACACCCTCACCGCTGCCCAGTTCCAGGAGCTGGCGCGTCTCCACGGCAACCTGGAGCGCTGTTTCCTAGTGTACAGCCACCGGACGGGCCACTCCAAGGGCTACGGTTTCGCGGAGTACATGAAGAAGGACTCCGCCTCCCGGGCGCGCTGCGAGCTGTCGGGCCTTCGGCGCGGAGGCCGCGCCCTCGCGGCGCAGTGGGTGGACGCCAGCCGGCTGACCGCCGACCTCCTCCACTCCAGGTGCCTCCGCGTGGACGGGCTGCCCGGTGACCTCGGCGCCAGCGAGGAGCTGTCCCGGGCTTTTGGCAGCCGGCACAAGCCGATATTCTGCCAGGTCAGAATTGCCCCCCCCCCACCCCTTTTCCTGTGGTTTTTTTTATCCTTTAATATTTTTGTACAGTGTCTTGTTTTTACTCTAATTGCTTTTACATATGTGTTTTTTTGTTCCATCACACCTGGATCAAATGAGTATTTGCAATACTTTAACCCTTTAGATGCTGGTAAATTCTGAAAATGTTTGTACAGATGCCTGAAAATTATTTAGTCAAACATGGAGAAAAAAAAGTAAAATCATGAAAAGTTGATGTAAAAATTGATGAAAATTAATATTGATTTTATACATGTCAGTGTTGTACAGAAATTTTACTAGTGTATGAAGAGTCAAAGCACTTCAAATCATTGCAAATCGCTGGCCTGTTTTTTAAATACATCTACACACACACACATGCTCGTGCACATAATCAAACACACACTCTCTCACAAACATACAGAACACACACACACGCACACACACGCACTTTCATATCTAGCTGACCGTAAAACCCATGTACTTCCTTAAGTGCTGGAGTGTCCCTAGGGGTAAGTTATTAGCTTTTGGTGCATTATCTCTTCTCCCTTCCCGCATGTGTAGGGTGTATGCATCCCCTCCTCTGCTGGCCACGAGCGCGTAGTGTGTGGGTCAATAGCAGCAGCGCCAGACAGTGGCGATGTCAGCGACCCGACGTGCCGCAGAGCTGTTTTGAGGTCTCTCTTTTCCACGCGGTGTTGTTTGGGGTGATATCATCACCGATTGGCTCTTTGGTATGTACAGTAGATCTGTGTTGTGTGACTCCAGACTCCAGAATGTTCTTGGTTTGAGTGAAAAGGTCGTGAAAGAGCTGCGAAGGTGGAGAGTACTTGATTAAAGGTGCTTGGTTCTGTGCTGGGTTGTGCATTTTATGAAAAAAATCCTTTTTCTATGGCTATCCATATACTAAACAACAAGACTTCAAGCTGTTCAGAATCAAAGTACTTCCCAGTTTGGCCCTCTCATTCTAATGTTTCACATATTGATGTCAGATTTGTCATTGTTTTTTTTAAGTTTAGCATAACCTATGAACACCAGTACTTGTGTTAATCACTCAACACCAGCACTTGTCATTGCAGAAACCCAGTACTCATAATTGCAGAACACCTGTTCTTGAGTAGATTCAGAATAATTTTCCTCAAGGAGCCTCTTATTTATACCCCTCTTTATTTTGTGTTTGAGACTCCTTTTGTTATCCATTGTATAGCCTTGTTACCTCTGTCCTTCATATAGCTACAACTTGTAGGCCCAGTGTTCAGGTCAATAGCTTTGATTGTTTTTTTTGGTTTGTTTGTTTGTTTTGCAGACAGTAAGAAATGCATATGTATTAGATTCCCTTACTCCCATCTGTAATGCTTGAGAAAATATAATGCAAAGTATTCTAAATATAACTCTTGCTGAAGCATGAGCAGCCTAAATCTCTGTATCAGAATATTAGACTCAACGGGCTGGAAAATTGAAACATAAAACTATTTTGTTTGAGCAGCCAGGTAACCAGTGGCTGCTGAATAACATCTTCAGTCATACATTGCTGATTTGTGCAAATTGTGAGGTTTGTGACCAAATACCTCCCCTCCTCCACCCCACCACTATTCAGTCATCTAAGAATTATTCACATGGCGGTATTTCTATTACTTTTATGTTTCTTCATCTGTCTTACTATTAGGCCATTAGTTTTTTTTTTAGGGACAGATTTTTCTTTCAAGGCTGATAACATTCTTACAAATTAGTCACATGCTTCGTGACAGATGCCATTCTTGATTGAAAAGACGTGCAATTCACTATTATAATTTACTCTCGAGTCCTATGTACATTATGAAAGGCTAGAGGACGCTTTCTCAATTTCCTTTCATAAATGATGGTAAACCAGTAACTGTTTAGGTGCATTGGTCCATGGTGGTATTTGCAGCCTACTTCAAAAGGGGCCATGGCATGTGTTCAGATGAATAGCGTTCTTGTGAATTCATGCTTATTTTATTGAGAAATAAACATGTTTTTTTGCCGTTTGATTAAAGGTGAGGCGGGAAAGATGTTTTTTTTTTACAGCCCTTGGAAAGTAGAACTTAAGTGGGAAGTTGCCTTTTCTGTCAGGCAGAGAGTAAATGCAGGAGAAAAGCATCTCGCTGGAGAATACAAGGGAGGAAGAGCTGGAACCGGGACAAAGCCTTTCCTGGACTAGGCACTCAGCCCTCGCAGAAACGTTTTGAGCTTTTCCGGGAGGTTTTAGCGGTCAGAAATGAAATGGAGACGTAAAACTAGAGCTCCAAATGACCGGAAACCAGGGTCTGCAGCCAGCGCCGCGCAAACGCTAATTCCGCTGTGTGTTATCGATACGCTGTTTGAAAGCATATCTGTGGTCACAGAGGCTCCTTTGGAGGGCCTGTGTGTCTTCTGCCCATTGGTGATTTAGGACCCCAGACAGCCAGAGGGCTTGTGATTCTGAAGGTATAACTGTCAGGCACATCACCAGTGGATTTGCTGACCGTTACGCTACTGAGCGGGCTTTCCAAAAAGAGCTTTTAAACCCTTTCGGTCGAGGCTTTTTCTGTCCCGTTTCCTCAGACACGTCTTGAGTCATAACATCTTCTAATTATCTTTTGAGTGTTGAGTGAAAGCACATCCCTTTTTGGTTTCTGACTGATGTCTCTGGCCTATGCTTTAAACAGACTCTGAAGAACATTCTGCGGAGGTTTGTGTCTAATTCTGGCAGACTTGGGCTTGTGTTCTCCTTGCTACCTCTTTAGCTACTTAGTGCTGATCGCGTGGGAATCCCTAGCCTCTGCTAGGTAGAGGGTCTTAATTATGAGAAGGTTTCGTGAGCAGTTTTCAGCAGAAATAGGGAACTTAATGTAGGTGTTTTCACTTTTTGTTCGTTACATGCCCATGCAAGCATGTGCCTACAATTACATACCCCACCACCCCTACTGCAACTACTACACTACCATATGGCTTTTCAGGATTACATACAAGAATTAATTTCACTCTGTAACTTGATGTGTGAATGTAGCCTGAGCACATAGAAGAGGTGAATGGTTGTGCATAGAAGTCAATGGAGTATGGCTAATGGTTCTCAGTCTAATACCCTAGTATTAGGAATTGGGACATTTTGAGTTGGTTCATCTGTATTTCTGCTGAGAATTATTGTTTTTTTTCTGGCAGCAATAACTTCTCAACGATCCCATTTTTCTTCACTCCCTGGAACCCAGTTTAATGATGAATCACTTTTTCTGTGCTATGTATAGATCAGAGGTATCTGAGATGAAGAAATTGGGTTATGTACAGTATATTGTGTGTCTTCCAGAAGAGACTGACAGTAACTGAATATGTCTGCTGTTGTGCTAGGATATTTTTTGGTTTAAGAAGCTTGCTAGCTTTTTCAGTTACCGTGGACACATACAGTAGTAGTCCAGCTTTGCTTTTCGGTACTTTCTCTGCTTTACTAATGCGCTTATCTAACATCCCTCTCTGCTTTTGCTGTAATGTGACGGCTGTGTGTGGTCGTGCATCTTCTTGGGGGCTCATGCAGGTGGAGTTGCATGTGAGCCATGCTGGTGCTCATTCATTTAGCCAGCCACCTCGGAGTGGTGATTTTCACTTGGGAAACTGCTGAATTGGACTCATTTTAGTAGGTCCGCCAATGGTCAATATCTGAGCCTATGAGAAGCCAGTGTGCATGTGTTTGTGTGTGTGTGTGTGTGCCTGTCTGTCTGTGTGTGTGGTTGTTTGTGGTTGTGTGTGTGTGTTTGTGTGTTTGTGTGTGTACAGAGTGGATCACTGTGCCATAACCCACCATGCCCTCCTGCCCCCCACAGTTGGCGCAGGACGAGGACAGCCACGCCCGGGGCTTTGCAGTGCTGGAGTACGAGATGGCCGAGCAGGCGGAGGCTGTACTGACGGACATGGACAGACAGACGGTCAGGGGCCAGGAGGTCCACGTGTCCCTCTGCACCCCAGGAGCCTCTGGAAGGAGCACACTGGCGGCCCTGATCGCTGCGCAGGGGATGGTGAGTTTCCCTCTGCAGACATGCTGTTTGCACAGGCACGCACGCTCACACGCATACACTCAAATGCATACATACATACACACACACACATGCGTGCATGCATACACACACGCTTACACACAGACACTGGGACAGACGGGCAGACAGACAGGGACACACACATACCCGTACACAGACGTACACACACCATGAGATGGAGCTGGACCGAGAGCTATGCCTCCTTAATTACAGTTTTCACGCTGATGCTTGCCTGCAGAAAAACGGCACTGCCATTTCTCACAGGGACACCAGCTAAAAGCAGCTATCGGCACTCTCCTAATGTATCCCCCCAGGACCGGCTGTACCGCAGCCAGTTTGAGCTGAGATGCCAGGAAGTGGGGACGTCGGTCCGTCAGCTCACCGTAGGAAATTTCTCAAATTGGACAACAACTTTAGCGGCAGGTCGGGAGGGAAGCATTAAAATTTCAAAGGCAAACAAGTGGGAGAAACTCATTGGACTTCCTCTGCCAGTGCGCACGGGGGCTCTTATGCGCTTAATCAGCAGCTGCTGTCGAGCTCATTTGGCCTTTTCAGTGAGCCTCAGCAAGGAGCAGCTTCTTATGCGCCGGAGTATTCCACGTTGTTTTGGCTTTGATTGCTGCTACAACAGCAGCGCCAGATATCAGAGGTATCTTGCCTTTTATAGGGTGGAAGAGGGCCACATCTGCAGGAAATGAACTTGCTACAAATCACCCTCACCAACTGAGCAAAATGTTTCTCACAAGACCAATCAGATATAAACGCGTGCGCACATACATGCAAGCACGCACACCCACACACAGACACACACACACACACGCACACGCACACAGATGAAACAGAAGAGAGTCCTCATTTCTCCCCAGTCTCGTGCTTTCAGGACAGAATGAGGTCTCCATATCAGCGGTAGATCCCATATCATCAGCCGCTGGGGTGGTCTGTGCGCATCCTCTCCTCCAATCCTCCATCCCTAAGCGCTGCACCATTCCTGGCACAGTGATTGATTGACTGTGACTGGCTGCCCACGAGCAGCTGCTGTCTGTCAGTTAAGAGGAAATCAAACAGGCGTCCTTTCATCTAATGTTGTCAGCTGACAGATCAGTGAGCGATTATCCTGGATTCTTTATACTGAAATTGCTATGAAATTCTGCTCTTAAAAGGACGGTACCGAACAGAATTTCTGAGCAGTGAACAGTGTTACAAAAGTCACTTGAATGCGCTCGTTCTGTCGGCATCAGGTATTAAAATCTGGTTTGTGTTCAGATTGATACATAAATTCACTGAAACGATGTGTGTGTGTGCATGTGTGTACTGTGTTAATGTGTATTATGATCGAGTTTGTCCATGGTAATGTGCGTGATTGATTTTGTCTGTATATGATTGTGTATATCCATGATTGTGTGTGTGTGTGTGTGTACAGGATGTGCCTCGTGTTCATGGTTGATGGTGTGTGTGCTTCCTGCAGGCGTGGAGCAGTAGGTGATTGATTTTGTCTGTATATGATTGTGTATATCCATGATTGTGTGTGTGTGTGTGTACAGGATGTGCCTCGTGTTCATGGTTGATGGTGTGTGTGCTTCCTGCAGGCATGGAGCAGTAGGAAAGGTCTGCTTCCAGAGCCCAGTCTGGCCCAGCTGCTGAGCAGCATGAGTAACCCAGCCACCCTGCAGGTGCTGGGGATGCCCTATCAGAACAGTAAGTACAGAGGTGAGTCTCACGCATGCGCTCGCACTCACACACACACGTCTGAAGTTTTAATAAGCAAATGCAGAAATGCTCTGAAAAAACTCTCCACAGTGGATGAATGAACCTTTATGGGGCAGTTTGAAGAAAAGGAAAAGATGATAACTGTATATAAAAAGACAATGCAGGGAGAAAAAAAGTTAGGATACGGTAATATTCCTGCTAAAGTTTAAAAAAATAAATAAGTGCAGCAAAAATCTATTTGGGGAAAATGCAAATGGATCAGGATATGGCAGTTGAAAATGGAAACTTGAGTGTTCAGAGTAATATTAAGTATATTGCTGATACGCTGAACAGTTTTATTGAGAGCTCTGCCAGAGATGAGGTTACTAATAGCCCTGCAAGCGCTTCCAGTACACAGAATGCTTTATGGGATAAGATAAAGGACGATGTAGTAGAAAAATTCCAGAAACATTAGGCAAATAAGGCAGCAGGCACCCCCATGGTAAACCTGTATGGTCTGAATGGGCTCTACTCCTCAGCATGTATTCTGTATATTCTTTCCTGCCCCAGGGAAATTTGGCCAGCACCAGGGGGCACCATTTCTGTGCCACCCCATGTCCACAGCCTTCTTCCGTCTTGGCAAGTTACAGCAGGTAAGGGGGCACTCAAGCAAGCTGGGGAAGTGTTGGGCGGTAGGGATGTGAGAGGGGAGTGATAAGCTGTGGCACCTGTGGCCTACGTCAGGCCTACACACATCTGGGCCTCAAGGCCAGTAGTGCTGCTGGACACTGGGACACCAGGTGAGAGGAATATCTGACCAATCAGTGAAATGAACACTCATCAATGAATCGTCTGGTACGCATCTGGTACAAACGAAAACTGGTACGCATCTAGTACAAACGAAAACCGGCAGTACTGCTTGCCTCAAGGGCCAGATTTGAGTATCCACTGCCCTGAGCAGTGCATTGCACTGCTTTGTCAGTCGTCTTTAAGGCAGTCCTAAACTTAAGCACGCTACAGTGCAAGTGAGCGGTTAATTCCAAGCTCTAGTAAGTTTAGGGAGCCAGTATGTAGGTGTGTAAGGCTAGGGGCGGGTGGAGGGTTGTAATGCAGGGGCCGGAATTTGGGGAGGCTGTCAGTGTGACCCTGCCTGTGAACGCTCTCCTTGCAGAACGCCTTATTAGGAAACGGCCTGGTTCTGCAGACTCTCCTGCGGATGCAGCTGGCACAGCAACAGCTCCTTTGCATCAAAGACAAACAGGTCTGTGCTGTGAGTATCCTATTAGTACCCTGCTCTTACTGAGAGAGTCCTGTGCACTGCTCACTTCGAGTACTCTGAGTATCCCGCTCTCGCCTTGAGTACCATACCATACCATACTGTGAGAGTCCTATGAGTACTCTGCTCTTAGTGTGAGTGCTATCCAGTGAGTATTCCGCTCTCACCTTGAGTACTGTACTGTGAGAGTCCTGTTAGTACTCTGCTCTTAATGTGAGTAACCAGTGAGTATCCTGCTCTCACCTTGAGTACCATGCTGTAGTGTGGGTGTCCTGTGAGTACCCTGCTCTCAGTATGAGTACCCTGTGAGTACCCTGCTTTGTGTGAGTTTCCTTTGAATCCCATTCCCCTTGTATGGCTCTCTGGCTGTTTCATTTCAGAGGAAAGTCTTATGGTTAGCTGCCAAGAATGTCAGCATTACAGGCTGTCAGGTCCATGGGCTGCTGTATTTAACATGCACACCTGTCCTTTTAAGTGTGTAAAATGGATTCACAGATTTCATTTAAATAAGCGTTAACAGCCTTGCATGACGACTGTTTTATTATGCTGGTTTAGCAGTTATTTCCAGACTACTACTGTTTGTATTAAAATAATGGTAAATACAAATGTATTTACCCCCCCCTCCCCCTCCAGACGCCCAGTCTGCTTGGTGACCCCTCCAGACTGCTGCTTCAGAAGGCTTTGGGCCTGCAGGCCCCAGCTCCCCCAGTCATGGGCCAGGCCTTGCCTGGAGGCACCCCCAGTGGTGAGTGAAGAGCTTCAGGTGGCGAGATGATTCAGTCTGCTTGTCTCAAAGGCCCTCATCCAGCACGATTTACCTGGCTAGGCCGTCCAAATCACAGAAACTGGTGAATCGTATCATCTACGGCGCGACTGAGAAAATTATGATTCGACGCTGCCGTGTGTTCTCTCTCTGACAGAAATGTCCCATGATGCAGTGCGGGTGTGTGGCCTAGGCCCAGTGGCGGCGGCGGTGGGGGCTGTGCCGTGCCCCTCAGTCAGCCAACCCCTGGTCCCACCGAGCAGTGAGCAGAGTGGGGCCTCCGTGACTGAAATCCACCCCACGCCACCTGGGCCATCGCCAGTCAACCACTTCCCCACACAGAGCCTCACGCAGGGCATCAGCAGGCCCCTCACATGTACCCCAAATCTGCACCGTGGCCTGCACAGTGCCAGGGAGAACAGCACCTGCACGGCGGTAAAGACAGCCCCCTTATTGTCCTCCCAGCCTCTCCCCACTAACAGTGGATAAAGATTTAACTTCACTTGAGCATGAGCACCATTGGAGTGTAAACTGTGGATTTTAATTGAGGTATTCCATAGCCATCCTGCAAAAAATTAAAAATCTGTTTACAAAAATGTTCAAGCTGTGCCTCCACAGCCTCTACTTAAGGGACTCCAGACTTCTACATGTTATTTCAGTACTTACACATGCTGCCTGTGAGAATTTACTGTTGATGCAATCAGCCTAATTAAAATGGAGCTTCTTGATTCAGACCCCAGAAAGCTGAATATGCCAGATTCTTCATCCCATAAGGGCTTGTTCGGTTGAAGGGGAGAATTTCCTGTACGTTCATTTACGTTACATAATTAGTAGGAAATGGGACTGAAGATTTTCCCTCTCTGCAGAGTCCGACTGGTGGACAGACATCCTTGCTGGGGGAGCCTCCCAAGGATTTGAAGCTTCCCTCAAACCCGTATCTGAACATGGCCAGCGTGCTTCCTGGTGCAGTTCTACAAGGTGCCCTACCCTGCACACCAGTGTGCTGTGTCCCATTTATCACCCCAGCTCATCTACACCATGCACACCAATGCCTTTATTTATTTACTTATTTATTACAAGAGAGCAGCTCTGTGATTGGGTGAAACCCTGGTGATGCTTTGCCCTGGTACGCTCTGCCCCATGCGGCACGGTTTGGACTGATACCACTGAAAGAGGTGAGCCACCCAGCAGCCCAGCCGATCATCTTTTAATCAAAATCGAAACAAGAAACAGTTATTTTAATCCCGGGGATGTGGGCAGAATCCGCTCGGTGGGCAAGGCAGCCAGCCGGCTCCCCCCTGTGTGACACCACGCAGAGTTTCCACACTTTAATAACGGCTCCCTCCAGGGTGTAGCTTCTGTTCCCTCGCTGTGCGTGTTCAGTTGGAGCTGAGTGACGTGAGGCTCTGTGTTCTCTCAGGCGCTGGCAGCGGTAAAGCACAGAGCATGCGGCCGCGGGCCGGCGTTCACGACGCTAGCCAGTACAGCGCCGACATCACCGCGGAGTACCCCCAGCAGTACAGCCCGCAGTACTCACCGGTAAGCCACTCCTCCAACGCTGAACGTAGCAGCATCACTCTGGGGATGACATGCAGCTTCTTTTCCTTCCTGGGTGAAGACGGTAGCCTATTTAGCGTTAGTTTCTCTTTCTCTGACTGCTGTAGGAAGCCATGCAGTCGTGGTACCAGCACTACCAAGCGCAGGGCTATGCCAGGACTGCACTGGAGGGCGGGGCCAGCGAATATGGCAAAGAGCGTAATCAGGCGAGTTCCACAAGTCCACACACACACCACAGCTTGCATAGGGCAGCACTGTCTCTTAAAAGGGTTACACCACATCTTACAGGGCAACATTACACTTTACATGACAACACAGCGCTTAGCAGAGCAACGCCATACCTTAATATCATACTTATTTGCATATGTTTGCTAATAAAATGATATGTGGCGTGTGGCCATTTTTGATGAGTGAATTATGCACTGAAATGTCTCGATTTAAAGGGTTTCTTCTACGTTAACAGGCAGCAGGCGGCATGTCCTGTGTGGATTACGGTACCTACGCGCAGACTGCCAGTCAGTACTACTCTCAGCCACAGCTCACACCTGCTGAAGCTCACGCCTACCACAGGGACGCAAGCAAGGTACATCTCTCACTGTGTGTGTGTGTGTGTGTGTGACTGAGTGTGATTGAGTTAATGAGTGACTGAGTGACTGATCGGAGCCTTACCGCTGCACTCTGCTTGGCAGGAAGGCGACTTGTTAAAGATGGCCCAAAGTGGAGTACCTCACTCTGTCGGTAATGGCAGCCACCCTGGCGACTCGCTGCCCACGTACGGCTGTTTACCTGCCACGCCAGCGTATGTCACGCCGCATAACTCCGCCCCTGCTTCTGCAGTGCGCCCCGAGACTGGACAGACCCCTCCAGACTGGAGCCAGTTTTTCTGTGTAAGCACTGTGAGGGGAGAGACTAACTCAGTCTTGAGTTCTTTCTGCGGAACATGGGAGTAGGTGGAAACCAGTAGGTGGAAATTTGCTAAGAGTGGATTCCAAATTTATATCCAATAATATGATGCAGAAAGTTGTCAATATGTGGAATCAGGTCATGCTACATAGAGATAGAGACTTGATATGTTCAAGATCAGGTTTGATGCACTATATGGCCCAAAGTATCTGGACACTCCTTGGTTTGGGGCTGTATGTCATGGTTTAGGCTAGGCCCCTTAGTGGCAATGAAGGCAAATTTTAATGCTGCAGCATACACTCACGTTCTAGACGATTCTGTGATTCCCCAACAGTTTAGAGAAAGCCCTTTCCTGTTTCAGCATGACAATGCCCCCGGACACTCAGCGAGGTCCATATAGAAATGGTTTTGTTGAGTACGGTCTGGAACAACTTGAGCTGGCCTGCACAGAGCCCTGACCTCAACCCCATCCAACACCTTTGGGATCAGTTGGAAAGCCAACTGCGAGCCAGGCCTAATCGCCCAATCGGGTGACCTCACAAATGCTCTTCTGACTGAATGGAAGCAAATCTCTGCAGCAACTCTGCAGTATCTAGTATAAAGCCTTCACAGAAGAGTGGAGGTTGTTTTAGCAGCAATGGGTGGACCAATGTTAATATAATAATATATATAATTATATAACATAATATAATCATTTTGGATGAGATGTTGTATGTCAGGTGTCCACATACTTTTGGTCATGTAGTGTATATTGCTGGATAGTCTCTGGGCTGTAGGGAAACTGACAAGCCAAAGTCAGCAGAATGGTCTGATCTTACCAGATCCACATACACTCTGCAAACGTATCTGCATGAAGAAACCTTGGAAGTGTCCGAGGTTTTTTTTCAACCTCTCTTTGTTGTTTTACCTCTCTTCACCATCCCCCACTCCCTCTTTCTCCTCTCCTCCTCTCTCTACCTCCCCCCACCTCCAGAACCAGACACGCGGACAGAAACGCGATTACTCTCAGCTGCCAGTACCAGACTTGGTGTCGGACCGAGCCTACGTGGGCCAGCACTCCCAGAACCAGCACCAAGACTACTCCAAAAAGAGGAGGCTGTAGAGAAAGCCATGCCAGTCGCAATGTTTATTTCAGTACAGTACTTCCTGGTTACCCTCCTCCCATAGGTGATGATGTTGCCTTAACTTCCCAAATTTCCTCACACTTCAGCATGATTTTGCTGATTGATAACATCAATTTCTACAACATGAAGTACCATTTTGTATCTATCAGAACTTCAGCTCTTAGTTTCAATTTGTTTAAAATGAAAAAAAATTATTGTAAAAATGAAAAATGTTGTCTTTCTTTTCATTGTATTGAAGGAGAGAATTTACAATATTTCCTACTTTTTCCTACACCTTTATTTTTTACTTCTGCTTCCTGGTTTAAAACATTAATACCCCCAATACTTCTTTTGGAACTTAAATTTCACTCATTCTGTCTACACAGGACAGTGGAGCCAATACAGTGACAACGTAGGAAGGTGAAGCCATTAAGTGACATTTTTTGAGGTTGGATGCACAAGGAACCTTGTAGGGGTTTCTCCCAAAACGAAGCCTCCAGCGACCCCAAAGACTCCCATCTGCACTGTGGCCAAATCTAATAAAGTACGGCAGCATAGTCTCCTGTGAGTCTCCTGTACCCCCTACTGTAAGGGCAACCGGGCCTTTTGGCTGCGAGTGCCACCTTGCCTACACCAGCTGGATGTGATCTCTGGAACGCTGACTTCAGCCAAGCCCTGGTAAAAAGCACAATTAAGTAACGGGTGGAAGATAATGTTTATATGTAAATGGTGATTTTTGTTGAATGTTTTTTGATGGTTTGTGATTTCTTCTATAATTTGGCTCACGAGTTATAAAGCTGATGCAGTATTCCATCATCGCAATGACTCACTGCTCGATATTAATATTCCCTACAACCAGGGAGCATCAGTCACAAAGCAACGCCGGCAGTGCGTGATGTCTCTGCTCTGACACGACACTCAGTCTCTTGGGCCTGCGGAGAAATGGCTGGGTGACCTTCTGTCACTAGCGTGAGAGATCAGAGACCTATGACATCACTTCTATCAGGTAACCGAGAAAGAGCAAAAACATTGGACACATTGGACTCGGTGGTCAAATGAAACCTTGGCCTCTTCAAATGGCTCATCTTTTGAGAGATTATCCTATTTACGTATAAATAGCTTTAAAATGGGAATATTCTATTGGCTGTCTATACTATGACCAAGAGGCAATACAGTCTTGGCCTTCTATGCCCAAAAGGCCATGCAGTATAGATCAGCTATGACCACGAGTCTGCAGCAGTCGCCCACCTATGCTTTTATCCCATGGGCTTTTGGGTAAGCTGATGCTCCTTAGGTTACTGATGCATATACACCCCCTAACTACTAACTAGACTTTACAAGCTGCAAGTTGTTGATAAGAAATCCTGCATGGATACAGGTGGTATAGCAATGACTCATAGTGGAATTGGCCTTTCCAAAAACAGGAAAAAAAAAGGGGGGGGGGCAGAGAGGCATTTAAACATCTGGATTACCCATGACTCTTCACAGATGAGAGAGGAATGCACTATAGAGGGTATGCATTGACGTCACTTTCCCACCAGAATACGCCCCCTCAATCTCGACTGAGTGGGAAAACATGCTGCGACATGGCTGCCTTTAGTAGAGGAAACTGCAAGACCGGGAGTAAAACAAACGATTATCTGCTTAAATTAAAGGCAGTTGGACTCGGCAGTGATCCGTACAACTTACCAAAGTACCAGTGGTCCATGGACATTCAACAAGAAATCGGAGCTATCTTTTACAGACTGCCGAAAGCTAAAGAAAAGAGAAGCAAATGGATCGCTGCAATTCACAGAAACTACTGGAATCCAGGCACCGAAACATGGATTTGCAGTTATTTTGTGTCAGGTATGTTGGATTGGATTTTTGGGTAAAATCATACCATAATTGATATGCTTGGCTAGCTAACACTATTTAACCATTCCTTCTTTGTTTGTAGAACACAAGGATCATCATCATGGATGTTTTTAAATGCTGACAAAAACTTTACAGTTACACAGAATATAAATGAACGATGCTAAATATTTAATAAATATTTAATTGATGAGTAGTCAATACAGTACATAAGGCATGATTTTACCCAAAAATCCAACATACCTGACACAAAATGACAACAGAAAATCCACGTTTCGGTGCCTGGATTCCAGTTGTTTCTGCGAATTGCAGCGATCCATTTGCTTCTCTTTTCTTTAGCTTCCCGCAGTCTGTAAAAAGATCCAATTTCTTGTTGAATCTATTTGTACAGTCAATCGCACAACAGCTCTTTCCCATTTTAGATGTGTTTTTTGTGTTTTCACGGCATTCAAGCTGAACGCTAACGCTGCCACTCAGCAGTCTTTCTGCCACTCAGTGAGTGTAACCGTACTGACTTCCACTTACTGTGACGTCATGTGCATACCCTCTATATCTGTTTTAATTGCTCATGGAGACAACTTCACAGGCTTTGCTGAATCTCCTTCACATGGCAAGCGTCCATGTCTCGTTTACTGATTCCATTAGCAAGCTTTTCAAAATGGTCATCTTTGATTCTTGGGCCTAATTTTTTTGTAATCCGGTGCATTTATAGCTTTAGATATTTCAGAAGAAATTGACTGATTACACATTTTTTGATTTTAAAAAAAAGTTTATTTGAATTTATATATTTATGAACATTTACTTTCCTAGACATTCCTGTTTTCCTTCTCCCAAGTTACAATGACAGTGCTTCATGTACCAATGAAAATGTGTGTCTGTAATGCATTCGGGAATAAACTCACAAGCACATTTACCCCACTCTGTTATCTGTTCCATCTTCTGTCACTATGTGGCTCAAAGTCTATTGGTAATGGTAAGCCTTCTGCAACAGGCCAAATGTTTGCAATACATTCGGGAATAAACCCGGAAGCACATTCACCTCCTCTTGCCATCTCCTCCATTACCCATTACTGAGTAGGTCATGATCGAGGAGTAAAGGCATGAAGTTCTGCCCCAGATTTTTGTCTGTTCTTAAGCCCACAGCATGAAGTCTTTCTTATGAATCCTCTCTCCATTCAGATTACTTCTGCCCTATATCTCCTAGGCTTCCATGTAATACAAGTAATAACATTTAATAACTCACTTAAAATAGTTTCATTTGGAAGGCAAGCATTGAAAGAATTCTGCATAACACGGTGCATTATTTTCTAGGCTAACAGGTGGATACTGGCAGGAAACGCTGTCCTCTAGTGTCTGAAGTGGGAAACAACCGTTTTCCACCTCCTACATTTTGAGCTGGAGATTTGCGTGCGTGTTAGGAGCAAACAGTTTATTTCAGTTTTACGAGCCAGGCCTCTGGCGCGTTCTCTCTTTACAGCGATTATGGGAGATGTGCGACTGATGTCTTGTGGGGCCCCTTTTGTTGAGGCCCAGAAATCGTGATTACACTGCAACTTCACCACAAGTGTGCATTTAGGCAGTGCTGTGGACGTGTGACGGAACGGGGATCATCCGTAGACACGTTTTCATGTATTTGTAACAAGTGGGCGTAGTTCAATAGAACCTCGTCAATCCATACGTAATAATCCTACAAGTGCTTCGGGAAAGGAGCTATGTCTTTTTCTGAATTTTTTAATTCCCCTGCTTTTATTGAGAATAATAACCATGCAAAGGAGGGCTAATTCATGGAAGCAAAATAAAAACTTAATGCCAATGGTTACAGATTGCACAGGAAATTAAATCACAAACTTGTGTGGAAAAAAAGCTTTTAAAAAAATGGAATACTGAAAGCTAAAATAAGTTTAAAAGGTTCCTTGGACCTATTTACACTACGGTTCTGGTACTTCTAAATATTCGCTATGATACGATTTTAACATAATCGAAACTGCGGTGTCGGGTAAAGTATACTGGCAGAGTACTAGTGGCGAAGGGGAGAAAAAAGTGTCCCAGAAGTAGGCCAAGTAATATATAGATCTGTTTTTTTTTCTTCTTCCCTGGCCAGCATGCCCTCTGCTCAAAGTCTCTCTGAAAGGGCGGGGCTCTCGTATGGTCTGTCGTGGTCGTGGCTGTCTCTCTCCCTCAGGGTCACGGTTTCTCGGCCATCAGCTGCTGGAATATCCTGATCAGGCTTTTGAAGTCGATCCTCTTCTCCGGAGCATTCTCCCAGCATTTCTGCATCTGGGTGTAAACCTGCAGCCGGCAAGACAATATTTGATGCGTAAGTTTACGTATAACAATTTACATATTACAGACTTTGAGATTTGATGAGCCTGAGCCTCTTTTACAACAGAAAAGTCTATGATGCAATTTACAACATACCTTTAGTCACAAATGTTACTAATTTGTATACATGTCTGATTGTGTACGATGCCCTATATTAGATATGCCCCCCTGCACTCGTGTATGAAATACTATACTGTATTTGCAGCCTGTAGTGGTTCATTGGATAAAGGTCTCAAATGATAGAAATATAAATAACTCTCCAGAGGAAGGTTATTTTAAGGGACTTTAGATGAAAAGGTTTTAGGTTGTGCAATCTTGTCTCAATGCACTCTCACTTTGGTTCTACAAGCTTCTATAAAAAGTAATCATTTAAAGAACAGACCCACTTGGCTGACTACCATTTATTTTCCTTATGCAATTTGTTGCAATTAGCTGTGACACATTTTAAGTTAGTGCTCCTGTTAAGTAAACATGTTACAGAAGTCTTTCAAAGATGGCCATACAGGGGAAAAAGCTTTAACACATTTTAAAATGGTTGAATTTGAGCAAAGCAAAAGGACAGGTCCATACCATTTCTGGGCAGTTGGCTGGACGGGGCAGCCTCTGCCCCTCCTCCAGCACTTTCACCAATCTGGTCACTGTCATCTGCCCGTGGGTTCGACCAATCATCTTCAAGAACACCTAAAGGAGCATACCAAGGTAGGTCCAAATCAAATGCATTGAAGAGGGATTTGAATGACAGGAATTGTAAAGGGTAAGGAGAGTGACAGCAGATGGGTAAATAGAGGGTAAGGGGAATGGTCGGAGTAGGGCGAATAGTATGAATAGAGGTAAGGGTAATGGTAAAAGCAGGGTAAGGGTATGAATAGTAGATGGTAAGGTGAATGGTAGGAGCTGGGCAAACAGTAGATGGTAAGGGGAATGGTAGGAGTAGGGCGAATAGTATGAACAGAGGTAATGGTAAAAGCAGCGTTAATGGTATGAATAGTAGATGGTAAGGGGAATGGCAGGAGCTGGGCAAACAGTAGATGGTAAGGGGAATGGCAGGAGCTGGGCAAACAGTAGATGGTAAGGGGAATGGCAGGAGCTGGGTAAACGGTAGAGAGTAAGAGGAGTGGCAGGAGCTAGTAAAATGATTGACAGGAAGGGGCTTACCGCCATTGGGCTGCACTCTGTCTCACAGTAGGTCAGCAGCTCGTACATGGTGACACCGAAGGACCACACGTCAGATGCACGGTAGAACTTGCAGTGGACGAGGCACTCTGGGGCATACCTGGACAGGAGCAGAGAAGGTCAGTCCACATGTAGGGGGCGTCCTACAATTTTGTCTCTTTTAGCCAACTGCTAGATTTCCACAGGAGATTTGTGCTGTTTACATTTACAGTGGACATTCAGGCCTGTTCCTCTGCCATATATTTACTCATACACTCATATCTCATTTCCATGAAGTTGACCATCTTTCATTTTCACGCACGCAATCCTTGTTTCTGTTCGCATATCGCATAAAATTGTGAACAGGTATTCAAAAGTGACAAAACTCATGGTAATGTCAATAAAACTGGCCCTTGCGTTTCATGCAGCTTTCTGGAGAGCTGTTCTACGTACTGGGTTCAACAGCAATCAAAGGAGATCGGTACAGAAAACCGTGATCATATTTACTCACTGTAGAGAATATTATGACATATTTTATTACACTAAATACAACATAATTTTGCTATTGTAATATTCTATTATTATTGTTACACTGATAGAACACAGACCTGTCGGTTGTGTTGTCCAAGAGGATCACATACAGTCGATACCAAACACTTTAGTTCACAAGGCAGGAGGATGCATGCTTTTCTTCTGTGAACCCTCATATTCTGATCAGTCTCCCCATAAAATAATTAAACTTGATCCTTTTAGCTGTTTGAAACAGGCCAGTAAAGACTGGTGATCAAACCCTCACCAGAAGACAGGGCTGTCCAGGTCATCTTTCACGGTGTAATAGCCCTCGTTGTCCTTGATGCTCTTGGTCAGCCCAAAGTCACCGATCTTTACCGTGTTCTCGTTCTCCACAAGCACGTTCCGGGCTGCCAAGTCCCGGTGGATATAGTTCTGCGACCCAAGGTAATCCATACCCTGGTGGGAGCAAAGCATTCACACACACACACCATTTCATTTCCCTCGTGTGGCCATTCATGCACATTAAAACAAAAAAAATTTCCAATGTCCTTTTTTAGTTCAGGAGAGCCCGTACACTAGCATGCACATTACGAACACACAGTAAAATATAAATATAATTTCCAAAATGTATTATTTATTAATTTTCTATAATTTATAAATTCATAGCAATGTATTCTAAAAAAACTATTCCCATATCTGCAAGCTACACTGTGTATCTTTTGCCCATAAAGTGTTGCAATAATTAGATGATACATTTCATTTCAATATATAATTTTTGTATTTCATTTCCATAAGGGCTTCCTCTCGGGACAGTGTGTCGCCCCAGTCAACTCTCAGTCCGGATACGACTTGTACATCCTCTGCGTCTCAGAGTCAGACAGGCCTGAGGTTCAGTAACTGACTGCAGTAAACCTGCGAGGCTTACCTGGCATATCTGGACTCCGTAACTCAGGAGCCTCTTCAGGTCCGTCTGGGCCTTGTACCGGGGCAGGTACTCCTTCAGACTACCAGCAGGCAGGTACTCCATGATCAGCTTAATCGAGGTTCCACCTAAACGCAAAATGACATGTTCCAAATACTGTTCCAACAGGAAATTACACACAAAAACACAGATGCGTGGGGCTGTTCGGCTGTCTCTTCATCGTGTGGGGCAGGAGATGGGAGAGGCACGGGGGGTGTAGTGGGGGATCGGTGGAGGCAGCTCACCCTCCTCGCTGCAGATGCCCATGTACTTGACGATGTTGTCGTGGTACAGCCCCCTCAGGATGTCGATCTCGCGCCACAGGTTGCTGCTCTGGTCCTCCTTGTTCTCCGGCTTCAGGGACTTGACGGCCACGAACTCGCCGGTACGGTCGCCCCGCGGGTCATACCGGCACAGCTCCACCTTGCCAAAGTGACCCTGCATAGGGCGCACCCAGAACGCGTTCTGAATGACCACTCTCACAACCGCATATTCAACCTCCCTCATTAAGACGCATGCATATTTGAATATGATACTGTACATAGTAGATTTATAATATGTAAACACTGCCAGCCACACACACATTAATTGAACATCAAAATAATATAACCCGTTTGATTATAAAAATGCGACAGTAATAAAATTATAACATCTCATTCGAGTGGCCTGTACCTCTCCCAGATCTCGAATCTTCTTCAGGAACCTTTTCTCAAACACGGTGGGGTCCACTTCCTGAGGTGGCATCATGCCAGAGACGATGGAGGGGTCTGTATATGGAAAACATCCATGCGGTTACTCTACAGTCGGTGAAATGAACCTTTCCAGGTGGTACGGCGTACGATGTTTGACTGTCTTACAAGACTCATTGCAGTCACTCATTTGACTGTAAACAGACCAACTGTCTACCTCAAAGGGATAGGCAGTAGTACAGTACAGAGAATGCAGTAGTCATTCTCTAATTACCCTATAGGCTGATGCATAAGAAGGAACCTGTTTTTTTTTTACCAGCTATCTTCCTCTAATTAAGCCCAACACTAGGACTGGGGCCAGTATTTTTCAGTAGTTTCACTGTAAATAAACCCAACACCCACAGCTAATTATAAAGCGAAAGTTAGCAATGCGTCGTAGCAGTCTTACTCTGTTCCTCCAGCTTGTTGAGGTCCCTCACTATGGCTCTGAAGAAGGGCCTCTTTCGGCAGTCATAGTTCATGCACTGGCTCATGAGATCTGCCAGCTCTTTGCAGTCTGGGGTGGCCAGCTCACACTCTTTAGCGTAGAACATCTCCTTCTGCTCAGAGAGAAACGGCACAGAACAGAGAGTACCTGATCAGAACCGTTAGCATCACCAACAGCAGCACAGCCCTTCCACAGCAGCAGAACAGTTGTTTGCCATCTCGTTAAACTAGCCTGCACATGTTTGTCCATCCTCAAAGATTCCAAACCCCGAGCAACTTTTTTTTTTTTTTGAAAACTCATTTGAATTAATCTGGCTTCAATGCAAGTCGTTTGGCTGGCCAACATTACTGGCTCTTTCAGCTTCCAGTAGTCACTTGGAATTGACTAAACAGGTGAGAAGAGTGTGACTCTTTACTGGGACGTCCTCGGTGAGATCACTGTAGGATCGTCCCTGTGGGGCATGTGGACAGCGAGTGCTAGCGGGGACTGGCGGCTACCTCGGCGAGCTTCTTGTCCTTGAGGGGGACCTCCCCGTCATAGCAGATCTCCCACAGCGTGGTTCCGAAGCTCCACTTGTCGGCCGCCACGCTCAGGTCCTTGGTGTTCCTGACGCACTCCGGGGCGATCCACGGGATCCTCGAAACGCACTCTGCGGAACGCACACGGCCGTCAGTGAGCGAGCCAATCGCATCGTCATGTAACGCCAGCAATATCTTCCATTTACTCCCCTATGGCAGACTGGGCACTTGAAATGTTGTTGGGAGAAACGAATGTTTTCAGCCTCGAACCTGCGACTATAAGGCGTGGCATGTTCTTGTGATGAGTGGCTTTACCAGTTGAGCCCCTCCTGAGTACTTAAATCAGATATTGGTAAGCCTATGAAATGTGTAGTCAGTTTGTCTGGTAACATAACATTAATGAGCGATACAGTGAGCCTAAAGTGTGTCCCCAAGGCTACAGCGTTTGAAACGGGACAGCAGGCGTGTGCGTGCGTACGTACCCTCGCGGGTCAGCACGGTGATGGGGATGCCCGGGTCGCTCAGCTTGATGAAGGGGCCGCTGTCGTCGTCCAGGCCGGCCCGAGCCAGCAGGATGTTCTTGGTGCACACGTACCCGTGGACCAGCTTCTTATCCTCCTGAGGGGCGGGGGGAGCGTAAAAAAAAAAAGCAGACGGGGGTGAGACGCACGTCGGACAGGACCGCGCTGCCCCCCGCTGGTCGGCGCGAGCGAGCACGAGCGCACGTCTTACCAGGTAGCTCAGGGCGCCGGCCAGCTGCTTGGCCACCTGGAACTTCCAGGCCGTGGTGAGGAAGTAGCGCTGCCCGCGCATGAAGATGTCCAGCGGGCCCAGCTGCACGAACTCCTCCACCATGATGTCTGAGCGGGACAAAGCAGACAGCAGGCTCGTTACCAACACGCGTCACCCCACCCCCAGGTTAACATTTAACTTAGGCCGCATGCTCGCAGTACTAGCTTCAGGATTCTCATAATTGGCCACGTGCCCCACAAAACCTCTTTCCTACATCGTCAGTCAGTTGGTTACATAGAAACAGCAGTAGCTGACTTCTGAAGCAACACTTATCACATTTCCCTGTGTTCACAGCATAATGAAATGGTGCAATGTAGCATAATTCAATACTGACTGTATGTAATCTAATTCGGTGTATAACGGAATAATCCATCGAAACGTTAACGGTGAGCGTAGGTGTCGAGCAATGCAGCGTGGGTTGTGTAGTGTAACTAGAGTACTGCGGTTGGAATACGGCACGGCCCGGCCCTGAGGCTCGGACTCACTCTCCAGCTCGCGGACGCAGACTCCATACAGCAAGGCGATGTGCTTGTGGGAGATCTGCCGCATCATACTGGCCGTCTCAAAGAATGCCTGCGGAGAGAGAGAGAGAGAAAGGGGGGGGGGGAGGGGCGTGGTCAGCGCAGGAGTGTGGTCAGAGGAGAGGGGGTCAGAGGGGTTTGCCCTGACTCTGTTCAGGGGGAGGGGAGGGGAGGGAGGGTCTCACCAGGGAGATGTCTCTGTGACTGGAACCCAGCACCTTCAGGACCACCTTCACGTCCTGGCAGGCGCTGTACCCGTCGTCCTCCTCACTCTTCACCTTCAGCACGCCTGCGTAGATGTTGGTCCTGGTTCCACGGCCGAGGTGCTCCGCCTGAGAGACGGGGGCGGTCACAGGTTGGTTAACAGCATGGCGGAGGCACGCTCTCACACATATGCGCTCAAACACGCACAACCACGCATACAAAAAAACTGGCACACGCTCACACAAACACGCACGGGGCGGTACCTCGACTATGTCTTCTTTGAGAATCCTGTGGAAGCTCAGCTGACCGATATCTGCAGGGGGTGATTCCACCACTCTGTTATTGGTCACTACCAGGAGGTTGGAGATTTCTGAAATAAAAAGCAGGCTTGTGATTGGCTGAAAGCCATCCCAGAGTAACACCATGTATGAATGCAGACTTACTTCTTCCAGATTAAACCACCCTCATATTATGATGTTGCGGTGTACGTGTACGTCAGTGCTTCTCAAAATAACCCAGAAACCTGTCTTTCTCAAACAACAGTGTATCACAGCATGTGGGCATTTTGCTTTGCCCATGTCCTGTGCTCTGTTCTGTGTAGGTGTAGGGGGTGGGGGATCGGAACAATGCGGTTGCTTTCATAAATATCGTTGGGGCTTCTGGGGCCAAACACACTGGGTCAGAGAAAAAGCGTGCGCGTCAACCCCTGGCTGCCAGACAAGCAGCACGTTTCATCACGTGCCTCACAAGCCCCCACGCATGCACACTGTCTCGAGGAGAAAAACAGGCTGACCTAAACAAAAAAAAGTGGCAAGAGTGTGCAACATATTTTTTTAAAAAGCGTTGTTTCGATTTCCTGGCTCAGAGCTCAAAAGCGGGTGAAATATTTCACAACCTTTCGCAGTGACTTCTGAAGCAAACACGCGAGGCGCTCGTCTCAGGAAAACCGCATTTACAACTCTCTTCCTTCCTGACACGAACAGCACGATTTGGAGCAGAATGTAAACAACACAGGAGCTGAGGCTCGTAGCACAGGCTAGCAAGCTACTGCACGACCCGTAGAAAGAGGAACCTGCCTTGAGAAAATCTGTGGTGAATAAACACTCCCTGTGGTGAATAATCATGGGTCACAAACTGTGGAGGACCACAGTATCTAATGGCTTCCAGGGTGTCATTTCAAAGATCAAACACACATTGTTTCCAAGGCCTAAATTGGCTGATGATAAAAAAATCACAAACTCATGCAGATGATGTGGCCTGGAGTTTGAGACCCCTGATTTTAATGATGAAGCCAGTCTTGTTTGTGTTACGCCCATCCGACACCCTTTTGATCTAACAGAAGGCATTCTGGGAAACCAGTAAACCATGCTGTGATAAATCTGAGTATATAAGCTGTAATAAGTACCATTCTACTTATTTAGATAAGTCATTTAAGTGTTCTTAGAAATTCCCTGAAGATTTTTATCTATGGTTTAATACTATTCTTCTGAATACTACTGAGATCCATCTTATGTACCGAATGAATAATTCTTTGAAGGAATGCAGTCAACAAGATGTTTACAGTTTACTTACTCAGTATTATGTCAAACAATAATAATCGTTTTGAAATACTAGAAACTGAGAGACAGTAAGACTAGTTTTTTAGAAAGTAATTAAGGTCACATGGTCATGACTCGTGAATTGGTGTTGATAGTGGATGGGTCACTAGGGTGTGGCCTGGGGCCCGTACCTCGCGGTTCAGGTGGGCAGCACCTCTTGAGGTAGAAGCTGACGTTGTCCGTGCGCAGGCATTGTCCGGACAGGTGCTCCATCAGATCCTTTAGAGACAGCCAGTAGGACTCTGTCCCGCAGAGCTTGTAGCCCCGTGCATCCACCTCAATCTGGAAGTTCTTGTACTGCCGGCTCTGCTTGGACTCGCTCAGGTCCAGCTGGAAGAGGAAATAAAAAATAAAAATATAGCCGCAAGTGGGTGGTTCAAGCCCTGTCATTTAAAATGTTATCATACATTAGGTTATCGTTATGAGGTCGGCCACAGTGTGCATAGCGTGCCATTCTGGTTTTTTTAATAGTTTAAGAGAGATTACGCTATAGGCTATAGTCTGCCTGAATGAGTTTCAGAACCACAGACTTAGATACTTCCTACTTCTGCCTGTGCATTCCAAGCAGCCAAAACCTGGGGTGCATTCCAGTCGCTTTTTTTTTACCTCATTGCTTCCTTTCCTTGCGTCCTTTCCTAGCTCCTAGCTCCACCCATAGGAGGACACAAGGAAAGGAAAGGACACGAGGACAGGAATCAAGGAAATGTGTATTAGGCAAATGGAAAGTCCTTGCTCTTTCAAGCGTCAGTTTGAAGCCACGTCAATTACAGACATGGCAGATGCGGAGAGGTGGATCAAAACCCTTCCGGCCTCAGGCTCAATTACCCAATCCTAATTGCAACTCCAAGCATTATGTTCGGAAAAATAGGCTGATCCAGCATCAGACTCTCCATCCATTTCAAAAACATTTGATAGTGCTAAATAAAGTAATTAGTGAGTAATTCAGTCCGTTTCGCTCCAAGGCATTACTATGCTCATGCTGTACTGCAGGGGGTCTGCAACCCTGCTCTCGTAAGTAGAATCTGTTGGCTTTCATTGTTACCCAACATGTAATTGATTAAGCAGTGAGCCAATGTGCCGACAGTTGCTGGAAAGTGCAGCAGGCCCTCGTACCTCGTTACAGGCCACAGTCATGAGGATGTGGTTGTAGTCGGTGCAGCTCCAGCGCAGCACATACATGCCCTCCTCGTTACCCCCCTGACGCAGTTTGTGGATGGCGTAATCCGTGCTGGGGAGAGAGAAAGGGGACAGTGAGCTACCTGGTTGAGGGAGGTGGGAGGAGGGGTAGCTGAGGGGGGGTAGGCTGGGGGCAGGGCGGGGTGGGGTGGGGTGGGGTGCGGTGGGGCGGGGCAGGGCGGGTACATACCATATGGGACCATGGCAGCCGTTCTGCAGGTTCTGCACCACTGAGGATGGTGCCACCTCGCTGCACAGGTAGTGGTGGGCGTCCACTGTCAGCCGGAAGTACCCGTCCACCAGAGAGGCAAAGGACAGCGCCTCGGCCGGGAAGTCCAGCTGCAGCTCCTGGGGGAAGAATGGCAGAGAGCCACATATGGTTACCACACAGAGCAGGAGGTGAGACACGCCTGTGACACGTTAACCTACGGAGAGACCATATCACGCGTAGGCCCTGACACACTAACACAGAGAGACCACAGCACAGACCCTGGCACACTAACACAGAGAGAGCATAGCACCAACCCTGGCACACTAACACAAAGAGACTATATCACAGACCCTATTAACGCAGAGAGACCATATCACAGACCCTGACACATTAACGCAGATAGACCACAGCACAGACCCTGGAACACTAACACAGAGAGACCATATCACAGACCCTGACACATTAACGCAGACAGATAGTATGATCAGTCCTTCTGACAGTAGGGCACTTTTCAAACTTTGGACTGGAGCTCCACTGATAAGCAGACTCTACCGCATGCAGTCTGGCATGCGGTAAAGAGCCAAAAGCCATCCTGTAAGGAGCAATTTATTTACTGAATTGCTATCCAGTGCCACGTGAAAACAGTTCCGTTCTGCACTAAAAATATAAATTCAAGATGCACTTAAATCCTAGTTTTTAAACAGAAAGAGTACATTTATTGCAGGCTATGTTGTAAGCTATGCTGTTAAAAGTATGCTCATTTTTCTTTAGGTTACCATGTTGAAAAAAAGTACTCAATGTTTGGGAAAGGTAGAGTTTTAACTGATAAGCCTGTAAATGTTTCAAACTGTATGGCTGGTGCACAGTAACTTCTCTTAATTAACTGTGTGTTGAATCTTCCTTATCTTATTCTTGCCCTCGATTTAACCTCTGATCTGTCTGCCCCTTAGTGTTTTGTCTTGTTCAGGTTGTCTGAACTACTGTTTATTTTCCATGATTCATTGTTTACCATCAAGTTATCACTGAGTACTTGTTCTAAACTGACCTAACTGATTAAACAGAAGTTGTTTGTGTTTAGCTAAAGTGTAAACCTTGACAAACCACGGCACTCTTCATCCTGCTGTAACAGAACAGCAAGCATTCCGACTTAGAGGTACACTGCTGACATACTCTTAATTTTTGTTTTACTAGACAATATTACCTGTTTCTGTTAACAGACATGACATAATGCATAGTTTCTTCATTTTAAATGTACAAATGACAGATGAGCACTCGTGAGTGGCAGGTTTTCTCTCCAGTGCGGGTAAATATTACATGCAGAGAATAGATGTGCACCCCTTTAATCGTATCCATGCACAACTTTAGGGAGAATAAATTGTGTTAGGCCCAGAGTATGTTAATTGTACAATAACACTCAGAAAACAAGAAAAAGATGCAGCAAATGGCAAATTGAGAGTATCTCATTTGGGTCCTGTTTCAAAACTGCTTGCTTTTTGGGCATTTCTTTCAATATAATGAAGCAATACACTTTGGGTTGCACCACAGGAAATAAAAACAGCCAACATCCCTTCAAACGGGGAGATTTTTGAGTCCAGAAAGGCAGAACTCCCATGGTGCACTGCTCTGTTGTGTTTAAGCAACAGAAACTGCCTTTTAAAAAAGGGAACAACAAAAAAAGTTGAAACTGGAGCCAAATGAGATTACCATTCTCTGCATTTTAACTTGTTTGCATGTTTTTTTCTCCCCCTGTGGATGTTCCATTTAATATGCATTGTGCAAAAAACTGTTGTGTATCCTTGTCGCATTGTTGAACTATGTGAACATTTCACTTCAGATTCAAACCTGATGCTCAGCTTTGATGTCATATGCAGCAATTTGTGGGTGTCCTTAATGGTCAGAGAAGGAGAACCCCTTTTCCCCACCTTTAGGAGGGTAACTGGCATCACATTCAAAATACCAGGAACAAGCAATGAAACCAACACAGAAGATGCAATGGTAAGACTGTTTTCCTTGGTATATGGGGAAAGCGACACTAAAAACTAGAAAAGGTTCAAATTTAGCTCAACAGTCATGGAACAAGCCTGTGATGCAAACATCCTAACCACAGAGCAAATCTCATACGTACCATCTTCTTGTTGTCTTGTTTGTAAATGGTGACTGTGGACTCCTTGATGACAACGTGGGTGATTTCATGGAAATCGGAAAATCGCGTCCAGCTGTCCGTGACTTCCTTTTTCTCATTCTTTCTCTTTCCATCCACCTTGTTCTTTCTGGATTTGGTCTTCTCTTTGGGCAGCAATACATTCTGTTAAAATTTTAAAAAGAAACAAAAAAAGACACCAAATGAAACGGCATGCTAAGGCGATTTAGAAAAATGCTTGTGTGAAGGGCTGATGCAATTTGTTGATTAGCACAAAAAATACCAAGTAATCCCATTCAAATTAAGTTAAAATGCCTTTAAAAATTTCCAATGTTTCTGCCTTTTGAAAAACCAGCCTTCCATATGTAAGAGCACAATAACAAACCTAGTGGAATCTTCTCATTATATGCAGTCCATTTTTAATAAATAAAGGAAAATCTGATTAAAATTGACATATACAATAGCTGGTTAGAACACAGTAAACAAATAAAATAATACTTGAAGTGAAAATTTCCAACACGTCTCACTTTCCAATTATTAGCTTCATCCTCTGGATCCATTGTAGTCCAATGAGATATCTTAGCTTGCAACTCACCCTCTGATTGACTATCATCCAATAAGAGATCAAGGTTTATCTTGGCACACTTCCTGGCACAATGCAGTCCTACTACTTGACCTACCCTATTAGTAACCCCACTCACTACGTGCTCAAATATGACATCTCGACTTACATTGGGTGGCTTCTTCCGCCATTTGATACCGCCAGTCCCCGAGGCCTGCACCTCGTAAACGCAGGGGTCGACACAGTCGAAGACCGATGGCCTCTCGCTCTCCTGAGAGATCTTCAGCATGTTTGTCTCGTACACCTCACTGCCAAAGTTCCTGGTTAGGGTCTCCAGCGTGGACAGGTACTTCACCTTCAGATCATGCGTGGATACGTTGCTATCACGGATGGTTTTGCTGTCAAATTCATTGACAAAGTTCCTGAAGACGTTGTTGATGCGGATGCGGGTGAGGAAGTTGCGCTGCTTGATGGTTCTGTTCAGACTCTCTGGAATAAATTTTTTGTAGCTGGGGGGGGGGGGGCAATGGTATGGAAGAAAAGCAAATTGTCATCAATTTGTACAAAAAATAGTACTCACCTCAGATAAATGTCATCATATCAAAGTATGTAAATTAAACTTTTGGAGATAATCATTCTAAATGTTCACTGTACACTTTAAGCACAACAATTTTAACCAAATGCAGCAAAATTACTATTATTGCTATTACTATTATTTTTACCGTTAACTCTCTTTGGGGGGGAAAAAGTGGATCATGTGAACAGGGTTACCTGATCTCCCTAGCAACAGCGGGCAGGGACAGTTTTCTGCTGATAGCGTAGTGGGAAATAGCGAGCACGGCCATGCCCAGGCATTCGTTCTCAATGTCGTGGATCTCTGACTCGCTTACTGCATTCCGCACGGGAGCCAGGCCCCTCAGGAAATCGTACTGCCCCTGGGACGCACAGGGAAAAGCACATAAACCAGTCTCTCTCTCCGGCACCACCCGTCACCTCTGCCCTCCATGGGTTTCCTCAGCCTCGCCCACTTCAACAGGCCCCGCCTACTTCAAAAAAGCCTAAATATCTACAGTATTTTGCCAGTAGCTGAAGATAAGCTATTATGAATTTTGTGTTGTTGTGTTGCTGTGCGACTGATGCATTCGACTTGCAGTCAACCAGCCCTCTAAAGGAAAGAAAGACTTGTTCCATAGTGATTCACCAAATCAAGATGGTCCTCACTTGATCTGAGCCATGTGTCTCAGAACTGTGCCCGGCTGTTGTCCTGATGGGTAAGTGTCGTCCCCAGCGTACATACCTGTGCAAATAGGTACTCGAGCGAGGCAGCGTCCAGGAGTGGGGTGCCCTCTGGGGCCTTTGTGGGGCAGGTCTTCTGCTTGTTCAGGCAGTGCCGCCACACTGGGGACTCATCTGCGTTCGTACCATGCCAGTTGGTGAAGTAATACCTGTCCAAAAGATGCGTGTGCTGGGTGAGAACAAGGATAGGCACTGAAGGGTGAACTACAAGGGGAGCCATGAGTTCCAGCACCAACTACAAAGACGACTGACTGTGCCTTATCCATTTCATTTGGCAATCAAGCACTATGACTCAGTAATAATAAAAAATATATATCATGTTGCTTATAATGGAAAATATATATATACATTTTTTTTTTCCATTATAAGCAACATGATATATATGTGCACACAAACACACACACACATACTTGCATGCATGCATACATACTATGTACATACATACATACAAACCGACACACACACACTCTCTCACGCAAACACACATACATGCATGGGCGAGGCAGTGTGAACCGAACTGGTTTTCCCCTCTCTGTCCCTCTCTCTATCACTGCTGTTGCTACAGCGCAGAGCGACGGTAAACAGGAAGTTCCGAATTCAAGAACAAGCTTCCTTCGCAACACCAGAAAGTGTGTGAGCGCTGGCTTAACAGAGGCTTGTTCGCTGACACAACGATTTCATATGCAAATACGGGGCAGAACAATTTTTTCGGTTTCAGCTTCCTGAAAGCAGGAATAGCTCTGGCATGCATTTAAAAGCCTCGAACGTTCCTCCTGTTGCTTCTTCAGCCGTAGTTTATAATTAATGCCAGTGAATCTGTATTTGTTAAACATGCACTTCTCGTCTGTACTTCTACAGCAGTAGTTCCTAAATTGGGTCGCGCTGGGGGTCGGGGGTGGATCACAAGACAATGCACGGTAAACATTTTCTTTCTGTTTACACTTTGTGTTAACATTCCTTTTAAGCTTAAAGTTAGATGCTTACAGGTGACTGCAATACACTACTGGTGTATTGTCAGTCTGGTGCCTGTCTAGCATGGAAAAGTGAATCCGTTCTGCCCATGGAGGTGCACCCCAGACAATACAGTTCGATTTTCGTGTTGTTGCTCATATTCAGAACCGTGCAAATATATCCCTGGTTAGCTGAACACATGGATCCTACTCATAATAATAGTTCATTATTATTTCAATAATTAATTCATCATAAAACATTACCTCTTATTACTCTATATTAGTAGTCTAACTAGAGGCATCGGTGAAAAGCTTTTTTTTTTTTATTAAAAAAAAAAAAAAAAAAAAAAAAAAAAAACTAGATTCTCGTTTCTTCGTGGCCAGTTCCAAACCAATAACTAATCGCAGCGTGCAAATACTGCTGTCCTGCTCTGTGAAACCTGGGCAGCCCAGGGTAGCATTACACACTTCCTGAGTCGTGACCCAACATCCTTTCTATAAAAAGTGAAGGGCTGCATTCAGCCACACCTGGCGCTCGGACTTGCCTCATGCGGTAGTACAGCTTGATGCTGGTGCTGTCGTCGATTTTGAAAGCGTGATTGGGCGGGTACCAGATGCACCTGCTCTCGTCGTAGAGAGCAAATAAATTGTGACAGAGAGGAGAAATACCTAAGAGAGAGAAAGAGACCATAGGGGAGATGGCTGTTATATTTTCTGTATTTTTAAAATCCTAATTAGCAAATTAGACAGAAAACAAATAATGCAAATAAATAAATAAATGCAAAGGTAGCTATAACATAAATAGCGATAACATAATAAAATAACTGTGAAAAGTTCTTTTGTTTAAAGAGTAAAAATGAAATGGGTGCGCTTACCGCACTTCTTGGCAGCCTCGCTGCACAGGTCCTCAGCCGAGTAGCAGCCCATCAGGTACTCCAGAGGGTTGGCCACAGGCAGATAGAAGTGGATCTCCAAGCCCCATCTGGCAACAGGCAGGGCGGTCTCACTCCTCTTCGGCTTCCGCATCTTAATGCACAGCTGCCGGCTCAGTTCCATCGCAGTTAGTCGTGGCATGAAGGCTCTTGAGGGCGAGCGAAGGAGAACAGGACAATTAGTATGTGTGCACCAAATTTAATAAAACTTCTACGTTGCTGAAACAGAAATGCTTCCACAGTAGGGATGTGTCCTGTGTGCCCGGTGCAACATTTGCCACAGGCACAGTGAGGAAGATAAGTTCCCAGCTTTTTAAGCCTGCTCCCTGACAATGAACTCTGGACTTCACCCCCCAAAATTCCCTTTGTAGATATTTTTTCAATGTGGTCAAGTGCTTAAGAGCTCAGAAATATGTTTTTTGTAATAGTCCAGCACAAAAACAAGTTAGTCATTCAACAAATCAAGGTCTTGATACTTTGTTGAATTTGGTGATGTTGTGCTGGGCTAGAACAAAAAGTTCCATCCATGTTGGCCCTACTTGGGAAAGACTGAATACCTTTATGGTAACTTAGTGATTCACTGAGATCATTAAGATACTGCAATTTGTTGATTTCTTATTAAATTACCTCTTGTTTTTGAATGACAGAACTACAGGTTAAAAAGTCAGTAGACATTAGGTATATTCATAATATACCTCATAGTAGGCGATTTGCTGCAGAAATATGTAGCTCATTGGTTCAACAAACGTCCTTCTCATTTTATCCCTCCCAATGACAAAAATCTCACAGTAATCAGGACATTTAGAGTAGCAAATGATGGTGTGTCTGCAAGTGACATAGGCAACACAAACTGCTCAAATTACATGTTGTGGGCCTGGAATAAAACATTAATTTCTAACAAGATAGAAATTACAGATAATAGTTTAAACATAGCAACAAAATACTTTTTGCCAGAACTGCCACTTTTTTTTCAAACAACTGAATTTTCACATTCTCAATTTCAATAGCTAAAAAAGGCCTGGAATTGGAAGAGCTACTTATAGTATGTTGCTTAGGCCTACTTTTTTCTTTTTTTTTGGCAGGGTTAGGTCTGGCAGCCAGTTGATTTACTGAATTTTTCATGTGAAAATACGGCCATTGGACGTGGATCACATCATAATACTATTTTATAAGGAGTGCTCACTGTCACGTTTTGCCAGGGACTTCCCATAAAGTGTAACAATCGAATCGTACAATCTTCTGGCCATAAATGGTACGATACCCTTGTCTTCCCACAGGCCTGGACCTAAACTGTGCAACCGATTCTGTCAAATATGATTTTTTTAAAAAGTCGTCATGGCCTCAAATCTAGCTTCTATTATGCCAAATGTCTGCGCTTGTGCTGATTTAAACAATGCAGCTTGTGTTGGCCCAAACACCCGTGTCCAGCAGATGGAATGTCCTTTTTTTAACCTAGTCCAGCATTTTCAATGAGCAGATAGCTAGTCTAGTTTTCAACTAGCCCATAATGACATCCTTTTGGATGAATGAATACCCAAATTACCCTTTTTGATGTGCAGTGTCACCGTAATAGCCGAATGAACACCATACAAGAGATATCAGAACTCGGGACAACTGGTAGACTAAATGTGTCATGGCAGCACTGCAACTTGTTACCATTTTTTGGTTTGTAATTGCAATAGTGTTGCCAACATTAGCTAGCTAGATAAAAACACATGTAATGAAATAAGCCTTTAAAAGATGTGATGTTCAAGGATGTTAACTTTGTTCACAGCTTAAAGATGTTGTAGCTAATATCCAGAAATTTTAGCTATCAAATCTCTGCCTATTGAACATTAACTTGCCCACAGCTTTATTGGAGAAATCTGTCATCCAAATTTTCCATTTTGATCTCCTGTGCCTTTGAACACGCTGAAATATTCTTGAACACAATAACTACACTTCTTGCGTTTAATAGTGGCTCACACAGAAGCACAGGTGCATTCTGCCTCCCATTGGACCAGAGTGTGCTAGCCATGTTTTGACAATGGGGCTGAGGTCAGAAAGTGAGTTGGTGAGTCGCTCACTCAGTTACAGACAAGTATTGTCTCGAAAAAATGGTCTCATAATGGTCATATAAATACAAAAGTGCAATATCAACAAGAAGGCACAGAAAGCCCATTTATAATCACTAAGTGTGAAATTTGTTCATCCTGATTTGCTCAAGGGTTAAATGGCAGTCCCTCACCTAGGAATCACACATGACAACAGGGGTAGGACATGTTATGCTTCAACATTTTTTTGAGGTAAAAAATTAATTAATCTTCATCTACAGCACACGGAACTTATGTTGGGATCCTGTAAAGAGAGAAGACCAACGCTTCAGCACATTCCTTTGGCAAAAGGAGCAGTTGGTTTTCAAATGTGCTGGGCCCTCCGCTTCAAAAAAAAAAGAATTTGTACATAATTTAAAAATCTTTAACCATTTTACCTATTCTCAACAATACTCAACTTCCCATTTTCTTAGATAACACTGACAAACACGAACCCATTCTCTAGTCGCAAAATCCAATCTTTGTCCCGGTTTGTCTATCTATTCATCCAAAGGAATCAGTTGCTTATGATCAAAGATCTATAAATGGGGGCTGAGACCTGGTTTTACAAAGCAGTTGTAAAATGTATGACTCAACATTGTTAGCAGCTGAGTTCAGAAGTTTCTCATCAATATTGCAAACATGAGCCTAGCTCCTACATGCAGTCAGAACCATCTCCCAGGCTAAAGCAAAGAAAGGGGGATGGGGAGAAAGGGGGGAAGAGATACTGAGAGAAAGCAAGACAGAGCGATAAATAATAGGATAGAATTATTCAGGCTTTTACTTCCTTAATACCAGAGATTTCATGTAGAGGATATATTGTTCTCAATTCACTGCTACTTCCTGTGCAAAGCATTTCAGTGCAAGCAGTTCCCCAAGTGCCAGCTGTCCACCAAATGGCCGACTACAGACCTCGGTTTGGCCGGCTACTTTTAGAAATGCATTGAAGTAATTAATTTAGTAAAAATGATGCCATTGGAACAACTTACTGGTCTCCCTGCCATCAACACCACTAGCTGGCTATTGCTCTCACCCGGCTCACCACTCAAAAATTTGGGAAACCCCCTGTCAGTGCTCGTCAGCTGTGTACCTGCCAGGCAGTCACCTTTACTCAGGCCGACATTTTCCTGGTGTGGTTTGGTTGAACACATTCCCTTAAACGGCAAGATCAGAGTCATTCATAATAGCAATGAATTATCAGTATCTGCTAGGGGTGGTATATATGACCATTTTATGTCATCACCAGTACAATTTCAGCCATGATACGCCTTTTCAAGCAAATCGCAAACCTTTATGAAAAGCTACTGTAGGTTTGATTGCTAATCAGCTTACTTGCTAACCAGTGTTGCTTTATTTGAAAAACCTTGATTAACTGTAGGCTAATGCTATTTTATCCAATGGTAAGGGATTTAATCACTATGTTGCAGTAAAACTGCATAATGATTTTTCCCATATTTTTATGATGGTACAAAAGTGGTCCTGAAACATTTGCTGTTACTAGTTTCACAGTATCAACGAGTTACATTAAAGCTAAGATATTGTCAATACATTCTGAGAAACTTAAAATATGGTATCAAATATGTGTCAAGTAGTAAAGGCCTTTGCTTATTAATCATGTTATCTTGCTTTGCATATTAACAATATGGTAACAAAAAATAAATGTGATATGATTTTTTAGGGCATATTGCCCATTTCTAGTATCAGTTACCTTCACCCCGCGTTACAGCATTTCTTTCCTGCAGATCATTAACCTAAACATGACAAAGAGAATGGTGACATTTCAGGTCCCTCATTTTGTGTGGATCCGCTTCCATTTGCTTTAGACCAGCTGTGCTGGGGTGCCCTCAGCACCATCTCCTGGGCTAAAGCAAACCAAAAATAAAAATGACAAAGATAAGGGGGCTCCCGAAAGGGGAATCCCAATGAGCTACTACACTTACTCTTTGGGTGTCTTTACACACTCATTGAAATTCATCATTGGATCTGCATTTTATTTTCAGTTTGGACCTGCTTCCACATCTTCTGACTCCCCAACAATAACTGCTAGTACAGGTCTTTTTCTTCTGTAACTCAAGTCATTTCCATTCTCCTTGTCTGTTTTGAGCTCCACATCTGGCAGCGATCATCAATAGCCATTTTGACCAAATTCATTAAGTTACTGTTCAAGATATAAATATCCACAAGTTCACAGTGACAGATTGCAGACTATTAAGTTCAGAAAAACTATTGACCTCTAAACCTCTCCCTACCATCCGGGGGTTGAATGGTTCTCGCTCATCCCTACCACAAAGCTTCCTCACCCTAGTTCCCAAGCGGTGGAATGAACTCCCTGTTCCTCTACAAACCACTCAGTCACTTCCGCTGTAGTCTGAAGACACATCTCTTCAGATTGTCCCTGGACTAACTATCATTACTCTGCAGGGCACTCCCAATCTAGGATCACTTATCACTTGTACCCTTCTACTTTGCTCCTGTAGCACATTTATGTATCACATGTACCTCCACCCACCACTTACATTGCACTTCTATCATTATCATGATGTTGTATCTCATTGTCATGCCTCCTAGTTTGACTTAACATTACGTTTTGACCTAGCCTATTCTTACTGTGTGAACTGGAGTGTTTTCATGCTATGAATAATTGTTACATAATGAGTATTGTACCTTATCAGACCTGTGTTTTGTAGTTGTTCCAATGACCTTCGGTATGCATTTATTAACAGTTTGGATAAAAGTAAATGAAATGTAATGCAACCAATTACTCATGACATGACTAGAAGACATATTCCAGGCAAGCTGCATTTTTACACTTTGATCAGAGTATCCAGATCCATGATATGCCACCTGAAAACCTGGTGTGAAGAGGTATTCAGATGCTCATTCACAGTCTCTTCACACTATACTGTAAACGATTCATTGTGGCATGTTCTGCGAGATCTGAATTCCACAATGGATTTTTCTGCATTGCGTAGAAAAACCTTTAGTGCAGTAATCTACATTAATGCACGAGTTTGAATCCTGACAATGTCACTGCTGACTGTACCCAGAAGTCCTGCAGGGTGCAGGGTGACATATGAATGGCCATCGTACTGCCCAGGGAGGGAGGGGGGGAGGAACTCTGCCAGGAGGCACACATTTTTGAGAATACACATACAAGTGTGCATCCTCCAGAACTGATGAAGGACATCGCTGGTGTACAGTTGCAATTGGACTTTTCAAAAATGGGGAAAAAACTGGGGGCAACTGATCATGATTATGATGATCAACCTCAACTGACTGAAGGAGGTTGCTGATACTTATTGATTTAATTACATTTACTTCCATATTTTATTCATTAATCTTCCATTTCATTTATGGTTTTTCCTTTAACAAGTGTCCAGCTAATATTTGCCTGCAGCACAGCTTTCTGTAGTTTGTAGCTTTGTAGTTCATTTGTCGTCAAAACAATAACAAAAACAACAGTAATAACCCATGCGTAATCTAAAAATCACAATTCAACTTCCCTAACTACAATACTACTCGGACCTGCCCATACGTTTTCTTCAATTGAAGCCACTACAGTATTGTCTATGAGACATAATGGCTCAAGAGCAACAAATATGATGGTAATATGGTAATACATGCAATTCAGAGAGCCTCTTTGCTAAATGCATAGGTTTTCTCATGTATGCACGTAGGAAACAGTTGTTTATAATCAGTGTGCCCAGCAGTGAATCACTTTGCTGCGTTGATTTTTCAAGAATAGATCCTAATCACAATTTGAATGAGTCTGCATTGATCACTTCAACATTTAGAACTACAATGTGAGCATTTTGTCACAGATGCAGAATTAGATATCAACTGAGAGCACAACTGCACTAATTTCACGTTAATATGGCATTGGTTAATTTCATGTTACATTACATTACATTACAGGCATTTAGCAGACGCTCTTATCCAGAGCGACTTACACAACTATTTTACATAGCATTTTTTACATTGTATCCATTTATACAGCTGGATATATACTGAAGCAATGCAGGTTAAGTACCTTGCTCAAGGCAGTGTCCTTACCCGGGAATCGAACCTACGACCTTTCGGTTACAAGTCTAGTTCCTTACCCACTGTGCTACACTCCGTCCTCCACTGTTAACAGTAAAACACATAGTCCCTACTTCAAGAGTTTCTAATTTTTCAGCCACTTTACCCAATTGTGGTCTATTGACAATGACAATATAAAAATGAATTCATTTAAATAATTTATGCTAAATGTGACTATTTATTATTGTGTTCCTAATTTCCTGGACTGTTCCTCAGGTTGTAGGCAGTCTGGTCTGGTACTTTTGGTGAGCCACTCTCATTCTTATGTTTTAATTTCCTAACAGAGGTTTGTGTAGCGTTCTGATAATTTGCACAATCCCACATTTCAGTTAGGTTATCTGTGTTTTATTTACTGCTTTCCTGTCCTATATGAGTACCTAGAACCTCCTCCAGATTTATTTTTGACAGCATACTTCTCACTCACACCCTTAAAATGCTCAGCACTATAGTGGAGGTTCACTGGATAAAAACTCAAGTCCTTCTATTTAAACAGTGGGGAACATTTTACATCTATTGCCTAAAACCTTACCACATCCTCAGAAAATGCTTTTTTTCTCTCTTGCAAGCAATGACTTTGGGCCCTTTCCAAAACATTAAACACTTGCACACATCCACATTATGCAGTGCACAGAGATAAAGCACTTAATGCAATTCGCTCCACTTAATGGCTACTAGGCTATAACAGGGCACTCTATAAAACATTCATACTTCAAATTAATCATCTTACAATAACAAAAATGAGACAAGGAAGTATACCAACAACATGTAGAACTGTAATTCTGTGCAGGGAGGGCACCAAGTGCATGTCCTTTTTGACAACAGCTCAGACAGACAAAATAGGATAAAACAAAAGAGATTTCTGTGTGAATTTGCCCATTTGATACACTCTAAGAGGTATTTTCAATTTTACTCAAGTAGCCTAATTAAGTGAAATATGGTATTATAATTCAATTATGAAACTGGAATGGTAGTAGCTAATGACACTGTAATTATTGAGTTCAACAGCAAGCAGTCATTGAAGAAACTAATAATAATACTAATAATAATACGTGTTATTACTACTATTGTTCTTTATTATTATTATTATTATTATTATTACATGAACATTTTGTTACTTCTTCATCCTGCATTCTAATACGCTAAAGTTTTTTTTTTTTTTAAACATACAGCCAGCTTCAGCTGCATAAAGGGTGACTGTTGGAAGTAGGATTTTCCTTGATCACTTCATTGTTGTTGTAATTTATTATTATTATTATTATTATTATTATTATTATTATTATTATTATTATTATTATTATTATAGGGAATCCACCAAAAGTGTAATCATGAACCACAGGAACCGAATTGTTAAGGACAAACTTCAATAATATACCTACTGTAAGCGACTACGAAGTCTTGCTGATACATTTACTTAGCCTACTTCCTCGTTAACCAACATAACATTAACCATTACGTACACACTGAAATTTTAAAAGTGTTAATTAAACATATTAATTTGACTTCCAATTGAATTGAAGGCTAACTGCTTTAAGAATTGAAGCAGCATACAATATACACTCCCTTTACCTAACGTTAGATAGCTAGCTAATAGAATTTTTACAGTGTACGCACCACTTCCTATTACAGCCTGAAGAGCTGGCATTTTCTGCTGCGTTGAACGAGACTATAACTGAATATAACGTTACATGTTTTTCCTTCACTGGCTTATTTAAATACACTTTCTTTGGCTGTTTTCCCGTCGAATCAGACTAAATATCGCGGGTATTGGCTGTAGCATATTAAATGACACTATCAATCATAAAGACAGTAAAAAAAAATTATGCTAACGTTGGATAGCTAGCTGGCTAATTAATAGCTGTAGCTAAGTAATGTAGCTAACTTACCTACTTCCGTATCTTTACATCCATAAAAACTTTTCATAAATCCCGCAGAACCGTTCGGTGTTTTCAGTGGCGAGCAGATATGATTAAGATCGCATAACTTTTTATCCCAGGGAGAAAAAACGAATGTGTTATCGCGTCTCTTTTCAGCTACAGCACAAGGTTCTCACTGCATACCCCGTAGTCCGCCGACCCTTCCTGTCAATGCACGTCTCGATTCCCGAAAACTGTGTCTGCAAGGCGGCGTTCGGGCGACGCTGATTGGTCATTGGATCTTTCAGTCTAAGTACCAGATTCTATTAACCCTTAAAAATATTTTCACAAGCCTTTGATGCCAACGTAGTACATCTCCCTCATGACAGAATACCACAGAATCTCTGGTGTGTTTACAACGTATTTACGTTTCGGAACGCAGAGGTATGGGCTACCCTTGGTGCCACTTTAAGAATTAAGGTTTCAAAGTTGCAATTGCCCTTTGCGATGAAGTGTGCGGCAGTACATAATAACATTCATAAATAGCCTGTATGAAGTCTCTTACTTTGTTTAATCTTATTTTTATGAATATGTATATGCTAATAGTAGGCTAGTACTGTATAGCCTACAGTTATCCAGATTTGTAACAGTATATGCTGTTATACATTATTTTACTAAACGAATACATTAGAAAATTGTGTTAAGAACAAAAAGCAAAAATTAAATAAAAATAAACAAGATGGCTAGAGAGCCTAAATTTTAAATGTGTCATACAGATATGACGTATTCAATATAGTCTTCAATATATGTCAAATATCATATTTTCTTATTATTATAGGCTATTAGTAGTAGTAGTATTAGTACTGAGGTTCCACTCTCCAGTGTTAAATCACGTTACAAGTAGGCCTAGACAAAAAATCTGCCACTATAAAGGAAGGCCTATTAGGCCATAATAGTCATTATAATAGTCTTTACTAAAGACTCGCCTGGAAACACACAAATATAGCCTACATTGTCGGAATTACAACATGTCTACTAAAAATTAAGACAACAATAATGATAATCATTTAGCTAGTCCAGTGATTCTCATGCTTCTTCAAATCATCAGGGGTCACTATAAGGGGCAGACTCGATTGCACTTTGTTGATGTAGGCTTTGCCAATGACCATTGTATTTGCTAAATCTAGTTCTCCGTTTTAGAACAATTCGTGCGATGCTTGTTTTAATCAGAAAATAATTCATTCTATGCAGCGAGCGCACGTCATCACGGCCACGTTTAAAAAAATGTTTTTGTTTTGTTGTTTTTTTTAGGTCTATATTTGAACAGTAACTCACAGTAGGCTGTCATTACCTTACACTACCGGTTTTATTAATTGTAGCGGGCTACCTTCGGGCTCTTGAGCAACGACCTATAGGCTAGCTACTGATGATGCTTAGGCTTATAATTAGACGTTGTCTAATTTTAAATAATAACTGTCGACGTTGTAGGACTTAATAATATAAAAGCAATGCCTTGGGCAATGTACGTATATGCTTTGTGAAAAGGTGTCCTACATGTAGCCTAGTAGGCTATTTGTCCTTAAAGGGTGTGTTCAATCCAGAGACTGTAAAAAATCATTATCAAATTAGGCTACTCGAAATTTCACCCACTCCCGAGTTAATCCATTTGAAGAGTTTCCTTTAATTACATTAGGCTGCACCAGTGATCTCCAACAATATAACTACTGTGTCAGTTTTTGAAATTTTTCAAAAACGCATGTGATGCATTGCCATCTTACTTCAACGATGAATATCTACGTGATTGTTGTCACAAAACCAAGCGCCATTTGGATGACTGGACCCGCCGTTCCTGCTGTATGCAGTCGGGAGATAGGAGGGACTTCCCGTGCTGTACATTTGATACGTCACCAATACGACACTGCCAGAAACAGTGGGCTGTAATTTCCCGTGAAAACTGCGGTGTGGGTGGTGCTAAATTGTACGTGTGTAAGTAAAGCTCACTCAGGCAAGCCTATCCATACTTCAATTGATCCGAACTAAATTAATCTTGATCTCGACATTTTGGTATTCACTCAGCCTACTGTAAATGGTAGTTTCAGTCACGAGTAAACGGACCGAAAGTAATCTATTTGTAACTTGCCCAATGGTTTACCATAGCATTTTTCTAAGCAGTAATTACAGGACAGTTTCATTTCTCAGGTCATTAATTTCCTACGTTCATCCATCTGGAGTGAGTACAAGATTTACTGTACATTTCTGATCGTTCAATTTTTATAGACGTCTAACTGGATCATAAACTACTGTTCAGCTATAGGCTACCGTGAACAAACATTTGACATGTTTCATTGCAAATGATAAACCTGTAAATTAATACAAATTAATACACATCTTTAATTGTAAATTATAAACCTGTGAATTAATATATAAAATGGTTTGACTGAAGACAGCAGAATATGATCTTGCAGATGTGCTGTGCTGGTTAATTTGAATTTGAGGCAACAGATGTATTTTGGTTTTTCCAAAGGCTGCCATCCTCTTTCAAATCCTTTAAAGGGGATTCTCTGCTTTCTGTGCATGAGCCTGAAGCTATTAACATTGCAATCTTCTTTAAATACTGTACATTTGTGGCATAGCTACCATTTAGCACCTCCTCTAATTGCACAACATTGCCTGCTTCTTTTGTATAGTAAATTGCTTTCTCTTTCTCTTTGTGGTGTTAGCATTTTACTTATCCAGTCCACATGAACTGAATGATTTCATTTGTCTGTGGTTAAAATGCAAAGGTTTCCGTCATTAACTAGTTTCAGACACACAAAACTTTCAGTCATTCAAACTTGGTTCAATCATCCTCTTGAAATGGGTTGAGTGTGTTATTGGTGTTACAATGAAAAATCAACTGTAAAGAGAAACATAAGAATGTTCTGTCTCTTCAAGGTCATACTGTATTGATTATATTCCACAAAAACATGCTAGTTAATTGTATGCACAAGGAAAATATACTTACTGCATTGTCACTGAGGACATTCCACAAGCCAATTCTCTTTCCCTCTATATGTTTACATTATTAGATGTTCACACAAAGACGGTGTGACAAATCTGAGACTGTGATCTGTGATGTGTGAATTGTATGTTCAGTCACAGTATAAAATCTGACAATCAAGCAACTTCACCACGCCCTCTTTCAGCAAGTAGTGCAGTTCTGTTACATTCTAACCAGTCATTTTTAGCATTTTTGTTTAAAATTTTACTTCAATTGCAATTATTTTAAATAGTATTATTTAAATGAACAATGGGCTTTAATAAACTGTTCCTTATAATAAAATGTATGTTCCTTGGCAGTGTTCCTTTAATCTGAGAAGTAGTCTAGTATATACAATAGGCCTATATAGTGTTTTAACTGATAACCGTCAATTTGGAATCAGGATGGCAGTCCTTTTTCTTTCCTGTATAGATCATGGCTAGACCTGAACATCTTAAGTAGAATTCCCCCTCCTCACTTCATCATTTCACTGATATTTCTGCTATTTCTTCCATATTGTCACCTCTGTGGATCAGATGAAGGAAGGAAGGATGGAGCTAAGAAGTTTTCAGATGCAGCCTATGTACTTCATGGTAAAAATGATAGTGTATGGGGACCTTTTTTCATTTTTTTGGGAAAGGTTATGTTGTGTCTATATGAAAAAGTATTCCACATTTATAACACTCTTTTCACTACAATTTAGTTAAATTTTTAGGCTATTTTGACAGAACAGTTCAAATCCCAAACCCAGCTCAAACTGAACATTCTGTACAGTACCATCTTTATAAACAGTGCATTGAAAAGTGCTGCTGTGGTATAGTAGGTAAGAGTGAGAGTGCTGTGGTGCTCCTTTGAATTTCCCTGTTTTTTTTTCTTCTGTTATTGACATTATAGTAGTTTTCAGAATGGAATTTCCATTGCCGGTTTCTACTCTTAAAGTCAAAATTTTATATAAACTAGAAAAATTAGTGACCTGTCATAAGGTTATTGGTATACAGGGAGGTCTAATATAAACCATAACTGCCTTAATTGCATACATGTGGATTCTGAAATGGATACATGGTGAAATACATAGTTGTGTATTTCAGATACATAAAGGCAGTGAATAATCGCAGTCGAAACATCCATTCCACACCATGTGCACGCAGAATTCCAGTACTGGACTTTAATGGCCCCAACCACACTTATTTTATAGAAAACAATTAACAGTTTCAAAGCAATGATCTTTATTAAGCACATAATCTAACATGCATTTGTTTCAAAATACTGAACACAAAAATAGCCCATGATCATTAGTACAAGTGGCAAAAGATTATATATTTTTTTGTCTTGTCCATTTTTCTTTTGTTAAATTAGAAGTTAAAAACAGCCAGTGGATCTTCATCAAAAAAAGTGTCCATGAAACACACCGTAGACAGAAATTACATAATTTCATGACATTTGATCCACGAATGGCTAATAAGCATACCTCAGAATTGGCTTTAACAGGAAAACTATGTACACTGCTATAATGGGGTTAGTGTCGCTAGCGTTGCACACTGGGCAAGTGGAGCCAAGATGGCTGCCATCCTTCAGTTATCACAGTACTGTACCTTTGAAATGGACAGCATCAGCACTGTGAGAACTGAACCAGGGCAGCCCGTCACATCTAGCAGTGCTGTTGCTGTGGAAGTTCCTTGTGTCAGCCAGCCACCTTCATAACTGGGGAGAGTCATCACAGGGCTGTAAGAAGAACCAACATCCACAGTTTCACACAAGCACCAAGGTATTAAATTAGTTGGTGTAAGATGATATCCTAATGCATGTATGTTTATTTATTAGCAGCATTTGCAGTTCTGCATTTCTTAGCATTCTGCAACAAAATAAAACTTAAATAATATATTTCAATATCATTTTGTATTTAGTGAAAAGGTAAAGTCAAAGAAGACACAGAAGGCAACTACTACATGTTTGGGAACTGTTACCACTCACGGAAACTAGCATGTTTAATGCTGCCTGCAAAATAGCATATTCAAAAATTAGGTAAAATAACATTGTAGTTTACTTTGACGCCACTAAGTGGAAGCATGCTTGTCTTTCATTTTCGTTTTGGTTTTAATATTGTCATTTCACATGATGTTAGTAATTTAATCATGTTATTTTCATGCATTTTTATTTGTTTAAATTATCGTATAACCATATTTTCCCCTTAAACGATAAAATCAAAGTAATTATGATAAATATTCTTACGGAAAGGTGTTTCGGATATGTGAATATGGTTCCCATAGTAAAATATACCACAATTTTTAAAAATTGTCTACAAAAATACTATGTCATGCAAGAATCTCGCAAAAACGTACTTTTGCACAAATCAACACGTACCGCCGCAGCACAGCGCATGCCTAATTTCTACATACCACACCACACAATGCTGACGTCAGACTTGTTATGGTTTGCTGGTGACTCCGCCCTCCTCTCTTGGTTACTCTCCAGTAGTCCAGTCGCGTCGCCTGTTGAAACAGCCTCCTCCTCCTGGCGCCCCGCCCTCCGTGCTGACCCCTTCATGTAAACAACTCAGTTTGTCGCGTTTGGCATCAGTGTCGTAGAGGCAGCGTTGTCCCAGCCTAAATATTGAAATATAACATGCGTACACAGTAAGAGCAGAGGAAATATCACAAACGCCCATCCCCGTTTACCAGTCACATGTTAAACGAGTCATGGAATCGTCTGAGTAGCCTATGAAAAAAAATCCAAAGCCTTGAAATATAAATAACAACGAACGCATATCGAAAAATAAATATTTTAAACACTGGAAAATGTTAAATTATAGAAGTTGTGGCTGGAAACACTTGAAACGAGAAATTAAATCTGTATTCGTTATGTCCTCACGTACCTGGGGAAAAATAAATTCACATAAAATCACGTGCATTCAACGATCAGCTAACTTGCTATTAAGTATACTGAACTGGGGATTGTTTGTGACTACCATGACGAACGAACTAGCTATATTATATCTGTCTATGGTCTATACAGCCAGCTATATTGCAATGGATTTGTAAGCGACGTTTTATTTTTATGCTGCGAGCAGCTAACGCCCAGCACAGTACACACCCCTTTGAAAGCAAAAACAAACCTCCTTTACAGCACTAGGGTTTATGAAGCAATATTCTTAAGCAGCACATATTTATATTTTATCAGCTGTTTTATTTGATATATCAGAGTGACACTTACCCGCAAATTTCCTTTTTCTTCCCCGTGTTTACATAAATATCTTTAATGACGCAGCAAGACCACATTGAACAACGTGATTGTCGCCATTTTTTGTTATTGAAATCTCTTGCTAGCCATGTGACAAAATAAAAATCAAGCTTCCGGGTGCAGAGACTGAAGACTCTTCTTGTAATGTATGTTTTCAGATATTATGTTCTAGCCTTTAAAAGTTATGACTGGTTGAGTTGACTCTGCACCGCAGTTTAAGAAACTGCCGCTGTCGCATCGTAGAAGACTGCTACTTCGCAAAGAGTCTGGTGGACTCAGTGTCTAATGGTAATGTTCGAGAATGTTTCAGATAGCAAGCTACAGTATGTGAGCCGCGTGCGTGGCCATTGCGTTGTCAAGTCTGATGATACCATTGGATACAGTGCAGCCACTAATTAAACAGAGCGCTGTCTTTTTGTAGCCTGCTCATAAACATGTTTAGAGTTCTACAGGTTATGGGTAATAGCAATTTAGTTTTAAATCTATTTTGATTACAATAAAAATGCACAGTTGCGTTTTAAATTGGTTATGGGATTATTCTCAAGTTTGCAGAAATGTCTTTATAAATATAAATTCCCTTTCCTTTAGGTGTGGTATTTCAGATCATTTGCTTTTCAGCCTAACTTCAGAACATTATATCTTCTCAACCCACACATCCTGGAGATGAAAATACCCTGAATGGCAGTTCTTCAACAAATATAAAAATATGTATTATGGGCTTCAAATTAAAGAAACTGTGCATCCAGTGTGTATGCAGGTCAAATTGTTGTTGACCACATGTGCGACTATAAAAGTTACTCACCCAGCTCTGTACCCCAGATTTTGGATCAAAGTCTGTAGGTAGTGTCTTAAATAGTGATCAAATCCTAGGGTTAATTGGTTTGTTCATAAATCACTTTTTAAAATAATGACCACTCAGCAATGTCACAGCTAAATGATTAAATTAAACCTTTGTTTTTTCCATTAATTTGTTTTGCACAATAACCTGACTGTCAACAAGAGAAACATTAAACAAACTTTAGCTTACAATAAGATACATATTCTATAATCAATCAATAATAATGTTTAGAATAATCAACTATTCATCAATCAATATATCTGTTGTTGAGTTGGAAGCCCAGGTATAAAAGAGGTAAGTGTTCTCTTTGCGCTTGTTTGGCACATTTGATATCTGCATCCAGATGGTTGTGGTTTGTACTCCAAGAATAATGGATGGGAAGGGTCAGCACCTTGCAAGTGAAACCCAAACTCATGAGAGGCTTGTCAGCTGTAAACAACTACAGATTATATTTGGCAAAGGGAACTCTCCAATGAGTATGTCATAAGGACTTCCAGTCCACAATGTTAACCTTAATATTTACTACCATATGACCTATCAGTATATAGCAATAAATGAGAAAAACAGATTATTTTATATTATTTCTTCTATATGAAACATTAATGTTTCAAGGCCCTCAGCAAGTCACAAAAATAAGTATGTTTTTGCCTGATTTGGTCACTAAGATAAGAAATGGCCATTTTATTTCTCACAATAAACACCTATACTTTCCCACCTCTCATGAATTATAGGAATTTTACCCTGGAATCATATGTATTGAATATCCAAAAACACTTGTTTAATATTACCACAATGTAAAACAATGATCTTTATTGTTTATAATCTAGATTTCCAGATTGTGTGTATGTGTATATAGTGCAGTTCATAAGTATTTGGACAGTAACTCAATCTTTGTTATTTTGGCTCTGTATTCCAGCACATTTGGATTAGAAATGAAATGGTGAATATGAGGTGCATGTGAAAATGCAGTCTGTCAAATTTAATTTGAGTGTGTTTACATCCATATTGGGTGAACCTTGTAGGAATTACTGCCAGACCATGCATAATTCCACCCTAAAATGGGTACCTTAAAACCTACATTAAATTCCTCAAAAAGTGTGTGTGACAAGTTTGTAATGTAATACACAATATAATACCTCATCTGCAACTGCAAGTCCTTTTTCTCCTTTGACTTTTATATCTTCAAACAATAGGCTCTAAAATGGGGGAACTATGCATGAAAGGGTGCATATGGATATAAAAAAATGCTTAAATTGATGTATTTATACAGTAACAGGTGGAGAAGGGTTTCTTAAAACAGGGAAACTACTAGGGACTGATTCTGTGGCCAGATTATGAGAGCTATTTTGAGAATTTTAGCTAGGGCACTATGGGGAACCCCTCTGCTTTTTGTGAGACGCACCACTGGAATTTCAGTGACCACAGTGAGTCAAGACCTCATTGCCAATGGCTTCATTCATCATTAGTCAGGGTGGAATTTTTTTGTAAATTTCCCAACATTGATCCCTACATAAGTGGGATGCTACTGTGTATTAGTGCTGTGAGAAATCAAAATGTATCCCCATGCTCTAAGTAGCAACATTATATTTTAAAGTTTGGATAGAATTTCCATTCAAAACTAAAATAGTGATCGTATCAAATTTTAACTCTTGAATATATGGCTTCTGTGCTACAACAGATTACAATGATCATGAAAATAAACAAAATGGCAAGCAACATTCATAACTGAAAATCCCTCGATACCAGGGGTTCTCTATCGTGGGGGTGTGGGGGGGGGGTGTATAGTGGGTGCCACTTTATTAGGTACACCTGTTCAACTGCAAGTTAATTCAAATATCTAATCAGCCAATCACGTGGCAGTAACTCAATGGATTTAGGCATGTAGACAAGGTCAAGACGATCTGCTGAAGTTCAAACCAAGCATCAGAATGGAGAAGAAAGGTGATTTAAGTGACTTTGAACGTGGCATGGTTGTTGGTGCCAGACGGGCTGGTTTGAGTATTTCATAAACTGCTGATCTACTGGGATTTTCACGCACAATCATCTCTAGAGTTTACAGAGAGTGGTCTGAAAAAGAGACACGGTCTGCTTCAAGCTGATAGAAAGGCAACAGTAACTCAAATAACCACTCATTACAACCGAGGTATGCAGAAGAGCATCTCTGAATGCACAACATGTCGAACCTTGAAGCAGATGGGCTACAGCAGCAGAAGTCAACCTGGTACTAGCAAGGTGTACATAATAAAGTGGCCGGTGAGTGTATATACTTGCCTATTCCTGGTCAGGGTCATGGGAGGTACTGGAGCCAATCCTAGCATGCATTGGGCAAAAGGCAGGAATACACCCTGGACAGTTCGTCAGTCCATCACAGAGCATGATCAAGCCCATAATTCCATAAATTTGAACTCCTAATTTTCCACAAATGGTTTAGCTTCAGTGACCAAGTTTTCACACTTCCAGCAATTGGGACCCTACAAATTTGACCCATCAGCTAATAATGAATTAAAATATAACATCTTTCCAAAGTAATGTTTTACATAATAACAGAAAAAGAAAGCATTCGTTGATCTGACTGTCCTGGGAGGTGAATCTGGGAAGCATATTCTGCATGGCATGCGGTTTTATCTGACATAAAGTGGTGCATTGTGGTCAAGTTACTGGTAAACCATCTTTTAACAGACAGTAAAATTGTTGAATTCAGAACAGTTTCAATTCAAGGGTTGCAGTTGTATTTGGAACAAAAACCAGCATACACAGGATGCTCCAGCATCAGACCTGAGAAAAACTGTGCTGCATGATTTAGAAATTGGTTTGTTCTGTGAAATTGAGTGCTCAGGGTAATAACACTGGAAATTGTGATGATAGAAATAATTCTAATTATCTAGAAATATTTAGTATTATTAATGAGACAGTACAGGCTATCACTTAAACTATGAATAATGTAGGTACTGTGGAAGTACTCTGTAGCGGGAGTCATGGGTTGTTTGATGCCACCTTGAGGATTCTTGAGATATTGCCTGAATTCCCTGACACCATAGTGGCGTACCCTCCTTGCTTTTTTAATGACAACCAAACCTACTGAATTAAAATGTATAAATACTTGGCTATGTTAATAGATCTTAGACACATCACTGTGACCTATACTATTTTATTAAGGGTGGGATGGTCATCGCTGACTGCTGGGAGAATTCAGCATTGGCTTCTATTAATTAATAAAGCCCTTTTTCAAAAGCTACCTGTCTATTTCTCATCCCTCCTCATTTGTACTAACTAAATACCACATTAACATTTGTACTAACTAAATACCATATTCACACTCAGACAAGGCTAGTCCAATACATTCCTTAAATCTCTTCTGACCTAGGCAAAACTGATTTCACTGTGCTGCAAACCGTTTCTTCTGCTGCAGAAATGCAATGAACTCCAAGTCACCTACATGCTCTTTTAGGTTCTTGATAAAAGACCTGGGCCTAGAGGATTGACCATATTTCCTTTAATTATACAATTCAATTATGTTTACTTTTTTATGTGTATTCTGATGTTCCTTGCTGTGATTACTTATTTTCTAATAATTGCTTTACTGCTGTATGTATTACATGGTTGCCTAGAAAATAAGATCTTGGTACCAAAATGACTTCCCAGTTAAAATAAAGTTTAATTAAAATTAAAAATTAATATAAATAAACAATGTAAAATATAAAAAAATAAGGAATGGTGTCCATTCGTGCATTTTAACGAGCTACAGTGAGATCATATTTCATCTCAAGTCATGCATTGCAGTATTCAGGACTATTGCACTTTCATAATTTGCAATTTGCCTGCTCAGTTGATTGGCCATGCTTTTGCTTTTATTCTTTACTCTTTATTGAACTGGTGGATGTTGCAACTTGCAATGGACAACTACAATCACTGGGCATTCAAAATGCAAGACAACTGTTTAACCTAAGAGGTCCAACATCATATTTTGTGCATGGCCAACAAGATCCATTTTGGAATCATATAGCCTGAACACCCAGTTCTAGTCAAAACTCAAAGCTTCTATTTCCATAAAGGAAATAAAGACAAATGACATTGAGTTAAAAAAAAAAAAGTAAAAAGTTTTATTAGTTCATTCAGTTTATCAGACATGGAAACTAAACTGAACAAAAATAATCATAAATATTCTCATTGTGGAATGGTACTCAACAAAATATATTACACAGTTTCACACAGGATCACAGATATTACATTTTAAATAACAAGTTTTAACAGTCCAATACATAGCCTAGGTTACTCTTAATTGTGATAAATTTGGCGGTTACTGTATAGAATACAACGTATAATAAACGCTTGAAAACATATAACTAATTACGTGCAATCCCCAGGTGGACAGGTATGACGTCATTTCCCCAGTTATGTCGGTCGCACATGGTGTTGTCAGAAGCATGCACTAGCATGACAATCGAATGGGATGCAGATGGTGAAGTCTGCATTTCGAGGATCGCAGAAGCATCATCTGTCCCACCCTCTGAGATGTTGCTAAAGTCAACCGCGACCAGAAGAAGCTCCCCCCTGCCATTAAAAAAATTAAAATAAAATAGAAACATTTTCTTTGCTGAACATGATGTAGCCTTGGGACCCAGTTTAAAATTTCAGTCCGCTTTTTTCATAATATTTTTGCCAGTCGTGATTTTATTTATTTATTTATTTTATAGTGTGACGCTATACAGGAGTCCGTCATTCAGCAGTGCCGTACACGACGGTTCACGTTTTATGTCCTTGCTCACGGGACCGATGGAAGACGGGGGACTACCTATTTGACCTTTGACTAGCTGCAAACGGCAAATCAAAGATCACTGTTTCAGAAATCAGTGGGACTCGCTGCTGTCACGCAACTGAAGACCTCGGGCTCAAGGATAATGAAAGAAAGCGTCCAAAGAGGTATGTATAGAAGGAAATCCCTTATAGGAAACGTTTCATTTGAGTGAATGCGAAAGCTATTGGTGAAATTCAACATCGCACTTTTGTACGCTCAGGATGATTACTAAGCGCATCTCGACGACCTATTACATAACGTAGCCTACAACGTTTGTTCGTCATCATTTGCTATGCACATAGGCTACGGAAGAAACTAAAATAAAAAGCAAAAAATTAACATACCGACCACCCTCACGAGGGTTTACGTTGCTGGAGGCGTCCTGGGTGTTCTCGCTCTGCGACCCACGGCTTGATTTGATTAGGGGGAATCACGGTGTAGCCGATCTGTAGCCTCGGCGAATGATTTGTCATAGGCTATTTACCTACGACCGGGATGCTGGTACTTGATGACAAACAGGCCTGTTTTGTGCTTCTATGTGTATGCGTTAATGCTTTGGGTTTCCGTTCATCTGCGTAATCTGGTATTCTGGACAGTTTCCTGTTTTAGGCTACCTACGAGTCGATGAAAGATAATATTTTATAACTCTGAAAACACTAGGCTTATTCCGCGTAAAAATTAGCGTTGGAATATAAACGAACGACATGCCCTAGCTTACTTGACAGGACTATGTGATGAATTTCTATGAGATTTACTTAAATGCATACATAGGCTATGCATAATGTGACAGCAGTAGCAAATTTTGACAATATAACGATCCGTGTAACTAAATATTTTAAAGAAAGCAATAAATATGACAAATGATCTGCTGGGTTATAACAGCGGTGCCAAACACCAGCACTGGCTAGCGTTGCTGTTTCAACGGCAATAGAGCTGTCTGTTGCGCTGTGACGGACACTGATGTTTTAAGATTTGCCTACACAGGCTACCGGCCAAGCAGTGTTTGAACTGTCGTTTAACACGAGGAAAGGCCATTACGTCTTCCAGCCTTATGCCATATTACATAAAGTGGATGAGTAGGCCTACTCGGCAAATAATTCGTTCTTTCTAATGATCAGATCCGCCGTTTTGATATTGTGTGTATCAGCCCAATAAACATTTTGTTTTGGAAAAATATTGGTTCTTTTAATCGATGCCATGTGACGATTGATACACGTGCATCAGTTGGATAAATAGCCTATTTGTTCTCACAGGTTTTCAAAACAAAAACTCGACATCCTTAGATTCATTTATATCTTCAAACTGATTTAGCCTATATGTTCTTGTATTTTTGTTGGCCTAACGATGGAAATCAGCCACCGCTGGTTGTAAAAAAAAAAAAATCATTTGATTAGTTAATAAGATCCGTAGGTTGACATGCATACCGAAAATGTTAAAAGAAAAAACTTGAGCCTTGGCTCTGTAGGTTTGCCGTTACAGTGAATAAGAGTTTACAACAGCTTCAAAGTACAGCATGAGTGCTACTGTTACACCCAGATCAGCATGTTTAAATGACCCTTCTCTAACTGAGACCTCTAGTTAAAGCTTTATTGAGCATTCTGGTGAGTGATTAATCCATTTGCATCCTCAGATTTTCAAGAACATACTTATGGCTGTTTGAAAGGGCATTTAAAGAATAGCATAACTCTTGTACCACTGCGGATAGAATGTTATTTCACATTTGCTTGAACAGTTCTCCACTATCCTCACGTTGTTCTCCTAAATGGAAATCTTGGTCGTCCAACTGTACACTGCAAATTTAGCATTTTAGTGTGTCAAACCCTGGTCAAACCCTCAGCAATCTGTTTCTGTTGTCTTTAAACACATACTACCGAACACGTTTTATAATTTCAAAGAATGGCAGTTCCTCCATTACTGGAATGTACTGTATGTTATTGGTTTCAGTGAATGTGCCATGTCCTTTCCACTAGTAGAACTAACTACTTTGCTTAATTGGCATCCGGAGTATATCCTCAATCTAAACTTCACAGTTAAATTTTAGAATATTTTTTCCAATTTCTTAGATATTACTCTTGATATTTCTGCAACAGCTGAACTCAAATTTGAGCAATGAGCAAGTCTTGCCCAAAACAAAATAACAACAATAAATGAAAAAATAGCAGGACTGGATGTTTTGCTACAGGCTAAAGAGAATCGTTTGTTGTACTTTAAAAAGGACTTCCGTTAAAAAAGTGTCAATATGTGTTTCTCACCTTAAATTAATTTGTCTGTCTAATTACATCACATGTACAGATCGAACTTGTACAGATTACAGTACTTATCCAGACTGACTTGCAGTATAGGAGAAACAGTAGTTCTCTTGGCTTAAATGCAATAGAGTCAGTAGTATCTTTGCCAATGAGTTAAGATATACCATTACTAAAGTCCTAGTGCTAGTTAGCTATGCTAACCGAGAATCAAAGTACACATTCTAAATACATACAGATTGGATCCATAACAAGCCCTGAGATGAGAAACATAAAACCATAAACAATATAACCAACCAAGACCATAAAAGAACCATAACCTCAATTAGCACAAAAGGAGAGAGCATGTGTTTAATGTGTCACTTGTATACTTTAGCCCACGATAAATGCAATGTGCTGAGCCGCACCCAAAATAATGATGTCACTCTTGTGTAACACCTCTCCTTACCACCATTGTAGAGAATGGATTAATAGAAATTAAGGCTACAGTTCAGATGAGACTAAAATAAGACTCCAAACATTCACTTTTGTTTTAAATATAATGATTATGACTTCTGAAATACAGGTAAAACTATATTTGCCAGCATTAGACAGTATTCTCCAATTTGAAAGACAACTGAATTCACATAAATAATAAGAAGAGGAGTTGTATCCTAAAGACATCATCACTCAAATGGTATTTTGCAGATACAGGTGAAATATTTCGCGTTGACACATGGTCACTCTAATTGTTCGGTGGGTAAGACAGACCATACAAAACAGATTTTTGGCATTCCTTGTTAATTTTGATTTTATATCCAATTTCCTTCTCCATTCAAAAGAAGCAAATAACTAATTGGGGCTGGCTATAGTGTTTGGAAGGAATTTGCCCAACTAATTTGTTCATTAGCAGATGCTCTGTTGGCAGGAAATTAAATCATAGAAGAAGATGGGGTGCAGATGGAGTGAGTCTTATGCCGTAAATATTCTTTATTCATAGGGCTGATTACCAGACCTGGGTGCTTTCTCTTTTCAGAAAGTACAGGGACTGTAATTTAAATTCTGAGATACAGGCATGGGCACAAAGCGAGCATATACATGAATTCATGAATGGATTGATCTGCTCCCATTTTTCTCCTCAATGGAATGCCTAGTCGGAATCCTAGGCCTGTCCTCTTGTGTGCTTTATCTGTGAGGTAGGCTACCCTAACTGCGTTTAAAATCATGTAGCAGGAGGTCTGACTCGCCCTGTCAGATGTAATTCTACTGAACAGCTAATGCGGAATGTCATTTACTAAGTTGCCTATTCCAATAAACTGTTGGTTTTGTTTCTTTAACCCTGTCTTTGAAATAATAGTTGTTATTGTATTTAGTTCAAAAGATAGATCGTACAAACGAGCGAAAGTACATAACGGCATAACAACTGCGCTCATTGTTCATTTATAAAATGAAAAATAAAATATATCGCAAATAAGCATGAATGAACTGAATCCCCCAAAGCCACTGTGTGCTGTGCATAAGCAGTTGCTTGGATTTGTCTGTAGCCAGCGGCGAGCTGGGAAAGGACCCATTAATTCTGCAGGGATACTGGCTCGCCTTCTGTAGTTAAATGCGGCTGTGAGGACAGCCGTGCGCGGGCAGACGGAAGCCGAGCTGCTCAGCGTAGCCAGAACGGACGCAATATCGGAGGAAAAAACCCGAGCGGAACTTTATCGCCATACCATTGCCTCAAGGATATATTTTTGTACATGTAATTCATAAATATCTGCGGTGTGCTCATGAGCCTGCTTGGTGGATGCAAGAAAAAGACCGCTTACGATGGATATGAATCCTTGCAGCTGGTCGACAGTAGCGGTGACTTCAATAACGGGGGGAGAGGCGGCAACACGCACGGAGCCAGCGCAACAGCGGCAGACCTAGCGACGGAGGCAGGCCCGGGGAGACCGGAGGACTACAGAACCATGGACAGCTCAGGTAAAGCCGGGCTATGACAAGAGAACCACGATTACAGTGTGGTCCATGTACGCATGTAGACTTCTGACCTGTGTATTGAATACACGACTGCTATTGGATTACTGCTGAATAGGCTAACGGTTTAATATAACACATCAATGCGTTTATTTTTGCTTTGGAAACAATCACGCTGATTAGCTACGTTGCGCAGGCCTACTTGGCTTACCTTTTTGTCTGGACCGTGTTTAAAATTATTCTCGTGAAAGCACCGTGCTTATAAGTATATGTAGTGATTCATTCAGATGTCTTGATATCATTTTATGATCTATGATATTAGTAAATCAATGGGGTATATGGCATGTCGTTGCCATATTATGCACACAGATTGCTGAAGCATATTGGCTTAAAGGTGTTTCAGTTACTCTGGTTATTAAATACATATGGTGCCAGATCGCAAAAAAAACCCCAAAACATCATATGCCTTATCTGTGCACAAAAGTATCTTGGAGCACAAGTGAACTCAATTTTGTATTTCATAATGGACAGAATGAAGTCATTTACTAATGGTGCCACCTATAAGATGCTTCAACATACCAGTACCCTAGGACTGCATAATTCATGGTTTATAAGGATACTATTCAATAAAGCAGTACCATTCAGTGTTGTAGTGGAGAGGTATTGTGTTCAGAACAAACCTGAATTTCTGTGCTATGTCAAAAAGGTAAACTGTGGGTACACAGTGCGGAATGGACATCCCATTGACTGAAATCCATGCCTCCCAGGATGTGCTGCCCTGTGTGGCTCTGGATTTAAAACTGTGGGCCTCATATACGCATTCCGGTAGCATCATAACAGGGCGAGTGTCCCAGCAGCTCTGAATTCTCAAAATCTTACTTTGTACTTTGTTTAATGTACTAACCACTGGCAGCGGTGCGCTGTCCGGGGTGTTCTAGGCACTCCCAGTTTTTGATTGGTACACCCAAAAATTGAAGGTTCCCCTGTCTTCGTCTGCAATCGCAATCAAAATTCATACAGTATGGTTGTGAGGACAGTTGCTTGTGCTAACAGTATGATTGTCTTTTTATGTACTACTTGGCTGATTACTGCTGCTCTTGTAATCCTATTGAATTTACTTATGTACTTCACTACGAACGTTTCTCAGGATAAAAGCATCTGCTAAATTAATGTAGGGCAGTGTAGTCAATCAGGGGTCGTGAAAATGCACTTAGATGATTTCCAGATGTCAGCCAGAGACATGGATGGGAAATATATTGTCCATGTCCACTACACTAGTTGATATTACTTAAGATAAGGTTTTGAGGGTATATTGTTAAATATCTCGTATATTGTGATACAACACACGGAAGAGGTCTTTCTATAAATGCTTGTAATATAATGTTATATTTTATGTCTGTCATCTCTTTCTGTCATCACACATGACAAGCTTAAAAGATAAAAATATCTTATGTATTATCATTAGTCTGCTTGGGGTCTACAATTATATGACAGTTTTATCCATAAAGCCCAGTAGCCCACCCATGCAGTGCTCGGATGAAATATACTGTCATTATTGCTTTAGGGTCAAGGAATATAATGATACGAGCCCACAAAGCCAAACCATGTACTGCTCGGATGATGTGAAATGCCAGCTGAGCTGCTCTGATGTGGAGTGCTGCCACAGTGTAAACACTGTAATGTGTGTCTGCCATGAGGATGAAAAGGGCTCTCAGACAACGGGACAGAGAAATGAGGACACACCAGGTGCACATGCTGGAGGCTTTGAAGCTCTCTGCTCAGGGGTCTCATACTGCTGTCTGAGCATACTGATCTCTCCCTGTCCATACTTCTCTCCCCCTGTGCATACTGCTCTCCCTCAGTGTACAGCTCTCCCCCATGCATACTGCTCTCCCTCAGTGTCATCTCAGCCAAAAAGACCACCATGCAAGCTTTGATTTCCTGTGTTCCTGAGCAGTGGGCGTCTCTTAATGGCAATGTTAGTCAGCAGAGAGCTGTGATCTTCCCCTTTCAGATCATAGTCAGATGCTTCTAAACAGGAACAAACCTTGGGCTCCGGCCTCCTCTTATCCGCCCCGCCATTTGATGGTGAACTTAAAGTTATTTTCTGTTACGGAAATGAGGGACACCCTGTCATAATGTCATCAAAACGCAGGCATTCAACAGACTTATTTTTGTACTATCACAGGTTTACTACTCTGTCAGGTTTACTGAAGGGTGCTGGTATCTTGTTTTTTTCCTGATTAATTGCAGTATAGAGCTGACAACAATTTTAAGAGACTACTTGGGCCTCTCTACCTGGACCTCAAATAATTTAACCTATCACTCTGACAAAGAAGCCAAGAAACATGTTGTGACATATATGGCTATATCTGGTTGGGAATGAGTCAATCTATTGTAGCACTTATTTTCATTAATATCATTTTGGGCAGAAAAATGCCAGTTGTATTTTCAACCCCATAGTTAATGTGAAGTTATTGACAGTTGAGGCAGTTTGTATGTTAAGAGCAGAGAGGTGGTGTGAGGAAGAGAGAGATACAGGCTGATGAGGGGCAGTCAAGCCAATGGACTGGCAAGGTGCAGATTTTGGGGAGAGAAGTTCTTTTGTCTCAAGGTGGAGTGAAATGAGTTGAGCTGAGCGTGAGAGTGGTGAGTCAGTGTTCTAGGCACGCCACACTCTTCCCAAAAACTCTGGAGCCACTGGACCAGGTCCAGTAGCTGGGCTCTGCCCCTATGGGAATGAAAGCAGTCTCTCTGTAGAAATGAGTGGGGACTGGCGAGCTACACTTACGCACACTAACCCATCTGTGCATGCTGTACTGCAGCAACATGAGTCATTAGCAGCCTGTGTCTGGCCTCCACTGCCAGCTTTGGGTTTTTCAGCTACATGGGCTCAGTTGTCACTTATTTTGCACTCACTTGCAGGACTGACAACCCAACTTCTCACTTTATGAAGCATTTAGGAGTGTTGAACCAATATGTGTTCCATAATTGTGTGTGTGTGTGTGTGTGTGTGTGTCTGTGTGTTTTAATAAGAAATATAAAATCTGACCACCCACTTCATCTCTAGATATGGATGCCAACTACGGCGGGGGTCTCCTGGATATGGTGAAGGGTGGAGCTGGAAAGCTGTTCACCAGCTTCAAAGACAATCTCAAAGACACACTGAAGGACACCTCCACTAAAGTCATGAACCAAGTCGCAACGTGAGTCCTCTTCAGCTTTATGTCTGTCGTTGCATTGTGTATGGTAATGTACAGAGCCGTCTTCAGCCTGTCCTGAGGAAGAATGGGGAGTGTGGTGAGAGTTTGAATAGTGTTACAAAGTAATGTGAATTCCATGCAAATGATAAAAAATACATGAAAAAAAGTTTAAACAGTCACAAAGATTTTACTCTGTGACAACAATTACATGTGTTTCCAAAACTTGAAGGTGTGAGGAGGGCTACCAAGAAACAACAACCAGAGGCCTTAGAAGGCCTTATATATCGAGGACTTACATATTGAGGGGAATAATACAACTAGTAGTACAAACTCAAAAGCAAAAATTATTTAAATACCAACAAAAATGCTAACAGGCATCTGCTTAGGCCACTCAAAGAGGTCCTGTCTCCATCACAGCATTCTGGATGGGAGAAATTGAGTGGGGGCCTGGGGGCTCAGCATGTTCCACAGGGCCAGAGAAGGACAGCTTCAGCGTGTCACCACATGGAGACACGCGGAGGAGAAACCCGCTGTCGCCACACCCCTCAATTATTCATGCCGCCCATCTCTCCGGTGACATTGCTGAATACCTACCCGACTCCATACAAAGGGCTCATTTCATTACCCATAAGGCTGAGCAAACAGAGGCCTTATAAGGCCTTACATGTTGAGCTTATCAGATGTAATGCAGTGTGGTGCCATGCCGGTGTGGTGTAACTTCTTTGTGGCAAAAAATGTAAGATATGCAGACCCGAATTGCAGACCAGCGACTGTAGGTGTATTGGTCAATCTCGGAGAGGACGACTGTGTGGCAGTTTGCTGTGAACCGTTTCTGCTCTGAGCTGTGACTAGTTTTATTTTGTTTAGGCAACTGCCCCTCGCCACTGCTCTGCAGAAGCACAAAATCTAGCACTGAAACCAGCAGCCAGCTACAGTCATATGAGGGTCCCCCACTGAGGTGTGAAAACACCCTGTGAATCACAGGCTTCCTGAAACACACAGGCCTGTTTGCTGGAATGCATGCATCGTAGCTCAGGCCTACTCAAGCATTTCCTCCAGGACACAAAGGGTAATTCATACCGTAACAATTACAACACAGAAAATATAATATCAAACTATCTTGAACCGAAAAACCATTCCAACTAGTAGATCAGTAGCACATAACATGTATTACAGAAAGGAATGAAATGAAAATGAAAAGCAAGGACTGTAATGACTACAATTCTATAAGGCATGGAAGTGGATAAACTGATGGGCAGTATCCATCAGGGGGACGTAAGTAATAACTTATGATTTATTGCAGAAAAACTGTTTTTCGACAGACAGCCAATTGAAGGAAATTAGAGGCATTAAAACAAGGTGTGAATAACAGAAAAAGGATGGTGTGGTGGCAAGGTAGAACCATAATAGAACAAACAGGAGGAGTAAGAAGGGGGACAGGCAGACACATTGTTTAAAGCCATCTGTGGGAAACAATGAAAGGTAATAGGAGATGGCACCAAATTCTGTTCTGCCTGAAGGTGAGCTGAAGAGAGGAAACAGTATTTATTAGCATACACAGGGAAGAGTGTAAGACTGGCTTTACGGCAGAAGATTATGCCTTGTGAGAAAATAGGTAGATAGATTGACAGGAGGTGGGCAGGCAGACAGATTATAAACAGGAGGGAGACACAGTGCTGTACCACTGTGGTGTATATGAGTTTGATAAGACATGAATTATTGATGTTAATTTGCAACCCACTGCTTCACTTGTCTGCTGTCACCTGGCAGGCAGATGCAAGATAGACTGTGTGGATGCGTGTGTCCATGAGAATGTGTGTCCATGCAAACAAGCGTGTGTGTGTGCATGTGTGTGTGTGTGTGTGTGTGAATACATGTTTGTGGATGCGTGTGTGTTGCTGGACAGATGAGCTTTACTAGCAAAGAGCTTCTGTAGGCATGCCCTTGGTAAATGAATAAGGAAAATATGCTGAATTTAGTCACTGACAGAAGGGAACTGGAATTAGTAAGAACCCCTGATGCAATACCAGTCTCCTTTCAGGGAAGTTTGGAAATGGTGGTCAGTATTTCTCAAACAGAGCTATATTTCCAGTATTTCCTGTTGTCAGCTGCCAACCATAGTAATATTTTCTATTGTGTTGTAGCTGGTTGGGACCATCGGCCTGCTGTATTTCAATTTTACTTTCAAGGTGCTTTGTTGGCACAACATTACATTTGTTGCCAAAGCAGTGGTGGCACATAACAACTACACACAAACAATTACACACGGTGCCCTCCAAAATTACTATGGTTTGCAAACGTTTGGGCATCCCTGGTAACATTGCATGTTTTGTTGATTTTCTAAGTGAGAAGGAGTTAACACAACCTCTGCAGGAGACAAACTTAAACATGACATATTTCTCAAAAAAATGCACACTTACTTTTTTTAAATTGGCCAGGGTGTATTCCTGCCTCTTGCCCAATGCATGCTGGGATAGGCTCCATCACCTTCTGTGACCCTGCCCAGGAATAAGCGGGTATAAATAAGGGATGGATGGATGGAATGACTTTTTATGTGCTGAATTTAACAGATTTCATAGATGAAAATACCACCAAAAATGAGGAAGTGAGAGGCTACCATCTACTTGTGGGTACTGCATTGTAAAGAGACGGATAGATGATTTATTATTATCTAAATGTCACACATTCAATAAATCCACAACAGTAGCCCAACCTTAACATGTTCACATTTATTGGCTAATATGGACTGCTTTTATGTTACAGTTACACAAAAGGAGAGCTGGACATTTCCTACATCACCTCACGAATTATAGGTAAGTAAAAATTATGGATAAAGACAAGTGAAAGGCAGGGCATTGTTTTTGGGATTTGTAGTCCAGAGCCTGAGGTTTTTGAAATTTGTTTGGCAAACTCATTTTGAACTATGTTTGGCAAACTCCACCTTCCATCAGCCCCCTGTTCTCTTCCCCTTGTCAGTGATGTCATACCCCGCCGAGGCCATTGAACTGGGCTACAGGAATCACGTGGAGGACGTGCGCTCCTTTCTGGACTCCCGCCACATGGACCACTACACCGTCTTCAATTTGTCCCAGAGGAACTATCGCGGCGCCAAATTCTCCAACAGGGTGAGACCTGCTCGGGGTCTCTCAAAAAATCTGCAAATGTTTCACAGGAGCGAGTACAAGCACAAAAAACATCTCCCACAATAACGGTTGGCACCCCACTGAGTCAAACAGTGTACCACGGTCTAATCTGTGGATATAATTTTAAATTCATTGTTTTCATGGGTAAAAAGGATAGGAGCAACCAGCCTTTTGTTAAGTCTATGTTTGCAGATTCCGTTTATGTAATCTGCAAACTGTAAAAAAAACACCGTAAAAATGTTTTTGCTGCTAACCCCAGGTACCCCTGAACCAAATCTTTTGAATACCTGGCCAAGGAAATATCAGCACTTATCATTACTGCAAATGATAATTATTTGAGTCCTATGATATAAATATTGATTTATTAACCATGTTTAGTGCCACGCTTGAGTCTTAGGCTCTAGGAGGGAGCATATTGTTGAGGCTGGGTTTCCCCTCTTTGCTGTTCCAGTCTGCCACTGCCTTTTGAATTACACTTCTGATTTCTGTTCTTCTAATCTTTACCATATTGTTTGTGCTGTGTTCTACTCTGTCTTACACATTACGTGTGATGATAAATACATGTTTCAATGGAGAAGTTTTGTCCTCCAGTATTTTCAGTAAATCAGCCATTACGCCTTTGGAGTACTTCAGGATAAAGTTGCTTTTGTAGCTGTCATAGAGGCTGGCTGTAGTGGTCACACTCTGGTAATGTTGTGGTCACACTGGTCATTCAGTTATTAGGAGAAAGTAAGAGCAAGACAGAAGCACTGCCCCACAACCGTTTCCAGCCCCACAGATGCATTAGAGTTAGATATTGAATATCTTTGCTTTTGAAGTCTTACATCTTTAAGTGATTTGCCTCATAGTAAACTTCCAGGAGATTCAACTAACTTTTCAGTTTAATTTTATGATGTTCAGATTAAACTGCATTATTTCAGATGGGGGTACCACCTCTTGCTCAGACTTATTGTATACTCTACCTTATTATTAGATGATCCAGTGAATCCATGCAGAGACATGACTCCTCATGGACCTATTAGTAACACAGCAGTTTGGGTATGGTTCCCGTATAGTTTATGCACAATGATTTTCTGATCACGTTTTGATTGTCATTCACACCCATGACCCCACCCCCCAGGTGTCAGAGTGCAACTGGCCAGCCCGACAAGCCCCCAGCCTCCACAACCTGTTTGCTGTCTGCAAGAACATGCACAACTGGCTCCAACAGAACCCCAAGAATGTCTGTGTGATCACTTGCATGGTAAGAGTTCTATATAACTCAGGTGTGCCTGTGGTGTCAAAGTTGATGGACAGTCTGGGCAAAGGTTACAACTGGGGGCCACACATTACAGAAGAAATAAGCATTATATATAATATAATTACATATATTGTATCATTGCCAATACAGTATTTTGACTCTGTCTCTCTCTCTCTGTATCTCACTTTGTCTTACATCCTGTCTCTCTCTCTGTCTCTCATTTTGTCTTTCTCACTTTCTCTTTCATTCTCTCCTTGGTTTTGTTTTTGCAGCAAGATGGCAGAGCCCCTGCAGGTGTCCTGGTTTGTGCCATGTTCTGCTTCTGTCACCTGTTCTGTAATCCAGTCCCAGCCATCCAACTGCTCAGCGCCAAGAGGCCCGGGTTAGGCTTGTGGCCCTCACACAGGAGGTAGACCAGCTAGTGCCCTGCGACCAGCCTTCCACTGAGACACCGTCTTGGTCCTGAAGTATTGTGCAATTATATTTGGAAATAAAGATTCAAAACCAGCTGAAGAGCGATATAATGTTGGCAGTATGAATGTCAGTGTACTTCCAGGCCTGGAGGCTGTGTTTGAGAATGCTATTTCCCGCACTCAGGTACGTTGGCTACATGTGCAGCATGGTGTCAGAGAAGCCCACCCTGCCCCACACCAAGCCCCTGGTCATCAAGGCGGTCACTGTGAGCCCTGTGCCCATCTTCAACAAGCAGCGCACTGGCTGTCGACCCTTCTGCGATGTCCTCATTGGAGAGACGAAGATCTTCTCTACAGCGCAGGAGTATGAGAGGATGAGGTAGCTTACGCTGCAGGAACAGACCGCCACAGGCAAACTGTCCCAATAAGCCTCCATTCAGTTCCCTCATCACCAGAATGTTATAGGGAAACCAAGGAGGAATAAAATCAATAAAGCCCAAACCATTTATATGCATGGTCAATTTGCTGTCAGCCAACCTGCACAGAGAGTAGACCGCAAGTGCCTAAGGTTTCAAGAGAAAACTGATTTTGAACTTTTTTTGGAAAGTATTTAAATATTATCCAGTATTACAAAAAATTATTTTTGTTTGATTGATTTTTGTCAATTTTTTTGTCATTAGGATTATAGTTGGGGCATGTTAAGAGCACATACTGTAGGAAAATATTGAAATAAAAAATAAAAGCCAATGAAATTTCAAGGTATTCACCAACATACTGCCAAGAGCCTCCAGAAGTAAGTTTACCACCTGCTTTCAGCACACAAGTCTTTGCTTACAAACCTTTGATCCAGTTCCTTGAGACACTCAGTAATACCGCAGTTGATGGTGACTCACTGATGCAGTAAATAGTTTGTTTTGGGGCGGGCTCTCATGTCTCTTCCTCTAGGGAGCATCGGGTCCAGGAGGGGAAGGTAGTGTTCCCTCTGGGTGTGAGCGCTCACGGGGATGTGGTGGTCTCTGTCTACCACATGAGGTCAACCATCGGAGGCCGGCTGCAGGCAAAGGTAGGGGAACAAAATAACCCTCTAACCAATGCTGTCTCCAGAGAATGAGTTTGATTATTCATATTTTATCTGGCATACACTGTCATGCATAACAACTTGCTAGGCCATGACACTGAGATGCATTCAACAAATTTCAAAGATGCGTCAGTGTTGTGATTATGTCACAGGCTGCTGGACTACATAATTTATGGACTGAATACTGAAAGTGATGTAATGCACAACATTATATAATGCAGAAGTTTTTTTTTTCTGATTGCAGACCTCCAACATGCAAATATTCCAGATTCAGTTTCACACTGGGTTCATTTCTCCCGGGACCACAGTCTTAAAGTTCGTGAAGTAAGTCCCTCCTTTCTTTTGTTCATTAAAAGTCAAGTTTAGGGCTCTGACAGGCTCAGCCTGTAAAGGAACGCACTATGAATGTTGGCTAGGTGCTTTTGTGACTGGCTTGAGCCTCAACTTCAACTATGCCTTCAGGTAGGCTTAATTTGTCCCAAGCTCCTCGAGTTACTGCTAAACTTCCAGCTTCATGCCAGGCTCACAAAAGCTACCAGTTGTTAATAGTATAGGATATGCTGTACATCTGCTACAATCAGTTCCAGATTCCTTCTGTCGTGTATGTAGTAATAGTAGGGTGTAAAATAGTCACTGGCTTGCAGTGCAGTACATCACTGGAGTGAATGTGCTTTGGCTGCAGTGCTCCTTGCACAGGCGACAGTGCGTAAACTCAAATTGGGGAAAAAGGGTAGTAAAATAATATTTCTAGATAATTGATTTTTGAAATACAGCACTTTGCTTCCTCTGATTGGCTGTGTTATAAAGTGAATGACATTGTTCTTATCCAGTGTGCTGGGTTAGGAGTTTGCTAGTTGAAATCAAAATAGGAGAATAATGTTTGTCCCTGTGATGTAAATTAATTCATTCGTCTATTCATTCGACAATTGCCCGTTCTTATCAGTTGAATAGTGATTGTGTATATGTGTGCATCTGTGTGTGTGTTTGTATGTGTAGGCCGGAGTTGGATGCCTGTGACTCCCCAGAGAAATACCCTCAGCTATTCCATGTGCAGCTGGACATTGAGGTGGAGGCAGCAGACAGACAGAAGGACTTAACCCCACCCTGGGAGCAGTTCCCCAGCAAGGACATCAATCCCAGCATCCTCTTTTCCTGCCACGAAGAACACCAGAGTGCACTTGCCATTGCCGGTGAGGAAGAGGGGGGCTGGTGATGATGCCTCAGGCACACTTCAAAACTATAAGAAGCTGTTGGGTTGAAGAGTCTAAAGATGATCCATTTATTCATTGTTCCTCATCCCGATTAGGCATCCAAATGTTGAGATCGGTTTGGAGTAGGCAGGTACACGAGTATACAGTATTTTACTGTGTTTTATAGGAACTGCTAGGTATTAAAAATTCCCAAAATATATTTTGTAGTGATGGAGATGTTCGTAGGTGGATAAGATATGTAGGATAACTGTCAGAAAAAATTAATCTGGGTTTACCTAGCAATAATGGTCCGATTTAACACACAAAAAACAGCAACAAGCATAGCAGACTGGCCAAATCTGTCACAAATTCCTCTCTGTGGGTCGCCAGCTTGTTTTTAAAGTTGAGGTCACCTGGCCTGTCTTGTTCCTCAGATTCTGGCAGGACCCCTGGTGGGCCAGAACAACAGCCAACCCCAGGCCCCCATGAGGGCGAGTCTTTGGATGACGGGCAGCAGGGTGGCAGCAGTGCTGAGAAGCCTGGTGGGCCCCAGGCCACGCCCCCTGATGACAAGAAGTCAGAGGCCCCACCCACTGTGGAACCACCCCCAGCTGAAGAAGTGGACCTCCTGGGCTTGGATGGGGAGGCTGGTCGCCAGACCTCCTCCGCGCCCCAGCCCCCCCCCTTCAACACCGACCTGCTGGGAGACCTGTTTGGCTCCACCCCCCACCCTGGCAGCAGCCCTGCTTCTGCTCAGTCTACCCCCCAAAAATTTGCCCCACCCCACTCTCCCTGTGTCTCCACTCTCCCTGCAGATGGTGAGTTTCCTGCATATTTCCAGCCCGTTTAGTTGGGGAATACACTTCCTTATGAATACTGAACAATGCGAACAAGCTGTGAGGTGATACTGGCTAATTCATTCATCAACAGATTTTGATCCCTTTGGCTCTGGTCCCAAACAGCAGGAGTCAGCAGGCTCGTTCTTGGGGCCAGGTATGTGGCGAGGGCATGACCCGGTAACATTGGGCTGACAGACCCGCTCCAGCATGCAGTGCGGTCTTAGTCCCTGACTTTGTGCACATGGGTAAGGCATGTAATTTCTTGGCCGCCCCTCTCTTGCTATCATCCAATTAGCGGGGACTGTGGGTAAGGCTATGCCCCTCACTAACACCCTGTTAGTGTGGAGGTGTGGCTAAGGACAAGTAAGCTCACTATTGGTGTGTGCTATGGGTAAAGTGTGTGCATGCTCTGCTGATGACTGGCAAATGGGTATGTTCCGATGTAGAGTCTGGGAATGCCTACCTGGGTTTTGGTGTATGTAGTAGTATGTAGTCAATTGTCAGTGGCCTCATGTTTGATAATACAAAAAAATTTCCCCATCTACCACTACAACATTATGGTCTAGTTACGCTGAATGAACTTTTTTTGTTGGTCAGGCATTAGACATTTACATGACATATAGTCCATGGGATTATTTTAAATCTGTACATACCCCCCCCCCCCCCCACCATATTACAAATAATGTACCTATAAGGTTTTCCAGTGAGGCCTGTATCTGACTTGGATTTTCCGACAGGTGGGGCTTCTCCGGTGCCCTCCGCCACCCCCACCGTCAACATTCAGCAGCAGAACCTGATGGGAGGGTGGGAATCCAATAATCCGCCAGCTGCAGGTAACCCCCCACAACACCACCCTCTCCTGTCTCTTAGAGACCACCAACTGCCATCTCAATGTCCCTCTGTTAGGGGGGACCTACTGTATGTCTAATGTTGGAAGAGTGAGGTCTCATTAACCCCATAATGGGTGGAGCTACAGTGAGCTATCAATAATTGACATGTTCAAATGAATCAAGTTTCTCCTCACAGCAAAACAGGGATTGGTTCATATCAGTGAGCATGTGATTGCTACACTCATTTTAGGTATCTTGCGTCAGTCTCTGACTGTTGACATTAATGCCAGTATTCGTAAGGAACAATACTTTTGTATTATAAAAAAACAAAACCAATTTGTTTTGGGCCTGTTAAATTTTTCCTTTAATTTTAGTTGGTTTTACTGTAATGAATGAGTGCCATCTGTATCCCTTTTGGTTTTAAAGGCAGCAACATAATGAGATGTGTGTGTGTGTGTGTGTACAGGTGGATGGGGAGGGAGTAGATCGGCCGCCACCAGCCCCACGGGATCGGCCCATAACACTCCCACGCACCAGGCCAAACCGAGCACCCTGGACCCCTTTGCGGACCTCGGGAATTTGGGAGGTCTGCCTCATTCATTCATTTCATTGTTGTTGTCCAAAGTGAATTACAGGGCCATGGTGTGGAAGAGCATATCACAAGATGGAGTATCTTCACTGACTTTCCAGGAATTTGTTAAACATTAAAAGAGGGTCAAGTTCACAAGTCCACATGGAACTGAAAAATGTCCTGTTGACATGGAACATCACAGTATACTATACAGACACACAAACCTATTTTTACTACTGGAAAAAATTTGCGTAGTTGAGTGCTAAATTATACAATGCAGTTAGTTTTCAGTATTTTATTGTCCATAATAGTTTACATCAAGCCGCAAAGCCTACCCTGGCTGTCCTAGGGGTGTCCTAAGTTTTGTTTGTGATTCTACTCAGGCTAAAACTACTTCTTTCTTTTAATTTTTGATTTGCTTCTGTGTATTTTTCTTTCGTAGGAGGCTCGGGGTTCTCCAGCAAGCCAACCACCCCCACGGGTTCTGGGGGCGCCATCCCTCCCTCTCCACAGAGGTCCCCCCAGCATATGGGGGGAGGGGCATGGCAGACAGGCGGGGGCTTCCCCTCCTGGCAGCAGGGTGGGGGGGTGCAGTGGCAGCCCCAGCAGCAGCAGGGTAAAGGGGGCCCCCCACCCTCCTCCCCACAACATCGCCCCAACTACAACATCGGCTTCTCCACCATGGGGGGGGCTGCCAACGCCAGCACTAAACCTGGTGGGGGTAAGTCTGAAAAACTTGCAGCAAACACCATCTCATCTCATACAAACATCACCTACAAACACCTCCATCACCGGCAAACATCCACCTTCTACTGTGTCTGCTATATACACCTTCTACAATCGTCTCTAACTAATGCCTTATACTACTTTTATCTCTTCCAAACACATTGTGAAATACTTCAAGAAATAACTGCCAACAGTTATGGAACCTTTTCTTCTGACTTCTCTGGTGAGCTGTTATAATGTACATAATGTGGTTCTTCGGGTTCTCCTGTAGGGACCAAACCTAAGGTGGCAGAGGCCAGCTTTGATGACCTGCTGTCTGGACAAGGCTTCTCTGGTGGCAAAGAGAAGAAGGGACCGCGGACAATAGCAGAGATGAGGAAGGAGGAGATGGCAAAGGAGATGGACCCTGAGAAGATAAAGGTGAGTCATAGGGGGTTAATGGGGAGGTAGTGGGGGGGCTTGTGTATTTGACGCCACACTCCACATTGTCTACTCAGCCTGAGTCAGTTGATCTACTTTCTCACCATTTACAGTTTTTACACATTTCACTCTGGAAATTTTCCAGAGGGAAGCAGAAAAAAAGCCCTCTTGGGCCAATGAGGAAAAACCTGTAAAATTACTCCCTACAGACAGGCAATTGAGCTGAATAGTAGGTTACAGAGAAGGAGGATAGTGCATTCAGGGCTATATTTGCTAAGCATGCTAAAAATTACCCTCTGTGCCGCAACATTTTGTTTTCAGTTTAGTGGGGTATTTACTAAGACTGGTTATGTAAAGATCACAGCCGCTGCTAGTTCATTTAAATGCACTGCCAGTATTTAAGATGCGTCTTGCGCATTGTTGTATCAGTCCATCTCTGGTCAGGTTTTGGACAGGTGTCAGGATCCATGAGTGCAATGGATAGGCGCTGTCACCTTTAAATGTTAACACGTCTCATGAATAAAAAAAACTTGATAATGGTGCCGTTGTGTTTCCATGATTAAATTTAGTATGTGCAGAAACATACCTAAGCATGCAAATTATTGGGCATTTTCATTTACTGTTCCAAACCTCTGATACCGACTCGATTTAAGTTATAAATGCAATTGAAACGGCTAATGACTAGACTACTGACATGTCAAAGCTGTCCAAGCTAAAATTTCAGAGTTCTAGGCTAAATATTTTTGGAATAAATTAGCAATATCCGAAACTGTTACATACATGACAAATCTCCTCTACTCTAACAAGTTGACGATGTCTTCTCTTATGAATGGCCATGTTGATCTTGTGCTGAAAAGAAGTTAACACCTGCTTTTCAATGTTAATAAAAAGAGATGCAATTACCTTTGCCACAGCGGCCACCAGCCATGATAAATCAGCTGTAGCAGATCATATGTAGATTTCCATTTTCACCTCCAATATTTATGCAGTCTAACATCAAAAAGCTCTACATATGCATTAACCCAAAAACTCAAATTTGAGGGATGCTGCATTTCTCTTATTTTACCAGCGCAAACCCCCGTGTGGCACCTTAGTAAATATGGGAAAATGCTATTCGTCTTGTTAGCATCTATAAAACGCCTGCAAATGTGGCCCTTAGACGTTAAGATGCCTGTTCCTGCAGATCCTGGACTGGATCGAGGGGAAAGAGAGGAACATCCGCGCCCTGCTGTCCACCATGCACACGGTGCTGTGGGAGGGGGAGACCCGGTGGAAGCCTGTGGGAATGGCTGACCTGGTCACTCCGGAGCAGGTCAAGAAGGTCTATCGCAAGGCTGTGCTGGTGGTTCACCCAGACAAGGTGAGTCTCAGGGACTTTATAAAGCAGTCTTCTAAACTACATTTACTTGGCATTTGCTGTGTGCTTGGATTGTCCAATTAGACATTTTCCCTATGGTCATTTTCGAAGTGTGTTGGTTTTCTGCAAACATTCAACTGAAATTCATGATCTCTGACATATGAGGATAAAGAAATGCAGGGCCTAGAAACATGAATGATAAATGAATTATTTTATAAGCAGACCATTTTTTTGCAAAAAAAAAATTTTTTGCTGAGGAATATTTCAGAAAAAAAAAACGGAACAAGCAAGGAACTTCACTGAAAAAAGTTGCTAGGCAACGGGGGTTTTAACTAGAGGGTTGTTGGATTAATTTCTGATTGTTGTATCCCTTGAGCATGTAGTAGTTAATATGACTTTCCTTGGTAAATTTACAGTATAAATTGATAATATACATATGAATTGATAATGTTGCAAATGTACTTTAATGTTTTAATATTTTATATGTTTTTAGGTTCTGTGTCTATATTTTGTAGTTTTTATGTTGTGATTTATGGCTAAGCCCATGAGTGATAATAATTATTGAGCTGAAAATATAAACTATATTTTCTTTCATAAAGGTAGCTGCATATGTAATAAGGTATTTTCTCTTTTCTTGGTTCTAGGCCACAGGACAACCCTATGAACAGTATGCCAAGATGATTTTCATGGAACTAAATGACGCCTGGTCAGAGTTTGACAGTCAAGGACAAAAGCCATTGTACTGAAATTTGGGGAAGTTCCTACCAACAGGGGGTCTCTCTCCGTAACCCGCAGTCCCCCCGTCCCCATCCCTGTGTGTACAAACCTCCCATCTGTGCTGTGACTCCCTCTCCTTTACAAAAAAAGAACAGTTGCTGTGAAAAGCACTTTCCCTTTCCATAGTTACCATAGAAATACCATAGAAATGTGCTGATTTAACTATGTAGATGTGTAAACCTAAGACTCAGCTGCTGAACTGAGGCTTGTGGCCTGACTCGGAGAGTCTGTGTTGAATGCTCTCTTGGGATCTGAAAGGACATAAAGTGAATCAGGGTGTTTTTTCAGACATTGGTCTTGTGGTGAATGTTCCTATGGTTTTGATTGAATTGACCCAATGTTTTAGATTTGTATAGAACAGCTGTGCTTCCAGGTAAAAATGTTGACAAATATCGTTGGTTTTTTGCCTTTGAGGTTTGAGGTTGGTAGGGAAGTATCAAGTGATACGATAGATATTGTAAAATTAATCTTCATCTAGGTCTACAAGAATCTGAGTTCTTAGAGAAAGGTTTGGCAAGGCTTAAAAAAAAAAAAAAACATTCTCATCAGTTTGCCCTACCAGCATTTTTGTATAAGTAAGCATTTCAAAATAATATAGCTTTCCGTATGGTTTACGGACAAGTGATCACATGATCATGTGATAGCATGACCCAACAATCAACACATGAACCATAGCTGGTCCTCTCATATAAGGCAATGAAGCTCAGATACTTTTCTTTTATTCATTTAAAGGATAGCCTCTCTTCTCTCTCCCTGATAGGATTATCCTTCCTGTTTTAGTATAGTTTTTTGTCGCATGCTCACTGAAAAAGCACAGTCTCTCGAGAGCACAGGAGGCAGGACGTGAGCTTGACTGCAAGCGCTTTCCAAGTTTATATGTTCCATAAAAGAATACTCAGCTATTCTTATTGTAGACATATTGATGCTGTACATGCACTGTAGTATGAATGAATGAAACTGTTTACACAAGTGGCAAAAAAGTCTTTTTTATCAGTCCTTACAGAAACTGATTCCAAAAATAATTAATTGATAAATGAAACCCACCATTGGTTTTATTGCATTATGCTGTCTATATCAGGCCAGTGAAAGTACAAATTTTGCATATTATCTACCTGAAAAATGCTGACTGAATATTCACTTCTGAAATGTCTTAAGTTTTCAGTTGTATAATTTACACCTCTTCTCTGACATCATTGTTAATTTCTCATCAGAATGTGAGAATATGGAGTGCATGTGAGAATGGAGAAGTTCCATAACTGTTCTTAGCCCATTGACCATTAATGAAAGAACCACACCAGTGGGGAGTTGCCAGCTGAGAAGGCTTTTAAAAATGATTGGCTCAATGATGTCAGAAGTGGAATCATCATTTACTTCTTTACTAAAAATCCTAATCCGAAACTGTCAGAACAGTTGAACAATGTGGTAAGAGTCTTTCTGAATGTTTTGAACAATTGGATCAGAACCATGAAAATGTTCTTTGGGGATTCAGAGTTGGTGCTTCTGTTTGTTGCTGCTCCAAATCTTTGGGGTTTGCAATTTTGTCGTTTGTGATATATGTATTGATTTGAACAAATAACATAGTTTGCTGTCGCATGAAATGTAAACATTTTTAAAACATTTTTTTAGGTAAATTCAAAATTGGTACTTACCAACTAACCTGAATAGAGTACATTACTGCTGATATCTAACACTTGAGAGTGCTGAGCTCATGTCATGTACCTTATGAAGATTTGATTGGCTACTGTCACCGACCATATAGTGGTGTCCCTCTCTTTCTTTGCTGCCTGGGCAATGCATCAGTCACAATGTAAGAACTGTGATTATAATGTAGCCTCAAAGGGCTTTCCATGACAGAAATGTTTATTTTTTACATAAAATGAAACTATACAAGTACCATTCTAGGACTGAATAGATATTGATAAATAAGAAATGATAGATATGTATGTTTTATACTTAAGTCATAAATAACAGTGTGGTCAATCCATTTTCAGCTGAATTGGCTAATTGCAAGTTAACATTTTCCATGGATATTAAAATGTAAAAGTATTTGACATGTTCAGCTCTTAGATACATCAAACCACGACATCAGGAGGACGAGTATATTGGGTAATCACTCCATATTTACTGTTTGTAATGCAGGCACCCCTTGATATGTTTGTGTTGGTATTATGGATTTGTGCTTGGGAGCACTGACTTTACATATTATATTATAACCTGTGACTGCATTCAATTAATTTTTATCCATTTGCTTATTATCGGTGAAATAGTTCATGGACAAAAGTCCATGGAAAATAGGACACAGTTCAGTATTGTGGTGCATCAGTAATCTTATTCTGCTTTGCATACAGTGTACAATACAGTGTACAGTGTGCTTTTACGCTACACACATCAGCTTACTCTGACAAGTATTTCTCATCTCAAGACTAGAGTAGAATATTTCAAGATTCATTTTCTTTGAATTTATTTTAAATTTGTCTAGCATGGGTGTTTAAATTACATAATGTGCCTTTTTCTCATTAAAAGATATGTCTTCTTAAAACAACGAAAACATATCTGGTGAGAGCACAAAAAAGGAAGGCACTTAAGAAACTTTTCCTTAAAATAAAAATGACGTAAATTAATCCAATGCATCTTTATGTGATTTGAAACTTGAATTTATGCAGATCATTCACACTATTGTTTCTAGTGACCAATACATTTGCAACTATGAAGAACATCCCCCATCCCCTCCAATCCAAATATTCCATTTTAAAACTTGGATTTTGAGGCAATGTTCAGATTAACCTCAACACAGTGGCGTGTGGCATTGAAATGTTTGTAAGAAGGTGGAAAGTTTTTGATCCACTTACTGTATGTAATTTGCTTGCCTGCTATATTACTGAAATGTGAATTATGTTTGTGTGTGGCTCGTTGACTCCTTACCCCAGTCCAGTCTGTACAGTGCATATAGTGTGTGACATGCTAAGGTGTGGAAAAGAGAGACAAAGAGAGAAAAACAGTAAACATCCATGACTCATGTCTGGGCTTTTTCTTCTGCCTGTGTTCCATTTCCTCTTATTATTTGAGAAGAATGTTTGTACAAAGCTTTATTAGCATTAAGGCAGAATACATCAAAGCAGGTACATCAAATGCATATACATGTTGTCATTTTTGTGTATATGCACCTGTATAAAACTATATATATATATATATATATATATATATATATATATATATATATATCAGTGTGTGTGTGTGTATGTGACCAAAAATATGTGGATACCCCTTAGTCCGGGGATGTGTTTCCTGGTTTGGGCATTGCCCCTTAGTTCCAGTGAAGGCAAATTTAAATAATATATAAAATAATCAGTTTTACACAGGTGCATATACACAAAAATAATAACATGTATATGCATTTGATATATTAGGACAGTTGTGGCAAATTGGCATGTTTTCCTCCGTGCTCATAATATTTGTATTTCAAATCAAACAATGACTATGAGGCAAAATTCAGAATGTCTACATTTATTTCATGACATTCTGATTCTGGTTCATGATGCAATCCTTTGAGATGCTCTGCCAAGCTTTTACCCCTGTCTCTTTCAGTTGCTAGGTGTTTGCAGGGGTTTCAAACCTGTGTCACGTCAAAAGCTTCCACCTTTTCTTCCTGATAAGCTCCTTGATTAAGTTTGCTGTATGTTTTGAGTCGTTGTCTTGCTGCATGATAAACTTCCGTCCAATGAGTTTGGTGTCATTTCTCTGAATTCTGGTATACAATATGTATCTCTGTCATTCTGTTGCTGCCATTACTGTTTACTTTATCAATAAAGACCACTCAACCGGTTCCAGATGCAGCTATACAGGCCCAATGCCATCCCACTGCTTCCACCATGCTTGACGGATGAAGTAGTATATTGAGGGTCCAGAGCCGCCCCTCTCTTCATTCACACCCAATATAATGAGGTCATTAGCATTTACTGAAGCTGACTATTTTTTTTCACTGCACTTTCATCCTGTTATGACTTTCTGATGTCTTCCCTGGATGGCCTGATCACTGGTGTTTCTTAAGTCCTCAAGTAGTTAGTTTCTTCTTTTGGGGGCCATAGTGTTAACTTTGGAATACACAAACATTCTGCAATAGCTCTAATTGATTGTTTCTTTCCTTTCATCCTCACAATTGCTTTCTTGGTTGTCATACTCATTTAGCTAGCCTTCATCTGCAGTTGTCTTGTCTTGTATCTTTTAGTTTAAAAGGTAGACCAGGGCTGCCCAACCCTGTTCCTGGAAATCTAGCATTCTGTAAAAAAGCACACCGGGGTCGAAATAAAAACCAACCAGGATGGTATATCTCCAGTAACAGGGCTGGACAGCCCTGGTCTTTACAATCCAGTCATTACTTTTCAAGATGTGTTTGGCCTGATGGAGGCACTAGAGGAAAGGTCATAGGGTTACCAAAATAAGTAGGGTTCTTCCTCTTCGGACCATGAATGTGTAAGGCAAATTTAATGGCAATCTGGCCATAACTTGTGGAGATATGTCAATCACAAATTGAAAGTTTGGCCTGATGGTGATGCTGGAGTAATGCTTGTACTTTTCCAGATATGCCTCATGGACGGACTGACGTGGACTGGCGTCAATACATAAGCTCCTTGGCGAGGTAATAAACTTTGTTCTAATTGGCAATCAAACTGCACATTTTGATTTTATTTTTCAGACAGCTTCTATTATATCCTACATTATAAAAATATATTGAAAATGCAATGTTCTGATTAACCTGTTTTATGCACAATTCAAGTTTTTTTATTTATTTATTATTATTTGAAACCAATATATGTTTCAATGCATCCAGACTATGGAGTGACATTCAGGAGAAACAAATTACTCGTGTGCGGTTGTAGATCGGGGCTCTGCTATGGTGATCTAGGCCAATGAGTTCGAGTGAGCCAGGGCGTCGGTTCCTTTAAGAACGTCACTGATCAAGCAACAGGGAAGTAGGAAGCAACTGAGTCAAAAAAAAAAAAAAAAAAGTCTCAAAACAAAAGGGAGAAAAACTGCAAGCAACTGAAATCTCAAGGAGATGGCGGGGATTAAAGGTAGTTACTTTCACTTCACTGTCTGTAACAGTCGATGTTAGAAGTGTTTAAGTCTAGAAGTGTGTACAGTAAAATGAGCGATTGGAAAATATTTGCTATTGATAGCTACAGTGGTAGCTAGGCTACAAAGCACGGGATGTATTCGCTTTGTTTTTGTTTTTTACAAGCAAGCCAATCTCTTCGTTTACTGAGATAAATATGAAATTTATTGTGTCGTAATTTTCAGTTTAAGTCTCAAGATTTCCCACTGATCACATATCAGCAGTATAAACAGACAATGTATATTTCACGTAACATTAATGGTTTAAATCGAAAAGTTTACTCAAGTAGATTTTATCAAACGTTTACCACTTTTCTTGGTGTTGGCAAAGATGGAAACCTTCACTGAAACTCGTAAAAATGGATCTACCACATCAATGGCAATGCTCATATGTGAAATCAATCCCAGGGTGAAAGCCTCGGTTTAGTATTACGTCGGTCTTCAGACGGTTGCAAAGTGCCAACTCGCATGAAAATCATTTCACATGAAAACATATCTTGACTGGGTTGTTTGGCTAGCTAGGTCTGAGCACAGCAGCAGATGTAAAGTCAACATGCGAAAGAACGAAGAATTAAAAACGTGACTGTACAGTAAAACGGAAATCTCAGGCCTGTAAGTTACTTACTTCATTATCAGTGTTGAAACGAGGGCATTGTCTGTCGGTCAAAGTTTTTGTACAGTTACGTAATCCACCAGGTGAGAAGATCCTCCCAGGAGGGCTTTTTAGCATAGACTAGTTAAACTGGATTGACTTAACTGTTAGGGAATCACCCAACCAAACTGTATAATTAGTGCTGGAAAGTCGTAACTTCATTAATGACGGTTTGCCCCGTGTGCTCAGGCTGTACGTCACTACGGGCACTAGGCTTCGAAGTTGATTTGATGTCTGAGGCAAAACCATCATTATTGTAATGATCATTGTAATAATTTTTGCTGAAATTTAATAACCCCAGCACTGAAACTGGTGTATGTGAACCTTTTAAATTCCTTAAATACTACTACTACAACTACTATTACTACTACTACTACTAATAATAATAATAATAATGCAATAAATAAAATCCTCAAAATAGAATCTAAATGTGAGAAAATGAAATTGAATTTAAATTTTAAAAGTTTTGTGATGTGCACCATATGCTACTTTAAAGTAATGTAATATTTGCTTTTTATGATTTATGAAACTTAAACACCTTGAAGGCAGATTGTAAAATCCTCTGATCTGTGAAGTTTATTGTTTTTCTCCAAATTATTTGCATCCTTAAACCTCAGGCATTCCTTGTAGCATTGTGTTAAATAAGTTATCTCCACTAGGGGGCAGCAACTGTTCAGCACGTGTAAACTGTCTAACACTGTGGTAACCCACCCTGTTCCTAGAGATTTGTAGATCTTCATATCAAAGGTTTTCATATCAAACCTACCTTTTCACACTTGACTCGAATAATTAATAGTCTACTCAAACAATATCTCTAGCTCTTGTATGAGCTGTCCTTTGTTAGGGTCAGAGTGAAAACCCATAGGACGGTCGATCTCCAGGAACAGGTTTGGTTACCACTGGTATAACAAGTGGGGCTAATGTTTCTGCTACTGGGATACTTTTCCCTTTTCTTTTCTGGTTCAGAACTCCAAAGCATGTTATTGCCGATTTTAGTACTGTTATTAATTTATTGGGTGTTATTGGTTTTTTGTCGAATTGATTATCTGCTTGCCATTGGGGTATTCATGATGGCGCTCTTTGTTCCAGCTCTGGTTGGTCTGTCCTTCAGCGGAGCCATTGGCCTGACCTTCCTTTTACTTGGCTGTGCACTGGAACAGTATGGGTATGTACACCTGCTTCCTGTCTAATCCCAAGGCTCGCCAAAATCCCAGATGATAATCTCTGTCCGTCCCCTCTTTGCAGGATTTACTGGCCGCTTTTTGTCCTGATGTTCTACATCGTGTCCCCCATCCCCCACTTCATTGCCAAACGGTTGAGCGATGACACGGACGCGGCCAGCAACGCCTGTCGGGAGCTGGCGTACTTCTTCACCACGGGCATCGTGGTGTCCACGTTCGGGCTGCCGATCGTCCTTGCCCGCGCTTCTGTGGTGAGTGACGCCTCCCCAATTACGTCTTTGCCAAACGGGGGCCTGTGCAGCCTTACATTGAGATACCTTTAGGCCTTCTGCAGATGTAAATGCAACCCACAGGAAGTGGTTTGGGGAGAATGTTTTCGGTCTTTTGAGAAATGACATATTGGTAAGCAAATGCAAATAGTTCTTAACCACACTGCGCAACGTAACATTAGAGGTTAATGTTTACCATGTCGCTAAATCAACCAAAATGCTAATTTCTTGTTGTGCGTTATACAGTCGTTTAGAATGTTCCAGAGCACCAAAAGACATGTGTTTTTCTGGAGGAGTAGAAAAGCCTTCGTCTCAGAGATGGTGCGGGCAGACTAGCTAGATTCAGAGGGGGTGGGGGGAGTCTCAGGTGGGGAGGGACGGGTGAGTTTTGAGCCCTGGATCTGGCCCTGACTTGGCTTTGTTCGTTCTGGCAGATCAAGTGGGGGGCCTGTGGCCTGGTGATGGCGGGAAACACCGTCATCTACCTCACCATCCTGGGCTTCTTCCTGGTGTTCGGCGGCGGAGACGACTTCAGCTGGGAACAGTGGTAGCGGGGTGGGGGGTGGGGGGGTGGGGACCCCCCCGGAGGGCTGTGGGAGGGAGCGCGGCTCCACGGAAACACAAAGCCATTCAACGCGATTTCACTACTAACCAAAGCATGGCCACGTCAATATTGATCAGTGAGGAGCTAGGTAGGCGGGTGGAGGTGTGTCTGAAAAGGGAAAGAGAAAGGACAGGAACAGACTGTCCGCGCTTATTCTGTTCCCCACTTATTTAACCCTGCCCCACTGCGCGACATTACCGAACACGACGCGGAATCACCAAAAGTAGTCACACTTTGTCTCTTATTCTCCCACTCCCACCATTCCCTGTTTCTGCCATGCAGATTGAAAATTGCAGTTTTGACTATATGAGGGACAGTCAGACGTACTGACTTTTTAATATATTATCCATGCCACTGCTTTAAAAAAACTATTCTTTATTTTGTAGTCCAGTTTTTCTGCTGGAAGATACAGAGGTTCCCTGTGAAGGTACATAGAATTTTAGCGGTGTGCTTTATGGTTGAGTATGGCAGTCGTTATTAAGAAATAAGTTAAGGAAGTAGTGCCCGTTAAAACTATAGAAGTACCAAACATTAGAAAGAACATGAAGGAATTTAAGAGTTCAACACGATGGAACATGTAGTCTCCAACTCCCTATGAAAAAGTATGTGTCTATAAGAAGTAATATATCAAATCTAAAATACAAAGGTAGATATATTTTGTATGTATGTAAAAGCATAGTAAAAACACCAGTAACTTTAAGAAAATAGAATTCTACGTCAGTGTAATATACAGTTAATTTGTGCATGGTGTATTATTTTATATTACTGAATCTAATTTGGCTACATATTTTACATATATATGTATTTATGTAGATTATTTCACATACATACTTGCAAGAGACAATAATAGGTCCACGCATATATAGTATCTTTTACAGTAAGATATACATTTCTTATATTTTAGACTTTATTATAGCATATTACTTTTTCATAAAATCTTACCAACCTACATACTCATATTCATTAGTTACTGGTTGTATTTATTTGACGGCTTGGGGAATTTAAATTTATAAACAAGGTATGGTGTTGTTTTCGGTCCTCTAAACTTAGGTTTTATTTTATGAGTTTACATTTGGATTATCAACCCCAATATAGATGGAATGTTTGGTGGAATGGCGTTTTACATAAAAGGAATGTATATTCTGTGTTTCTGTTTTTTTGTTGTTTTTTTTCTTTTTTGTCTTTGTAAAGTACAGTGACACATTGGTGATAATGAAGTGCTTTTTGTATTTAGCCATTAATCTCTGATCCTGTTGTGCGTATTCAGACACTGAGGGAAAGCTTTCTTTGGAAAACAACTGATGTTAATTTGTTTTTACAGTCGGTACTTTTGAATATAGTACTGAACTTTTGATATACCATTTCTCTGTGCACCTTTCCTCATCCATCTGTATGATCCTGCTAGGGAAAGCTTTGCACCTGACATGCCATACTGACCAAAGTTTTACTTTGTCTTTGTAGTTGACGCAAGTCAACATTTTATAGAAAGACACAATTTATTGGTGAATTTAACACTAAACATTGATCTGTTGCACTCTGTATCCTTCATTGATTAAAGCACTGTTACAAAATGAAGAAAATGCTGAAGCGAAGTCTTGTTTAAAATTTTCTGGAGGCAGTTATGACATCAAATCTGACGATCACTGCTCACATTTTGAATCGAGGGCAGCTCTTTCTGTCGCATTATGTGTGGCTTGGTGAGACATGTGACAGTGCATAGTGCATAGTGCCAGTCCTCAAGTCATTTGCGAATCCCCCCCCTTCCCTGGCATGGGCAGGTGTTCGATTCACCATTGCACCTTCTCAGCAGTGGTCTCTTCTCTATCTGCTACTCTCTCTATCTGTTTTCTCCCTGTCTGAATAAAGCAAAAAATATGAAAGTAGGGGGAATTGTCCTGCGCTCCTTTAGAAAAAATGTGAACGAACTTGAAATTATCACTTTTTTTTGAAGATGAATTAAAGAATCACAGTTTTCACTCGATGAAGATAAGATACGTTTGAAGATTTGCTTTGGAGGTTGTAACTTGGAAAGGTTGTTTTAGTGGAAAATAACACAGGAACTCAGTTTACATCTTTTACTTCTTTTCTCGTCTGTATTTATGGCTCAGTTTATTTCTTTCAAAGTACATTTTAATATGATTTAGTTTGATATAAGTTGCATGCTGGATAGAGTATGTGCTACAACTAGATGCTTTTGTCTTTTTACTGCCAATTTATGTCTGAAAACGTCTAGATTTATAATTTGGGGAGAAAGTGTCTGAATATGTTGTGAAATATAAATTAGTGTAATTTCAGTACCTGAAAAACACTGAGTGGACTAGTAGGGTGCCCAGTACAGTGCATCATACCTTCCTGTTTATTTAGGTGCAGGAAGAGGGTTATGTACAGAGGCTCTTAAGAAAGAAATGGGTATTTCTGGGACTGGAACTTCCTCCATTTGTCGTAACCATTGGCAGTGTTTTCAGGGGTTGTTTCTTCTGTGCTGTAAAGGAATCCCAGGTGGGGCAGCTGCTGTTGTTCTTTCAGAAAGATACATAACTTACAGCTCATCACATATCCGCTTTATTGTTTAATATGACAGCGTGTTATCTCAATAGGTGCCTTACTGCTTTAGGATTTCTCATTTTTAAAAATCAGGAGTAGGAATCGTGTGGTTTTGGGCCTAATTTCTGTTGGGATTGGAGATTGTGGCCTTTCCTGCTGTATGTGAAGGAGCAGTTTTGTTCACTCACAACCTTGGAACCAACACAAGAATGTCATAAATCTCACCTGACTGTTTCAATGGAAGATTATAGCCTTGCTAATGTCACAGTGCTTTGCTCTGACATCTAAAGCATTTCAAGATCTCCTGTATAACACAGTTTGTTCTTATTGCTACAGAAATGAAGAAAATTGGAGATATTAATATAAAGATGTATAGGAGGTATTGGTGGTATATATTTGTAATAATTTTTTAGATGCATATTGGAGGTATTAAAAACTCCCTAGAATAAACTGTCCCTCACGCTCCACCTTGGCTGTGTGCAGTGGAATACTTATGAAAGCCCATTGCTGCTGTGGCAGACCTCTGTTTTTGTTAGGAACAAGTATAGTGAGACTATTCAAGATGAAGAACAGACGCACAGCCGTCATTTCCAGTTTGTGCCATTATCTCAGAATTTTATTCTTTTTTCCAGTTAATGGCACTCACTTTCTGAGTCCATATCAATGTTTCATTTTTTTTTTAGCAGAATTATATTTTAAAAGTTCCAGTCTGGTCATGCATGGAAGCATATTTAAAAGCACTCAGAAGGCCCAGGAACATTCAGAGGAGGACTATTCATCTACTGCTGTAAACAGCCACCACACAGATTTGGCCTACTATAAAAACAATGCATCGTGTATGTATGTGCAGGCCTAAGAAATACAAGTAAATGAACAGCCTCAGGTTTAGAATTACCTTTACCTAACCCAGGACATGGACCACTGCATCTCACTTTCTGGCCTGTAGTAGGTGCTCTGAAATAGTGATATTTGGGCTGAGCTTCCCTACTGTGAAGCACCTTTAGATTAGGTGCTTTATACATTCCATCCAAAATTACATTTTACTGTTATTTCAAAATACAACCACACGGTGCAGGCATTCACACGAAATACACCAGCAAGAACAGAAAGGGTTCCAGGCCAAAGGAAAGGGAAAAAATTGCTTCTGTCCATTTTTAGTATAATTTTAAATGAATTATTCTTAAGTGTCATGTTGAATGGCTTGTGTTTCATTGCTATAATTTAAAACTGCCTACACAGTACTTCCAAACCATATTTTTCAAGCTAGGTGGGAATTTTTGTCCTTAACACACTGTGAAGAAAATGTTCTGCCTAAACCCACACAATACCATAGCAATGAAAAAACTTCAGGAATCATTGTATGTATATGAGCAATATGACAGAACATAGATTGAGTACAGAGCTGTTTCTCTGTGTTGGGATTTCCTTTATTACTCTATCTCTTTCTTGTTCATTTATTTATTAATTCTCCCGATTTGGAATGCTCAATTAAATGTGTTCACAGTCATTCCTGCAAGCTCCTTGCAGCGGCATGCACACACATAGCCAGGTCGCAGAGGCCATCGCCGGTCGCTATACAAACCCTGCCTGTCTTTTTTTATGCGTGTGTGTGTGTGTGTGTTGGCTCACACACACACACACACACACACACATACACATACTCACACGCACAATGAAAAAATGTGATCTTGATACCTGGAGAAAAAGGTATCGCCTGTGCAAATTCAGTGGCCTTTTATCTGATCAATACAGAGCAGTGCACAAGGAATCCTGTTCCAGGAGGAAATTGATCTTAAAGTCATCATGTCCCTCTCTGACGTTGCAGTTTTCTGGTGTTTTCACATGCAGTGTTTCTTTTGGTTGTGAGTAAATGTCACAGTATCCAGCAATCTTTCACTCCACAGTCCACCAGCTCAGCTGCGCAGCCACAGTGCTGGAGGATGATGCGCAGCTGGGACTGGCAGGCCAGAGGACCAGAGGATTCACTAAAGGGTAGTTCACTTTCTGGAGTGATTTTATTTCGGTTTCAGTGTGTATGTTTTCGATTGGCCCCATCACTTTTTATGTGCAGTTTTTTTTATTATATGTACTGTATATACTTTACATACTTGCATAAGTTTCTGACTAACTGCTTGGCTTCATGGTAGCAGCTTTAGGGGCATCATTGGATTTGTGGTTTAAAGCAAGAGAATAGACTTCAGGTAATTTAAAAGCAGCTTCTGCTGCAATGCTATGAGTCAGTATCCAAAATATCTTTCATTACAGAGGCAAACTGTCTTACATGTGCTCTAAAACTGAAATAATGTCCTGAAACCCCAAAAAGAAAACTGTCCCTTTAAGCAATGAGGCAGGGGGCTGCCCTGCCAAATGTATCTCTCCGTCCTTGCATGGTGTTGTCAGCCATTTACGTAATGGCCTGCAGGAATCCCAGGCCCAGTCACCGCTGGCAGCCAGGAACTGATTCGGACCCCAGGATACATCACTATATTAAGTGCCTCAGCTTGGTACACTACACTGTTAAAGTACTTGTTTTACGTAAGAGAAATTAACTACCATTGTAATAGTCATGTGGGTCGACCAAATAACATCGGTCTCAAAATTTCCTGTTCTCCCAACTGCCAGTTATAAAACGACGATTTTACATACTGATCATGCAATACAGCCTCAGCAACAATAAATACATAATTTTGAATACAAAGCTTTTATAGAACAGATATGCTTTGCATGGGAGGGGATGGGCCAGTGTTTCACAGTGAAGCTCGATTTAATCATGCACACTGTAATTAAAATTTGGTGCCAGGCAGACTTAAAATGCCAGTAAGTGGGTTTTTTCCCCGTTGAAAACAGCTTTTTCCCCTGCCTGAAATTTCCTTGTGCAGCTTGGCTTTCATTTTTTCCATTATGCAGATTGGCCTTTGTGTTTGGAGGTGTGGTGTCTTCAGTAATTATGCCATGACATAGGAATTTCTTGGCATACTCTGTTTCATCACCTTGTAATTAATGAAATACGAAAAAATGTATATTTTTGGAGATTGTGCTACTTTTTTCTGCTTTATAGTTTCAGCAGGTCTGCATCTCATGACAAGTGTGCTTATTGTCTATTGGAGGAAAAAAAATCATCTTTGATACACAACATTTAATGCCTTTATTGTTACTTTTATTAGGTGAGCCAAACGGTTCTGTCTAAAGATTGGACAGTCTCCTAGAATTATATGCCAAAATGCAGATATGTTATGTAACGCGATTTGTGGTCAACATTTTCTGGAGAAAAACAATAGAAAACCCTCAAGTTGTGTTTGCTACCTCCAGTCTGAGAAACAAAAAAATAGGAATGAACATGTGCCCCTTTATGACCGTTGTGCTAGTACACCGGTCCACCAATAGCTGTGCGTGCTCAGCTTCTTTCTGCCTCATCATTTAGAAGCATGTCAATTTCCTCACCTAATGTGTCTGTGGGACCAACCAGGGAAGTCTGGGTTGGGGAGATGTAGGAACATAATGGCTGAATAACCTGCTGGATGACACCCCTTAATTTTGTTAATTTAAGTTAAATGTGCAATTTGACCTTTTCACTGCTTTGTGAGATGCATCGGAAGGAGAAGAGGGAGAAAAGGATAGAAGAGGATATTTTCTTTTTCAGCAAGCTCCCTCTCTCTGCAAGGAGAGCTCAGTTCCAGAGGAGATGGCTGGTATTCGTGACAACTATTTGTTGTCACTTCACTGGCCTTGTCATGGTGTGGTAGATCTCTTTAAACCTCAGTTGGATCTTTCATTGGGGGGAGTGGTGAAATTTTAATAATCTTGAAATTATTGTTCAAAAGATGATATTTTGATACAGGCAAGAACTGGGACTCAAATACAGAACAGCAACAGCAGAAATTTCTTAGCTGGCAATATAAAATATTTCTGGAATGCAGCGCATTTTGCTTGAATGTAGAGTTATTTAGACCATAAACCCAGCAAAATGGTAAATGGGCTGCATTTATATAGCGCTTTTATCCAAAGCGCTTTCCAATTGATGCCTCTCATTCGCCAGAGCAGTTAGGGGTTTTGCTCAAGGACACTTCGACATGCCCAGGGCAGGGTTTGAACCGGCAACCCTCCGACTGCCAGACAATCGGTCTTACCTCCTGAGCTATATTGCCCCAGCAAGACAAGGGTTACTAAATGATGCCAAAGCTTCGAGCAATACTTTGTCTGTATTGCCGGGGTGCCCACCACTAACATGTAACCTGCTTCCTAGCTCCCTAAAACTACACAGTTAAGTTCACAATTTAAACTACAACGCAACATGACATTTTGTAGTAGAGATGGTTGAAGGATTGCAGCTGTCCTTTCAGTCCTTGTAGAGGATCTGTAAGTTTAGTTCACCTCAGCCCCTGATGTATAACCCCAGAGAACCAAAGCGTATCTTAGCCTTGTATAGGTTATCATAGGGGTCTCAGAAGTGCTGCTTTGCATGTGAATCATGGCTTCCCTCATCAATACAAATATACCGGTGACGTGATGCAGGGAGAAGGAAAAGCCCTCATGAATATTTCATAAGCATGTCACGGGACCTGTCCCTTGAGTACCAGGCTGCTGTGGCTGAGGGTGATGTCATCGCTGTGCTCCAGTGTGGTGATGGTTTTGTGTAAGGATGATGTCATCCTTGAGCTGAGCGCATCGTTGAGCGCATCGCTGAACACACCCACTCCCCCCAGCTGATTGTATTATACACCATCCTCATGTCTCCACTGCTCCCACTCTCCCAAGTGAAGGACTGCTTTGTTTAGCCCTTGATCGCAGCTGATACATTTATATGGGCTGCCCTGCTGGAGTGGGTAGATGGGGGGGAGGCTGTGGGGGAGACGGGGGGGGCAATGGGGCGGGGAATGACACAAAGGGGGACCCCGAGCCAGGTCTCCTGGTTTCAAACCATAGGACCAAAACAAAAAGCAGTAGAGCTGGACATTCTAGATTGGTTGTGCACATATGTGATATCTATGAAGCTGTCCCTTTCAGACACTGTATAACTTGCTAGTGTTGGTTTTTTTGTGCTTGGTTCATTACAACCCCTACTTTATTTCACCACTGCTTCCTTTTATCCAAAGACTTGCGCTGTGTTTTAACTGCCTGCATTTACACAACTGGATATTTACTGAAGCATCTGAACATTAATTACTTTGCTCATGGGAATGATTGTTCCCACCTGTCTCTTTAACTTCAGCCCACAGTCCTTTGGCAGTCCTGTAGAGGTCATGCATGATATTTGTCTCATGAAAGACCCTGTGAAGACTGATAAATGTCTCCTCCCAGGGTGACGGTTTCACCAATTATGCATTGGTCCACAGGACTGGCAGCCACTGGCACACTTTGATCAATTTGTACATTTTACACGGTTTGACCGTGGCCGGGTGCATTAAATAATTAATTTATACCTTTCATTGATTTAATGATAGGGACAAATACATATTGCAGAGGTCAAACGGTGGTCCTTCCAGTTTTGTCATTGCATACAACAAACAGAAATCTTGTACCAAACAGTATACAGACATTTTTGTGATTTATACAATTATACAACATAGACAGGAACAGGAACAGAACTAACTTATAAAAGCCATTTTCTACCAATGGTGACATTCTATGAAATTCTTTAAAGTATTCTCATATTGACTGTGTCCATGTCATATGTACCTGTGCATAGGGGATGGACCAATTAAACATCTGTTACAAACGTGTGGCTGACCATCTCTGGAGACGAGAGAAAACTTGTTGGGATTTGATAGTAAAAGCGAGCAAACGATATCACAATATAATACAGGAAAACACTTTACAAAAATTGAATTGCCAAATCACGTTATTGTACATGTATTAATTGCCCTTAGCCAAAAAAATTAAAAAGCCCTTCACGTCATAATAAAATGCTGGTGTTCATCTCCAACATTTTTTTTTACAAAAAAAAAGAGAAAGATGTTCCAGTCTGTGTGTCCTAGGAGGCGTGCATTTTATTTCTCTTATATAAGAAAATGCCTATTACCTTTTGTCTAAGCTTGAAAACCGATACACCCCAAGTGACCACCGCGCTACAAAGAAACCCGCTCCACGTGACGGACGGCGGCACTGTTGTGATGATGACTCACAAATTGGGCTCTAGGATACTGGTTCAAATCCCTCCCCCCGTAGCGAAAATGCACACGGTGGAGATGTCTGCGTTTCTCCCGCCCCACTCAGAAACGCTGGAGGTAGAACAGAGAAAGGAACTGTGCCCGTGGACGAGGACTTCCCAGGTAAGAATAACATTTTGTAAATTGTTATTGTGCTTCTCCAGCCCTGACTAACGAAACTTAAAATAGGAGGGAATACAATATATTGTGAATTAAGCTGAGGGACTTCGCCGTACTTTAGATGTACGAGATTCCAAGCGATATGTTTAAGAGGCCAAAAGTTTTAAAGGAGTTCTTTGTTTTGTGGGTTTTCGTGTTTGACTACAGAATGTGCATAATTATTAATGAGCGGTTCAAAATATCGGGGATAAACTGGGGGGACCGATTAAAGTATTGATGAAGAAAGTACACAAAAAAATTAGCCTAATTCAGAGAAGTTTTGTGACGAATAACTTAATTAACGTTATTATTCATTGTAGCCTACCGACACCGAATTCCTGTTGCCAACATGTAGGAGGATAGGCTATATAAGACATTTATTTTCAAACAGTCTGCGTTTAACACCACACGAATTCTCTGGGTTAGGCGCCTAGAGATTTGCGTATGGGTTGTGAACTTGTATACACTGTAGCGCCCCCTCCCAAGATTGCCCACCCACAAACACAGTCCCTGACAATGGTCACAGTCGGGCTGTAGCCTAATTTCATTTCTGACGTGTCGATAAATGCTATAGAGTTAAGGCGATAACCACGCTGTAGCCTTTATATGAATATATAGCCTCTTAATGCTAATATTGTTGTCTTTACGTTTATCTTTTGTACGTAGCCTAAGTGCTCTGAGCCAATAATGACAGATTTACGAAAGATGACGAGGTAGTTTGCTAACTTACCCATGCAATTACCTTAATAAATGTTTGATTTCTGTGGTATTACCTTTCATTATAACATTGGGTAGCATACAGTCATATTGTTGTTTAGCAGTATTTTATGTCAGGGATATCTAGCTAACACGAGCATCCAGATCTAGTGCCATTTCGTGTTCTTTTTAATTAATGTTGCATACATACTACTAATGTTTAATACACCGGCGGGTTGCATTGTGCACCAAGGCTCGAGGGCTGGCGGCTGTCCATGGTACTACGGTGTATGATGGGACTTGTAGTGTCTTTTTTAAACTGGGATTTAAAGAACCGTGCGTTCATCAAAAACTTTATATATACAGAAAAAAAACTTGTTTACGTGTTTATCCAACACCCACCACTGCCTGCAATGGAGCACATATTCAATGCATTACAACATTAAAACATTAAATAGTGATGTCATAATATCGTGCTTTTATACTAGACATGTAGAAATGTAATGTAGTATATTTAGTAATTATGATGCTCACGTGATTACCACAGATGTGTAAACCAGAAAAGGTTTATGAAATAAAAGCAAAATATAATAAATAAATAAAAAAGTGACCTACTGTGAGAACACAATTCAAGTCATCTGCATCATTAAACATAAATGTCTGTAACCCTGTACAGTGTATTGCAGCAGGAAAGTAGCAAGGCAATATTCAAAAAGTAAAAATAATAAAAAACCCACACCAACTCACAAAAGTCCAACACATTATTTTTATTCTTAAAAGCTACATGACAAGCTGAACACAACCAGGTTTTAAACGGTGTTCTTGATTGTCTTTAATCATTTGCAGGTGTGTGTAATTTGGCTTGCCACAAGCAGGGTGTCATGACTCCACCTGCTGGAGTCATCTTGTCCTCACATACTAGTTGGTCTGCACTCTTCCCAACGTTTCACTGCAATGCATACATGACAGATTATAAAGCAATTTCAAATTTCAGTTTCTTGATTGGTTAACTGTGGCACATTTTTTCATTCATATTGTTTTATGAAGAAATTTTAGAGGATATGGTTCAAAATGCAAATTAGTGGTGGTGTCATAGTAATAGTGGAGATTCCATTTGAATATGTGACTTTCAAATCTGTCTTACCATATGACCCAAGGGCAATGGGAACAGTTATAGTGATTAACAATAAATAATGATGAATCCAATTCTGTCGAAGTACCATGTAATGTAACGGGATCAGTGTTTCAGTTAATAAAACAGAAATCTGGGTAGACATTTATCATATATGTACCTTGAAAATGTCATAGTCCATGGCTCTCTTTAAATGCTGACAAAATGGAAGATATAAGACTCATGGTTTAGTTTTAGTGAGTTTGTGCCTGCATGATTAAAGGTTCTTTATAGAACCGCGGCTCTGCTAGTCGCAGTCCTATGATGTTTTATTTTTTACGAAACAGCCATTGAGAACAAAACAGAGCCAAGAAGAAGTTGAATCAGAAAATATATATATTTTCCAATTGATTGTTATTTCCCATTGCATTTCCTGGGCAGGAAATGACTCATTGGCCAGTTTAGAGGTGCATGTTTAAAGCTTACCTGAACACTGTTTTGTAGCTCAGTGAAATTAGTTTGGTTTCCTGCTCATCAGGAGGAGGGGGTAGATTCCACTGGCACAAGATGTGCACTGTGTTGTAAATGGTTGTGGATAAGAGTGTCTCCTAAATATGTAAGTGTATGTCCGGCAGATACTCTAGTCTGTGCATTTGCATTGGTCTCTACAAGGTCAGCTCTGCTTCACACAGTAACATGTAACCTGACATCCCAATCAAATGCTTTCCTTATATGGGTCCTGATTGGTTTGCTGTGTGGTTCTTGCTTAGACACTGTTCTGGTGAATGATTTGCCCCTCTCCGCAGTGCCATATGGAACCCCCACTGTGTCAGTGCCTGTGGCCTGGCTAGTAGCACCACTGGGCATGGCTCCAACATAATAACAGCACAGCTCTCAAATTTCCTAAATAGCATAGCAAAGAAGGTTCTCAAGTTATGCTTGGGCATATATGAAAAGCACACACTAAATTACTGACCTTTTCCTTTTACATAGGTATAATAAATATGTTGAAGTATAATATTTTATATATTTATGTCAGGCATATATTATAAAAGTCATAGGCCTAAATTACTGCTGCTTTTGAGTATTCCTGTGCATGTGGACAAGGCATGTTTTTTGCAATGAATATTTTCTTTCTGTTTCTACAGATGTGATGGAACTGCAGGTTAATCCTGTCACACTGTAAAACCTGCTTCGGTTCTCCCACTGGCTGAAGCTGTATATGCACTTGCTTAACTCCTTCTATTCTGGACCCTTTTCTGCAAAAGGAATGTTTGCAGTCTCATTTCTCCTCACTTTGCATGGTAGGCTATCTTCATGCATCAGTGACTAAACTCTGAACACTGTACCTGATTTCAGTGGGGATGTGACTGGTGTGTTTTAGTTTCCGTGTAACTCATTTGAATGCTAGCATTCAGATGTTGCTTCTGATTACCTGTAATCAGGAGGATCTGCTTGTAATTTTCAGTGCCCCTGCTTAAATGGCTCCTTTTTAATTGGCTGCAGACAATTTCGGGGAACACTTGTCCCTTTTAATATATAAAAGCCCACCTGAAATGAAGCTGTCTGGTTATGAAAACAAGTGCTCTAAATTTAAAAATGCACTGTTTCAACATTAGGATCAATAAGTACTTGTGTTTTTTCATTTTTTCCACAAATGTGTCTTTTGAATCTATTTATCAAAGCTGAATAGCTGTTATTGTAGGAAACTCCACTCACACCTAATCCTTTGTCAAGAGGCCTGTAAGTCCCATTTGATAGGGTCTTTTTAACTACATAAGTCTCCTTGTCTTACAGTGTTCTTTTCAGAATACACGGATCAGCACTTTACTATTGTAACACCACTCTAAGCTCTCAGTCAAGAAATGAGATGTCTGTAAGTGCCATTTGACTGTGAATTAAAGCCAGCATTGAGGATGGGGCAATATTATAACCATTCAGTGCCCTGTCCAATAATGACTGGACCAGGCAAATAACTTTTTATTACTATTACTTTTTATATGAATGATATTAATACAATTCTGACTTGAATACTTTTAATGGAATATAAAATTGACTTGACTATGGTGACCAGTATGAACCAAGTCCCTCCCAAATTTTTTTCCTCTATGCCAACTAGGGAGATTTTCTTTGTTGCTGTCATCCTAGGTTTGCTTTTGTGTTGGGTTAGCGGCCTACAGGATATGCTGTAAAGTGAAATCTCTCATTCATGATTTATTTATTTATTTTTTATTTTCCTTTTTTGATTTTGCTATTTCCATCCTTGGTGAGTTTAAGGTGTATTCTTATGTAATCTACAAATGTTTAACCTTTGCTCTCCCTGTGGCCAAATTAAACAACTGCAGCAATTGTACAGGAAATGTACTCGCTTTGTTTCTCCTCCTCTCCAATAAAAGCATGTGTGGTTAGGCCCGTACCTGCCAGGCTGCACAGCAAACACGGCAGCCTTCGGACCTGCTGCTGTGAACAAATATCTTTGCCTGGAATGCAGTGGGAATATGATTTTTGGTGTAAATCCACTGCTGGCCCGTTAGATGCACTGTATGGTGCCCAATAACAGCATATGATTACACAGGACATTACATGATTGTGATTGGTTGGTTTGCTGACCCTCCCCTCCAACCTGGCTGTCTGTTTTCAGGTGTGGTGGCTGTGCACTCTGCCGTTGCTCCTCCCCCTGAGTTTGAATACCCAGGAAAGCTGGGGCTGTGCTGTTACCTAGGCGATGGATGGGCAGAGGAGACCGGAGGGGGCAACGGTGAGGGAGACAACAGCCGGGATGGTATGGGGGGTGGGTCCCTTGGGCACACACCCCCAGGCCGGTGCAGCGTCTCCTCCCCCGCCCGTTTCCGCCAGTCAGCCCTGACCTCCCAAAACCACAGCGGTAAGCTTAGAGGTGCGATTTCTTAAAAACTATCATCAAGCAATTAACTGTGATCTGCCGTATGTGCCTAAAATGATGTACCTTATTGAATAAATTCTTCTTAATCATGAAAGCGCAATTCCGTGCACGGTAGGTGAAAAAATGTAATTTGAAATAAATGTGAATGAAAAATGGAGCCACCACCTTTTAATTCGGCCGCACAGTCTGCTGAATTATTCCTTGTATTGTACACACCCCCTGCTGTGGGTCAGACGGTGCTGATTGCTGGTGGCGGGGCTGCATCCCCCCCGATTGATTAGGAGACGATGCTGTACATGCTAATCAATAGCACCTCCTGTCCTCGCCACGTTCTCGGCTCTCTCTGTGAAAGGGGATGTGATCTCGGTTAGAAATGATGTTTCACGTGGGCAAATGAACAGAACTAGTAGAAGAATCGCCCGCACATCCGACAGCTGCTCAGGTGCAACCAAACACAGAACCGTACAATGCAATAAAAGGCTGAGGGCACACTGAGGGTATTGCAAAAAATGTGTTTTTTAATGACCAAGCTTTCGGTACAAGACCTTCGTCAGGGCATATCGAGAACACAAAAAAGAAGCACATTGCTATCAGGCAATTAGGTCATCACATTTTATTGCAAATGAACAGAACTAAAATTCCGGAAGGAAAAAAATGGTTTTGTAATTCTGACTGATGATAGTGCTCGTATTCACACAGGACAGACTATTGCACTGCAAGTAGTATCCAGACTCTTTGCTTTATTTCATGTTAATGCCTTTTTGTCTTTTACCTGCCACGACTTGGTACATGCATGTAATTATCCTTTTTTCCCCAAATCAATCTCTCCCCAGTTGTGTGTCTGGATGTCTTATGCTGGGTTACCGGGGACAGGCGGCACCTAGTTTGCGAGCGAAATTTGCGCGGCGGGAATGTGGCCGTGGGCGGGGTCGTGACCCTGAGCTTGCTGCGTTTACAGTGAGTATTCGGCTGCTCCAGTGGTCAGTGATTCTCGAGATGGCTTTGCATCCCCTCCTCTCTGCGCCTTACGCAATGAGAACAGCACACCGTACTTCATGGATGCCCATTTTGTATTTTCTATCCACTGTTGATGGTGAAGGTAGAGAGGGCTATTCTGTGATCCCATGGATGATAGCAGATGTCATCAATACAGCGTTTCAGCTCCTTTTGCAGCATGAAATACTTTGAGCTGAGCAGGTCATGAGGGTGAAGGACCAATGGGGAAAGTGGGGTAACGTATGGCCATTAGGTTGAGGAGGTCAACGTTTAAACCAGCAAGTGGATTGCTAGATCAAACAAAATAGATAGATGGATAGTTAGATTGATGGCCTGAGAGAATTCCTTGTCAGTTGCTCACATGACCAATCCCCATGTTTTGAGAGCTGATTTCTTCTTTCATTCTGTCTGCTGTAGATCAGATCAGCAAATGCAGGCCACACCTTCTGCACTGCCAGACGGGGTCACACACAGTTGCCAGGAAGAGGGTGTGGGTGTATTTTGGTGTGCTCTTCCTCCTGGCTCGATGCGTGACGCAGTGACCCTGAGGGTGAATGTCGCCCGTGGTAACCGCTCAGCGCTCTCTCCAGAGATTTCCTTTGTCCCGCAGAAGCTTGGTAAGTCCCCATATTTCACATCTAAAAAGATCAATGCAAATCAAATGAAGTAGAAAAAACACAAAATTAATACAGTGCAAAACATTTAATGTAGGGTGGTAATTGGAGATTCCATCCCCATAATTGGTGGGTCCCCCACTTGTTTGTCCATCATGGATAGACAATTACAGTTTTTTCCTTATAAGAAAAAAAGTGTGATTGGTTTTTTATATATAAAAATAGTGTCATGGGTTCAGATCAGTGGGTCATTGCCTACAAATGATAGCTCCGCCCATGTTGTGGCTTATAAGCTTATGTTACTGGACAAATAAACCAAAGGGAAACATTTGTTAAAGATTTTGAATTCACTCCAAAAGCCTACCAGCTGCACATTTCTATATAATTTGTTTTCTTGATGGATAACTCCACATCATTAGAATTTTACTGGCATATTGCTTCATGAATCGGTAGTCTTGTACTCTCCTGGGTTTATCTGAATAGCCTGAATAGAATATTGTCTGTGGTCTGAATAGCGGTCATTGTGAGACAATTAAAGCGCACACACGTCATTTTATTCGTCCCAAATTTGGTGTTCTTGTAAATCGAGCTAAATTGATGACATTCCGCTAACACGTTAACTAACATGCATTGAAGACTTTAGGCTGTGTCCTTTGATCATAGCCCACCACATGCATCAGACGGCTCCAGTGGGCAGTGAGTTACGGCGTTTGTTTACCATGTGAAATGCACTCTTGTGAGTCCTCAGCCTAAAAGCGTCTGCTGAATGACCGAATGCTGAAAGCCTGTGGTGTGGCCTGTCCGTCAATGGCTTGTGTGTTATGTTGTGCAGTGAGACCAGACCCCCCGGTAAAGCTGTGGTACAACATGACCACTGAGGGAGAGCTGAGGCTGCACTGGACTCCCCCGCAACCCGTCACCGGCCCTCTGACCTACGATGTTCGTTACTCCTCCAACACCTCCCTCAACAGCTGGGTGGTAAATATCTGCTCCTCCGATGACCCACAGCAGAACGGATGAACTGAGAGAATGTTTGGGAACAGTTGGGCAGCCGTGTAATTTAGTGATTACAGGAAAACTCCAGACTAAAACATATCATTAGTAACGTGTAGCAGCGATGTGAAATTCATTCCAGGGTCTATTTATCTGATATTTGTAATATATTTTACTTTTTTTGCTATTTCTAATTTACACCTTGCTATCCTGTCAGGCGTCTTCCGGATCTGCTCCAGTGTGTTATTTTCCAATGTGACTCAGAACTACTTTTGCACCCCCTCCTTTGTGAGAGTATTAGCTATAAAGCTGAAAGCATAGTCGGAGATCGTGGCCATGCCTCCAATCCCCCGCAAGGCCAAGCTGTTGTATTCTGGACTATTGAGGCTGCTAGCACTCCAGAAATTGGTATGTCCTCTTGACAAATGATTGATTTCTCTCAGCAGGTGTATTGCAGAGAGCCGATTTAATGGAATTTCAAGGAAAAACCACAGCCTTGTTGTCCCCGTGGACCAAAATGAATATCTGATAGTTGGTGCTATAGCAAGTTGAAGACGCTCTCCTCTTAAACTCCATTGTGCCTGCTGTGGCAATATCACCTTGCCTTGTGACGTGACATCGTAGAACTCATGTTTAACTTGTATAAAACTGATGTGCTACACGAAATAGGACCTGGGTTGCGTTTCACATCTCCAGTATAAAAATTATAACAACATCAAAGTCTTTTAGGTTGGAGTTTTCCTTTAAGGAACTGGGCTTAATGTTACGAGATACTGGTTTAAATCCCAGATGGTAGCATTCATGAGGAAAGGTACTCTAAACACCACACATGGTCGTTCTAAATATTCTAAATATCACAACCGACACATGCATTTGTAAAGAGGAGCGTATTATGCATGTCCTTGATTTGCCAAATCATGATAAGCAGCCATTGTACCTGCCTCATTTTGTACTGTGTGCTTGCTAAGTAAAGCCATGTCTTTTTACTCCCCCAGCATGTGAATAAGGTGATAACTCAGCCTGTGACTCTGACGGGCATGAATGCAGGCGTGACCTACACCGTTCAGGTGCGCTGTAAGATCCTGGGCAAGCCAGGCCTGTGGAGCGAGTGGAGCCAGTCCCTCTTCATATACCTGCATGGTGAGGAACCTGCTTATGGGGTTACTGAACCCAGTCGCACTATACATTAATGAGACCTCTTAAATGCTGTCAGGGTGGCATTTTTGCCAATTTGCCATTTTCCAATTTTCCTTGTTTTCTTGTTATTGTTAAGCAAAGAAGTTGTATGGTGGGGTCATTTTGAATAGGCTTTTATTTCATTAAGGATTCCATTAGCATAGCACTGTTTATTTCCAATAAGAAAAGCAAATGGGCCACTTAGTTATTTTAATACTGAGTTCAATTACTAAGTCAAATGAAGTGGGGCAGGCTTTATCCCTGAAGAGCCGAGAGGAAAGACTGAGCACGTAAAGGACTCTGCAGTCTTTCTCTGGCTGTTGTTCATTTGTAGATGATGCTGCTGAGACTATACGGAAGGTTAGTTGTTCTTGTCGGGACATTGTTTTTCATAGATAGCTAATTTGTTGTCCTACAATATATGAAAAAAAAGAGGTCGCTTCAATGCGTGTTGAATTTTTATGGTTTGGATGTTAACAAACTGGTGAAAGCCTCTCTTCTCAATTGTGAGCTGAAAGGGAAGCCCTATTCTACTCTCATCCCAATTTGCTAATTTTTCCAGTCATGTCACATCTCATTGACCCCCCTCATTTGTATAATTAAACAAACCCAAAAAGCCAAGACTGTGTGTCTGTAGGGAGGCTGAATGCAAGCCTACATCTGAATATCTCATCTCTGTGGGCAGGGGTTCGATTCCTCGCTATGACTACCTGTATTATGATCTCATCTCTGTCTGCATCTCTGTGCTTTTCCCCCGGTCTGAACGAAGTAGAAAAAGAATACATCTGTTATATAAAAAAGAAAACGTAAAAGAGGTAGCATCTCATGGATTGAGGGTCATGTACTTCTTAATAACGTGCAACAAGGCGTCTAGGGTCCTCCCCTCCCTCAAACAGGGCCATGGAGAATACTGCAGCCTATTGCTCACACCCTGAGTCATGCCATTTGATGGCATATCCTTGTAAAGGAATGAAAGGGAATGAATACCATGGGTCTGTGGCGCCTACAGTGAGGAGTGCTGACAAACCACTGCCGTTTCCCGCTAAGGCAGCTAATAATGTTGTGGTGTAGCGGTTGGCTTTGGCACTGAGAGGCTCAGCGGGTCTCCATGGTTACAGTATACCTGTGAAATGGTTCCTGGCCTGTTCTCTGAGAGGAGCGATGAGTCAGTAGGCTGTTTGTGAGTCTCAGTGTGCTCATTGTGAGTCCCACACTGCTCCGTGGGCATGGAGAACTGCTACAGTTCCATTAAAACTCTTGTTCTCTTTAGTCTCGTTGATCTGTTCATTTAGCAGGTCCTTTAGAAGGCCTCAGTCTGTAATGGTGGTTGCCTCAAACATAGACTGATACCAGTAAGCTAGCTATCTCTAGTTAGAGGCCTACTATGTCTGGAGGCTCATTCCAATTGCTTAGTTTAACCGTCCTTGTCCCCTCAGTCCTCGTCTGACCTGGAAATCGATCAATGTCCACCGTCTTTTATGACATTCCAACCCGTTAAATGCTCATTGAAGGAGCTAGAAGCGAGAAGCCATGAGGCTCCTGAAGGACGCTTGGGCAAGGAAACACAAGCGCATCCTTTGCAGAAGTATTATTTTCGGAACGCATGATGTATAAATGATTGACCTGTGGATCCACCTTTCCCCATCTGCCACATATGTAATTGTCGTGTCTTCAAACTGATGCTTGAAAGGGCAAAGACGGTCCATTCACCTAATATTAGTTTGCTCTATCGCTGCGCCTTCTCCTCACGTCATTTCCTTGTATCCTCCCTTGGGAGGAGCTAAGGAGGGAGGAAAGGATGCAAGGAGTGAAAATAAGCCATTGGAATGAGTCCTGGGAGTCCACAGCAGGGGATATACAATAAGCCTAATCCTGCAGGGGGTAGCATGGGATTAATTTGGCCAAGGTTCCTCAAGTTAATGGCTACCAACATTATGCTACCCATCCACATGCAGTTGTTGTCATTGAGTTACATGCCTCTGGTCTGATTGATGTAATCTCTGCTGTAGTACTGTTTGGCCTGTAGGGTTTAAGGTAGTCACTTGTGGGTGAGCAGTGTGCGCAAGATTCAGCTGCAATGTTCACTGCACAGATACAATGTAAAATTCTTATGCCTAATACAGGTACAATTCTTATGTCTTATGAACTTATCTGGTGTCTTTATCATGATGGACTGTTTTGAGTGGTCAGTCGTAGCATGTTTTGAATAATAATTGTGCTTGTTGGTCAATATAGTCTGTTTGGTGCAGTAACTAACTTGTATGGCTGACAACCTACTTGGCCAGACCTGAAACTTGAAAATCAAATTTTAATCTTCACATGACCTTTTCTCATGAAAGGTTAAATGAGTTGTTCCTTTTTGTAATAGTCTTTATTTTGTTCTCTGTGCTACGAGGCAGAAGGCTTTGCTGTACCGGCTGAAAGTAATTGTTATTTCCTAAGGTTTGCCCTTGTGTGCAGCCCCAACAAGCTCTATTGAAATGTCAGAAGCAGTATGATTTCCTTGGCTGCAATAGTATTACATCTTATTTGATGTTCAAATTCAGTGTTGACGACCTCTGGAAATTGGCCGACTCTCCTGAATGGGGGGGGGGGGGGGATCTTATGACATTAGAATTGGACAATTCTTTCCCCCTCTTGGATGCTGCTGTGTCTTGAAGTTCTTATTTCTAGTTGTCATAGCAACTAATTGTAAAGCTGCTGGGCAGTGGGTGCGCTGTTGAGATAAATCAATATGATCCTCTGCCGAACATGTCAGTGAAATCTCATGCTATCTGACAAAAGCAGACGAAAAAACATGATTGTCGCTGCTTTGATTGTTGCTCGTGACCACCATGCTGCGTTTCTGATTTGTCAGTTTGGCTCACGTTCTGGTTCTCAAAACCTAATGTGACTGCATGATAAGGATTCTCTCCTTTGTGTCATGTTCCCTCCCTAATTACAGAGAGCAGTGAGGGAAGCCAGTGGTTGGTTCTTTCCGGAAGATTCCAGCGGTTTGAGGGCTTTCATGTTTCGTGAGGAAAGTGTGGAAACAGTTTTTCACCTCCACCCAGAGAAACCAAACTAAGGACACAGCAGTTCATACACTCTTACTGGTAGTTAGTTTTCGGTCTTAAACGCTACCATTGGCTGTGAGGTTGGTAAGATAATTGGCACATAAAGAGAGCTGAAACCTGGAAGCAAAAAAGATCAGGCATCAGTACAGCAGGGGACAGCTGTGCTGATGTTATAATAATATATGTATTCCATAAGTTCTCTGACCAATCATGTAAAATCAGGTTTCTGTGCTTATACAAAGACCTTGTTACTCTTTTGAAGGCTTCACAATTTTAATGACTTTCTTTTATTTCATATGAATTATTGTACACCAGGGTGTAGAAAAACGTTTTAAAACCGTCACGCCTGTCCACGGACTCACAGACTAAAGCCTCTTCTTTGTGCTTGTTTTAATTACAGAAGTCACATATCTCCCCAAATCAGTATTCACCAGCGAGGGAGCCAATGTGACCGTATACTGCATATTCAATAACCAGAGCCTCAGTGCCAGGAATGTGGTTTGGTGGCTGAATATCCAAGAGAAGGTTCCAGAAAGTCTGTACACCATCGTCAATGACCGCGTGAGCCGCGTCACCGTGCCGAACGTGAGGCCGCTCAAACGGCAGCAGTACAACGTCCTCCAGTGCTGCCAGCGGAGCGGAGAGACGTCCCTCTGCAGCTACCGCTATGCTTCTCTCTACACTGACGGTGAGGACTGGGATGCCTCTTCACCAGAGCATGACTAGCATTTACACCACTGTGTGGCTTCTCTTACACCCCGTTTTGAGTTGAGGGTCACTACAAGTTCAAACATGAAAATCTGAACATTCAGCTAGGCTTTAGATTAAGTTATGAATGCTTGCCTTGCCATTTGATTAAGACAGGTTGCAGAGGGCTTCACTGCAATGGCGTTGAACCTGTCTCAAGGGGCTGTTGTGTGAAGAGAAAATTATTCTGAAGAGAAAATTATTCCCCGCAAAGCCATGAGCTTTGGCCACCCGTCTTCGTGTTGTGAACTGGCCTGGTGTCACAGTGTGCATTTGCTTTGCAGGTGTCAGTGTCGCCATATCCTGTGAGACCAATGGGGACCTCAGTGCCATGACCTGCAGGTGGAACATTAGCCTGGGGGTCAGGTTCTATTACAGGTATTGAAGACTGTATTAAACACAGGCCACTGTTTCAAATCGATCAACTTAGGCATTTTTTGCTGGAGCAGCAGGAATGACAAATTCCATAGAACTCCATGGTGACAAGTCAATGTCATGTGCATGTTTCTGTCAATTTTCAGTTGAAAGTTTTACATATAATGTATCTTATGTAAGGCCATGACCAAAGACAACACCGGTATCAATACATGTTCTGTTCGTGAATATTTGTAAACTAGTGATAATTGTAAACCTCCTGTGAACCTTTCGGTTCCTGAATATGTGATACGAGCCCACTGTTTTTATTGCCATCATTTGTTTTCCAAGAGCAGCAGAATTTGATTACTGTTATCTTTGTGTCTTCCTAGAACCAGTGATGTGCCTTTTGACATTGCAGAGGAGCAAATGGCGGTGTCTAAAGAAGAGGAGTGTCCTTCTGAGGGGCGGGGCTTAAAGAGTTGCACCTTCCAGCCCTTTCTCCCATTCTCTTACTACATGATGTGGCTGGAGTTTGGGACTGAAGAGGGGACAGTTAAGTCCCAGCCTGTGTATGCCTTGCCCATGGATTTGGGTGAGTCTGAAAATCTTATTCACAATGTACTTCACTTTTATCTTCACTTTAAATCACAGCAGTCACTCGCAAGGTACTGCTGGTGATTCAAAACCGAGGACAATGTAGGGGAAAATTGTTTGTTCGACTGATACACGTACCTCAGCCGACAACAACAACATATGTACAGTAGTGAGTGTCTTGTTCCACTCTGCTCTTCCCTCAGTTAAGCCATACCCTCCATTTGACCTGGAGGCTGTCACTGTGCCTGAGGGGTACCTGAGAGCCACATGGAAGCGGCCTGAACTACCCACCTATGATCTCCTGTTTGAAGTGCGCTATGCGGTGGACGGGCCCGACCCACTGTGGAGGGTAGGAGCATCGGGGGGGGGCAGGGGTTTGGGGTTTTCCTCTGTGTATTTCGCTATAAGAAGATGGATGAGGGATGCACTGATACCCTATGGAATATACCAATTTTGTCATTCGGTGAAGATGAGAGCTTTTAGAAAACTGCTCAAGACAATTGCTGTAGCTCTGAACAAGGGACAGCAGTGTAGTATAACCACTGAGGAAACGGCGTGGACTTCTAATGGAGAGGTTGCAGATTCAAATTCCAGGTCGGCATAGTTTTTTAAGCTTGAAAAAAGGCACTTGACTGAAGTTGCCTCAATAAATATCAAGCTGTATAAATGGCATGTAATAAATGCAAGCTGTGTAAGTGACACTGGATGAGGCTGCTGACGAAGCAGATTATGAATAAAAGTAATAAACTGTGCCAGTGATGCTTTTGGGCTTTTTAATAGTGTGTAGCTGTAAAGTTGTGCACTTATTTTTTTATTTATTTTCTTTTTTCACAGGTTTACAAATCTGAAGTAAATCTGACGGTTGTTTTTCCTGTGTCGGACCCTTGTGCAGTTTACACTATTATGGTGCGTTGCAAACGCCTCCATGGGTCAGGGTTCTGGAGTGAATGGAGTGATCCCCATTACTCTGCTGTCCAGATCTCCAGAGGTAAATCCTGTAGGTCTGCAATGGTAAAACACTAGAACTTCAAAGGAGCAGTGCACCCAAAAATGAAATTGGTGACGTGACGTTGGTGGAATGCAGCCATTGGTTGTGGTTTCAATATGGCACCTTGTTAGCAATGTACTTTATTAGAGCACATAAACAGCTTTGAAATACATGGTTCAGATGTTAATGGGTGTCATTTATGTTGTAGAACAAAACATGAAACTCGCTTAGGCTTATGTTAAATACAGACCTTATTTTCTGCATTAATTGAAAACCCTGTGGGGAGGAAAAAAAGCATTGAAAAATGGCTCAAATGCTAACTCCTCTCTGGGTATTAGGACTACAAACTGTAACCCTCAAATGGTTGCATTCTGCCTATGTCATGTCATCACGCATGTTTCATAGTCACCTGCACGACACTTGGTGGGATATACACAGTTGACATACTTTGGTAGACGTAGTTCTTGATGAAACCATGCACAAATTAAGCTCTGTGGATTTTTGTGAGTAACCATGGCATTATATTTGGAAAGAGACTTTTCTGTTGAATTTTTCAAATGTAGATTTTTGGTGCATTGAGCGCCATAAAGATTTGGGTCTCTTGAGGTCTATTGTAGGTGAGTGAGGGGGTTGTTAGAGTTGTTCGTTACAGTAACTTCTTTTTGTGCTTTCGCTAAAAAAAAGCTCTCAACTGAAACACCAAATGCCTGGTAATGGACTGATGGAAAATTACATAAATGAATGTCCTCTTCGGGCTATGTGGTTATAATTTTGAGGGAGGTTATTTTATGAGCATTTCAAGGCTAATTTGCGCAGCCTCATTAGACTGCATTGCAAAGCAGAGTGGAGTGGTTCTCAGGGTGACCAAAGCTCCACAAAGAAAGATGGGACAAAATGATTATCATTACCGATTGGAATTATCGCAATGGATCCATGCCGGAAAAAACCCAAAGTTATCCCAAGTACTGCAAACCCAGGTGCTGCATAGACAGGTATAGTTGTAAGAATGTTGATGGCCAGGTCTGGCTTTATTCCTGGGATTATTCAGGTTAATGCACTCTGGATATGGGTGTCTTCTAAATGAATGTAATGTACAAAGTGAGGTGCTTACTTTTTTCGGTAAGTGATATAGCACCCTATCTAATGCAAATTTGTAAAATGTGTTGAATGGGCATGCATTGCCATGTGATACAGTGATAGGAATCTCTTATTTTGATACTTGTTTGATGTATCAGTCAGTATCAGATCATGAAACTGTGGTGAACAGTGAGTGGTGAACTGATATTTGAAATTCATTTCACATGTAAATGAATTCCAACTGTGGTGTGTGCTTTTCTGAGGTGAACAAGGTTTTTCTGAGGTAAGTCATTGGCTTTGGTTGCAGCTCCTGAACAGGGACCCGATTTCTGGAGGGTTCTAAAAGATGACCGAGAACGGAATCAGTCCAATGTCACCCTCCTCTTTGCGGTAGGAACCTCGAATGATGATCCCTCTTTAGTGTGGGGTGGAGTGGGATTATGACAATATGACATCACCCCATGTGCTGCTGTATTGTGGAACCCTGGGTTTTTATGAATGAATGAGTGTATGAATGAATGAATGAATGAATGAATTTTCTCTATCCACTCCAGCCACTGACTGGAGAAGGGACTCTCTGCTGTGTCACGGGCATTGTAGTTCAGCACCAGACCACAGGAGGCGCTGTGTGGATAGAACAGCTTGGCCTCGTATCCACATACACCTTTCCCTGGAGAGAGGAGGTCCACACCGTCACCGTCATGGCCATCAACTCCCTGGGGCCCTCAACGAGGAACGCCCACATGACGCTAATGAGAAAAGCCAGCAAACGTGAGCAAGCCGCACCTGCATACCATAATAGGTTTCCTCTGGAAATACACATAGGATTTATTTCACAGGATTCAGTGAGCTCTTGAGCCAAGTGTTTCATAGCCAGGAAGTTGCAGGTCGTTCAAATTCCTTTGACATCTGCTAGGGCAGATGTTTTCAAAGGATAGGTCAAAGTGTAATGGAGCATAGTTGGAACCAATGTAAGGAATCATAGATTATAACATATTTGATTGGGTAGACAATAACTCCAGAATGAGGTCAAAAACCTGGGTACAATAGGTTTCACAGTAAGTTTCAATGACTAGAGGATTTGCTGGCCCCACTACATGTGATTGTGCTGTCTCGGGTTGCACAGGGGTACTGAGCTAAACAGCCGGGTGATATAACGGTATACTCAATGAAGAAATTGGAATCTGAGCATGCCCTGAAATCGCCTGAAATGGGGATCTGTGGTCAAGTGATTACGGTTACCGTAGAAATACGATTTCAGGTACACGGTAAGTGCTGAAGATGAGATAATATCCACGCAGACATTACAGAACAGAACTCATCTCTTTTGCTAATGCACTCCTGAGTGTTAATCAACAGAATATGACCTTCTTCCCTGATGGAAAAGCGTAATTATTGCTCTGGTAAAATGGGCTGATTTTCCGAGTAGTGTTTGTTCCCCCCTTCTGCGTCTCTGTGCAGACGTGCTACGGTGGAGGCTTTTCAGTTCCTGTCCCCCATTATCCGGCCTTTCATTAATTACTAATAGATCAGATTGAAGGTGTTCTAATGCAGGGCCAACCTTTTAGTGCTCTGAGGGGAAAAAAATAACCCATTGTTGAGCTTAATAGAGTCCCATTTTGGTCATGGGCTCTTTAGTCACATGCTGAATTTTTTTCCCCCATTCCACCGACCTCTACTTGACTTTTTCCCTCTTTCTTTCCCCCGCCTCCTCCTCCTGTCGGCAGCGAGGTCCGTCTCCTCGTTCAGCTCGGTGATGATTAACGACAGCTGCGTGGCGCTGGTGTGGAGCCTGTTCCCCAACTCCTCTGCCCCGGCGTCGTTCGTGGTGGAGTGGAGCAGCCGGAGCCGGGGGAGGGGCCGGGGCGACGCGTGGCTCAGAGTGAAATGGGTTCGAGTCTCTGCCCCCAGCCGCTCGCTTTATCTCCATGGTACTTTAAAAAAAAAAAAAACTTTATTAAGTTTTTCTTGATGGATTCGTTTATGTACGGTCAAAGCATGTGTCTTCAGGGACATGTGTGATTCTATTATTATTTGTTTGTTTGTTTGTTTGTTTTGCTTATCCGCCTTTGCTCCCAATTTATGCCCAATGCCAAATAATGCTGTTAAAAGCAAAAGTATTAGGACAGTGACACAATTCTTTTTTTTTTTGCTTTGGCTCTGTAATCCTGTGTATTGGATTTGAGATAAAACAATGCAGAGCATCACTGGGGAAGATGCCCAGCATCTTGTGATGTCTATGGGTCACAAACTTCAGGCAGTCATCAAATGCAACCGAGTACTAAATGTAATGACTTTATTTCACATTATGCTATTTGATCATTTGTCAATTTTTGTCCCCTGAAATGAAAAGACTATGTATAATTCGGGCTAAATGTGAGTAGTGCCTTACTGTACACATGAAATGATGATAAATAATAAAATGCTAAAACTATGGTAAACTGTGAAGCAAACAAGAAGTAGTGAAAGTGTCATTATCACCTCAACTCAGCAATTTAATATTTGATATGAAGATCTGATGAAAGCGAGTTTTTATTTGTAGGTGGTGAAGCTTGCCTGATGTAGGTGTTGCCTTTGTAACCCTTCTAATTGAGATGAGTAAGTCAGAAAAAATGCCTGTGCATTCCTGTAAATTGAAAATTGAAAAAGGCATCCAGGGTGTACGTTCTGGAAAATGTGCCTTAGATACAGTCTGTAGTCAAGGGTCATAACTGTGAATAAGAAATAGTTAGATGACCAGTACAGAACCTATAAATATTCCTTTTTTACTCTTCATGATTAACTCGTCGTTTTCTTGACTTGTTTACAGATAGATTCTATGTGTCTGAAGAATATCAGTTTGCTTTGCACCCAATCTTTGCTAATGGAGAGGGAGAGCCATTCTACAATAAAGGCAAGAACTTGGTTTGATTTATATATCAAATATATAACCCCCATATCTGTTGTTTTATGCTCTGGGTATACTTTTTTTCTTGGTAAAAGGCAGCACTGGGATTTATTGCTGCTTTTGTGTTTATTTCTCCTCCAGAAGACAGGGGGCGCCCCAGTGCCCAGCATGCTGCCTATGCCCTCCTGCTGATTATCGCCTTCATGTCGGTGGTGCTGTTTCTGACTCTGGCTGCATCCCAGCGACAGTATGTAATCCACCCTTTTCTACATTGACCTTTATGTGCATTTGTCTACTTCACCCTCAGTTACCACTTAGACACTTAGGCACAGTGTCACCACAAATTGATGACTGACAAATGTCTTTCAGGTAATGGCAGAAATATTTTAAGGAGAACCTCTATTAGGGTGGTTTACAAGAGGGAAAATTCCTAGGTCTACCTTCACTGGAAAACATCACAACAACAGCATACAATGTTATAAAATGCATTGTGTCTCTGAGTGTATATTTACATTGTAAGAAGAAGAATTTTTACATATATTTGTGGTGCATGTATATCATTCCTAATCTTATATAGTGAATTGTAAATAAAAATGTCATTGTTGTTTTTTTGTGGCTGCCATCTGTGTGCAGAGAAAACAGTCTCACCACGAACAGCTTTCTGGTGGGCGTGTAGGACCTGGGGACAGGGCTGAGGCCCGTGCTCTCTTTTCATGTGGATTCCAGTAAACCTGTGGCACATGCTGCTTATCCACTCAGCCTGGTTTAAATAAGGGCTGTGTTTACCTGGAGGTGGACACCAGGGACCTTGAACATTTCTGAAGCTGTATTGCTGCTTTTTGAATGATCGGATGGGAATGAGTCCTGCCTCCCCACAGTAACTCAAAGACAGAAGCTGCGGAGAGAATAAGTCATTCATTGTGGTTTCCGTCATGCCTTGTAAGACACCCACCCAGTTGAGTTTTATGGTGGAAAGAAAAATGATTGTGATTGGTTTGTACAAGATAATAATTGACAGCACATTCTGGCACCGCCCATTATAGGGGATCACAAAACCACACCAAGTTGTGAATTGTGCTGTTACATTCACCAGCAGTGAGGGGGAAGCCCTATCCTCTTATGTAATGGCATTCTTCCCATTTCACAGGATGATGAAGCTTGTTTGGAAGGATGTTCCTAATCCCAACAACTGCTCTTGGGCCCAAGGTGTGGACTTTAGGAAGGTGAGCACTTATTAATGCCAGGAGTTCCCAAACTTTTAAATCTTGCTACCACTAAAAAAAAGACTACTCTATGACTTCTGCCTCATTAAGATGGTAGACTTCTGACACCTATACACCTTGGTCACTACAAGCTGCAAACCAATAGCTATTTAACACGCAGTGATGTTGGTCTGATGTTGTTATGATTGATCTGTGTTATGTCATCAATTTATGCATCATGTTGCGATTTAGTACAGTAAATATATTTCCAAACTTCAATTTATCTGAAACTTCTTAATGTGTAGTTTGTGAACATAAACAAAATACTTTTGAAAGGGGAAAAGGAGCACTTCAAAGCCCTCCCACTCCCCCGGGGTCCCTGGTTCCTGCTTTGGGAACCCTGTTGTACGCTATGTATGAAGAACACTGATATTGAAAATAGTGCCCTCATACTGAAAAAATATAAAATATACCACCAATGGTATACCACCAATGATTAAATATTCATGAATACAATGATATATGAAGTTACACATATAATTATGTGGCAATACATTCATGTGTGAATTACTATTTTGATTACATTTACCATTCCTCAAGTAAGTAAGGTGGTAATAGATCCGAAAGATAATTTTGAAATGAAACTTTGTAAATCACATTAAATTGGTACATTAACAAATCCATGGGATATGTGGGATGTCAGATAATGATCTTCAGTTTTCATAAGTCAATTTTCAGCTTACTCTCCACAAGCCTGACTAGACTAAAGATGTGCAAATTGCTGTAATACGTGGAACGTTCCACAGTGCTGCAGATAATATGTTAATCCCAGAAGGTGACCGTACATGTTCAGAAATCTCCAGGGGTCCCTGTTAGCGGTACAATCACACAGGGCTCTAATGCTAGCAGGTGTCATCCAGGATGAAAACAAATCTATTAAAATGAAATGGCAGTGATGTATGAGAAACCGTGTGCCAGAGGAAAGACAGAGAGCACTGAGCGCAAATAAAAATGTCACAATTCTAAGATGGTATTTTTCGCTTCCTGGCACTAAGCATCTTTATACAGCGGTGACATTCCCATCCTTTCTCTGTGGCTTCGCTAAACAGTCATAATCTTTGTTTGGTGCATAAACTGAGAGTTGTTCGGACAAGAGTGTGCAGAATATTGAAGCAGTCCTTTGTCTACTCTGGCCGTCTTTAGGCAGAGGCTGTTGAGAACCTGTTCAGACACCCCGAGCGCCTGACCTCCTGCCCCCTCCTTCTGGAAATGGAGACCATCTCGGAGGCGGTGATTGTGGAGAAGGCCCACCCGAAAGCTGCGTCGGAGAAGGACCGGGCGGCGTGGGCGGAGAAGGCTCTGCGCGCCGCGGTCACCCCCTTCTCCTCAGCGGGCAGCTCGGCGCAGTCCAGCGTCGCCTACGCCACGGTCCTGCCCTCCGTGGAGGGGGGCCGCGCCCGCCGGAAGCCACAGGAGAGCCTCAGTAGCTGCTCCGACGAGGGCAACTTCTCTGCCGACACCTCGGACATGTCCGGGTCCTACCCGGGGGCGCTGTGGGAGCCGGAGGGCATGCCGTCGAACCCGCGCCACCCGTGCCACTCATGCGCCTCAACCGAGGAGTTCTCGGAGAACTCCGACCAGGAGGACCAGTCTCTGGACGGGACGGGCTCGAGGCAGGACTTGTACTATCTGGGGACGATCTCGCAGAGCGAAGAGGGGGAGGAAGGGAAACCATTTCACAGAGAGTCCACCCTGGGGCGCTGTCTGGAGTCCAGCCCCCTCCTCGGTCAACAGGAGCCCTGGTCCCATGGGGAGGAGAGGTCGGGGAAGGGTGTCCCACTCTACATGCCTCAGTTCCAAACAGTGGTCACAGAAAGTCAAAGCACAAAAGGGCTGTGAACTTGCTTACGTGAAGCCGAAATGTGCTTTTGAATGAATGTTTACCAGTGGATAGAACTTGGTTCTGAATCATAACTGGTGGCAAAAGATGATTGCAGGACTCCTGGGTCCTGGGCAACACACTAGTGTTGTACTCAGGAGGATGGTAAATATCCGTCTGTTTAAATGAATTGCTTGTAAAACCTGAGCTGTTAATCGCCCTCTTTAAAGGTGTCTGCTCATTTCAACAAACAACACAGGCTACCAGGGCTTGGATCAATTCTGAAATTGCCTTAATATCTTTTTGGAACTGGCACACGCACATTAATTCTTAATATGTTTCCTTATATTTTGTACACCTACAATGCTAGAAAATAAAATCCCAATTCTACTACATCATTCAGAACTGAATTGGAATTGATAAAAACACCACTTGGAACTGAGCCTAATCCCCATATGTTACAATACCTCAGTAAGCACTATAGGCTTAAAGCTGTGCTTGCATTTCTTTATCTTACCAATGACTTAATTTGTCTGTATAGCAAACTCTTGTTGAACATCAACTGACTGGTGTGAACAAGTTAAGTGTCATTTCTGAACTGTGAAGTTCATTGTTACAGGGATATAGATGTTGCCTCTGAAATTTTGTATTTAAAAATGTACCATCTGTTTTTCATGCCTGCCATTTTGTAATGATCGTAGTGGCTAATCGAATAGAATTGTAATTCTAACTATCAGATAAACATCAAATGTATTTTGTGTTGGGTGTTTGTGCCCATTCTCCAGTGAATCCATTGTAAGAGTATATTTTTGTGGTTAAAATAAAATATTTATTGCCATTTTTGTGGATTGATTAATACAAGTCCATTAAGGTTTGAATGTGTTGTTAAACAAGAGTTTTGAAACCCATTGAATCCAGAGATGTGACTCTTCAGTGTTTATAGACAGCAACCGCTCAAGAGGAGAGATGAGACAGAGGTGGCACTACAATTCTTTAGGCCAGGGGTTCCCATGCCCACGAGCAAATACATTTTTTGTGGACCTCCCTTTACTAAAATGTAATTAACTTAACATTTTACAGCCACCCCGTTTCACTTGCATGCAGGAAATTTCTTCCACAAGTGTACCTCCTCTTAAAGAACAAATTTGTTCATAGAAACGGTATAATCCACCATACTGTATTTTCCACATTTAGAATTTTTTTTAAACAACCTTGCGCACTTGTCCTACAATTAATGTCCAAGTGTCACCAAATTTGGCATGCATGATCTACAGAATGTCCCTGTGTAAAATTTTGATATGTGCAAAGATTTCACCAAATTGGCTGACCATGCCCAAATTATGGGTATGGCCCCAAATTTAAGTTGATGGCAGTGATACATCAAGGAATGATAGAAACCCATTTTGTGGATCAGCAGGCACAGACATGAAATTTGTATTGCTTTATGAAAAATCCTCAGATAGCATCCCTACAATAGTCCTGACAATCATGTCCCCCTCAGTCCAAGGTTCTTAAATAAAATCAAATATGAATATGCATAAATTGTGCAAAAGATGTTTGATCACACCTCCTTTAAATATCTCTATTCACATTTGAAATTGAAGAGGGACCCATGTAGGTCATGTAAATTTCAGACTGCTACAACCCTAGGTGGTGCTACAGGAACACATCAAAATGACAATATTCAAAATAATTCTTGCAGATGTACCCTTGCATTCAATTCACAGCAATATTGATATGGATGGTATTTGGATTAGGTTTGTACCCCCAGGTACCACCAGCATACACAGGGTTCCCCAGGACTTGTTTCCAGAACCATTGCTTTGAAGGTTGTATTTTTGTAGTTTCTTGGATTGCGTGAAAACAATTAAGGTTTGTAAAGTGAACTGATATTTTTGAGCACTTCATATGTTGTAGGTGTACTCCAGCAACAGCATAGTTCATTTTAAGAAATTTGGAGATTGAAACTCTGTAGGAGAACCAGAACAAATACTGCACTGTTCTGACCCATTAGGCAAAGGCCACTATTCTGTCTGAAAATGAAGTTATCAGAAGGATTAATAGTTTAGAAAGGACTTTGAAATGATTTATTTATTTATTTATTTATTTATTTAAAGAAAATCACCACCGGTGCATGACCCCATTTTCGAAATCAAAGGTAAATCTTGTCGTACAACCATGATGGATCTTTCAGACTTGTACAGACTTGAGCTAGGTAGCTGCAAATGAATGTCACAACATTATGTGTCACAACATTATGACTATAAAAGCGTATCCTTGAGAGAGCACAAAGGCTTGAGGCCTGTACCTCCTGTGTGGGAGAAACAAACAAAGACATTCCAACAACACAGGAAATAAAAAAATATTTTGAGTGGTGCTGAAAGAACTGCATATAACTGGTTATAAATCTCAATGTCATTGCATATCAAGTTGTTCTTGTCATTACTGGGAGAAACTAGGAAAATATATTAATTTATATATATATTTTTTATTTTTTTTTAATTTTTTTTATTATTATTATTTTTTTTGCCGGTGGGAGTATGGCTACCTGGATGGCAACACTAGAGGGTGCTGTGTGCCTTGTTTATTTTTTGAGAGGTTTCCCGCTGCCTGGTGGATATCTGTGAATGTGTTCAATTTGACACAGGTTTTAAATATTTTTCCCATATATATATATATATATATATATATATATATATATATATAGTTTTTATTTTATCTGCATGTTTTTGAATTCAGCATATGATGTGGTACTTCAGTTGTATTTTTTTTTTACAGTTGACAGTGTTTGAATACGTGCCAAATTAACTTGATAACAGTCATAACACGCTGTTGTATTTTGCAGCACATTGTAACTCTTTTTAACCTCATCCTCTCTACCATAAAATAATATTAACATAAAGTGTCTCCCTCAGTATCAGCATCTCTTTCCTAATGATCATTGTAACAAAAGTAAACCAGAGGTTGCTTGGATTCAGGAAACTTTGAAGTTGAATGGCTAGTGACTTTCAGTTGTAGTCCAGAGTACATATTTACCCAGTTAGGTCAGACAGTGCTGTGCAATGTTCGGGAAAAAAAAAAGGTTTAATTTTTAATGGCATGGGTGGTCATGAGTAGGGGGGACTGTGACAAGCAATTTGCACATGTGCAGTTTGTGTCTTCTGGGCAAACTCAGGACCACAGCAGTCATAAACTGTACAACAGTGGCCTCTGTTGGTGACAGCTGCATGGCACAGGCTGCATGGTCCTCACAAGTACAGGGAAAAACTGTTTTCGTGCAGAGGCTGTCTGGTGTTCATGGAGGGAGGGAGTCATGGGAACGTGCTGACTGGGACTAGAACACATTTCTGACTGAACTGGTTTATTTCTTGGAAATTGGGCCATTCTTCTGTGCACTTCTCCTGTCAGAAGCACAGCAGGGAATTGTTCCCTTATTCCAAAATCAGGGAATGTCTGCAGGGGAGGTCAATGGGATGTAGCTTTGTCATCAGCAGCAATGCGCGTAATACATGCCATCTATTTATTAAAAAATGTATCTTCAGTACAGCTGATGGATGATGAAGTACATGCCAGTTTAAGTTTATTAATCAGCCTCATGGGCCATTGACTTAGTGTACCTTCATTAAAATCACCTGTTCCTGGGAAACATTTCATATACCTACTGATGTTCTTTTCTAACCACAATTTGGGTTACCCACTTAAATTCTTAGGCCTGTCCCACCACTGCAACATCCTGCTTCAATTCAGGTGGGAACTCAAGTTTATACTGTTTGGCTCACAAAATGATATCACTGTACATGAGACTTGCTTCTTTTCAAACAGCAACCCAATGGTGCATACCCTCTAAAGTGATAGATGGAAAGCTAAATGTGTCACAAAGTGGACATCTTGATTCTTGTTGGTTCATTCTGTCACAAAAGAGCATCAGGAATTATTATTGGAACAGTGCCCCTTGCCTGCACTGTGATCTCATATCATCTCACCTAGACACAAAATTTCCTGTTTTGTTTTTAATCTCCTGATGGCATTGCCTAAATTACAGTAAATGCTGAGTCACAACTTGAATGTGCCAATCAGGGCTGGCAAACAACATCAGAACCAGTTAAATTAACTCCTCAGCAGGGGGCGCCATCACTCACTCAGGGCAAATCTCATTCATTCCCTTCAAATGCACCCGTTTATTTAATATTATCAATTCTTTGTGGATTTGATATAAGAAGGGTTAGTGTTGTGACCTGGGAGGCTTGAAAGCGTTTTCATTTGTACAAAACATGTTTCACCATCATGGGATGAGGGCATAACCCATTGTAGTTAACTGAAGGAGTTTGAATCATTGAAACACAGGGGGACAAGGTGGCCAATCCAGGTAAATCAATAGTTTGGCGTATATTTTCATACAGTTGCATTTGAAAACCTGTAATTGAACTTACATGAGAGGTGAAGGTCAGCTACTATGCTGAGTGAAAGCTTCATGTTTATTTAAAATGATTTATCAATTAAACAAATTCAAGAGTAATGATTAGTCATACTTTGTACAAAGCATATATTCTTAAAGCTTTGAAGCATGTTGAATACCTTCATTAAAATTAGATATTGTCTTTATAAATCATTCATAACCAAATGCAATGTTTTATGAAGGATGGCATATCTCATTTTGAGAAATGATATTCTCATATGTGACATAAAATATGATGTACAGTATGATTCATAAAGCTATCACAGTGTAAGGCAATTCAAATAATAAAAAAGAAATGCTTTATGTATAATTATTTAAGCCCATTTGATTATTTACTGTATGACAGAAGGCAAGTTATTTTGTAATATCTGATTCTGTTGTGGAAAAGAAATTAAAATCTCACAAGTTGTGAGTGATGAAAATCAAAGTGTCTGTGTGGGGCACAAGGGTGTGAGATGTACAAAAAAGGAATTGAGTCTAAGATAGGTGTGACCAGCCCTGGTCCTGGAGAGTCTAATGGTTTTGATTTTCACTTTTAAACCACCAATTTATACTTGTGAAACCAAGTATACTGTAGGTGAGTTGCTGGGTAACACCAAAAAACCACCACACCTTGTGACTCTTCAGGACAATGGTTTTCCAGTCCTTGTTTGAACTGAGCTCTGATTATGCAGATTACTTCTGTATCTATGTAGCTGGAGAGGTCACCATGAAAGGGCCCGTTCCTGTTTATTAAACTAGAAAATGTCCCCTCAAAGGTCACTTGCTGTATTCCTCAGTAATTCAAATCGCATTCACACGCAGTCTTGGATGCAGAGACCTTTAGTCTGTAGGCAGTTTGAGGGTCATTGTATTATTCAAGCAAACTCTACACGTTATTGTAAACTCTGCATTATCACCTATTCATTTGGGAGACGCTCTTATGCAGAGTGACCGATTACTGCACATGATAAGCATGGGGAGCAGCAGAGGAACAGGAACGATGACTCACAACTGAAACAGAATGTGATTGTAAGAAACAATGCACTAATAACCATGCTGTCAGCCCACACAAGGGGCAAATTTTAGGGGACAGCCACCTGGTGGGCTGTTTCTCTACTTCATTCTTGGCTCAACTCCTGCATGCAGCTTGTTTATACTTTATTATTCAGTCAGGGTATAAATGGCCTTTTTTTTGCTATTGCTCTTTTGCAATGTGCTCTCAGGCATTTCATCTGTGATAGATGGTCATGCAAAATTAAATTTGATAAGGTGGACATTTACCACCCATGAGCTAGTTTTCCTACTCTATTTTCTTTTCCAATTCAATATTAACAGACGGAAAGGCCAGATTTATTGTTCATACAAATAATTCCATTCCTTGTTGGGCAAAAACCCTTGTCCCAATTAACATCATAACTTACTGTTGACACCTCATCTGTTTATACAACTGAATATTTATGCCAAAGAGTTTTAAGCTCTGAACTTGCTCCAAGGAGAAATGTTTCGAGCAGTTCGTTTGGCAGAGGAACTCGCTGTGTGTGCAGGCTTGGTCAGTATGAGTTTGCATGAGTCATAAGCCAACTGTGACTGAGACACCATGGCAGGTAGGCTGGGGCAGTCTGTTGAGATTACCAGTACATCGACACCCCCATGCTACTAACCAAATGCCGTCAGATCACCAGTGTGTTTTTACCGTATGTGCTTCACTTGCCCTACTGTAGTGTGTTGTGTGGTATTTGTAGTAAAACATTAGTGACAGCATCAGTGATGTGCATGCACTCTGGTCATAATTCTTCCTGTTTGTAGTAAGGGGCATCATGGTGGCAAGAGAGCAAATTTATTCAGTGAAGTGGGTTAAAAAAATTAATCAAATATGAGTGGTAGTTTTTCTGCCACACGTTTGCACTTCTACTATACCTTGCTGTTACTCCAAATTACAAAATTGTGTTAAGTCATTTTAAATGGACAGTTTTTTTTAAGAAAAAATTACCTCTGTCCATAAGGGTCCTCTCACAGGAATACATTTGCCAGCTATCCAAGGTCCCTAATGCCAGCGAAGAGCTGATCTAAGCAAATGTGCAATAGGCTCTGGCCTGATTCCATCAACATTTGTTCTTTACTTTCATTTACAATTAAATCAGAGTTTTTTCTTCACAGTTCAGCAATCAGCCAAACCATGCTTGTAAAGTCAAAAGCTGAGGTCAAATGTTGATTTCATTCATGACTTTTAAACCCCCTCTTTATTACCTAAAGAGTCCAGGGAGCATTGACTCTATATCATCCTACATGCAGCCAGATTGCAGCTACCAGTATGAGAAAAAAACAACAACAAAGTAGCAAAAGCAGCAGAGGAAAAAACGGCCTAAACCAAGCTCAAATATGTATCATTATATGTCCTTCACACTCAGAGCACAATCTATCATGCATACACCACCTTGCTATGTTGCCTGAACATGTTATGGAAGAAGAGAGATTACATTAGCATGGATACAGAGTTGGTATGGCCCTTTTTAAATGTTTTTTTTTTTTTTTTTTTTAGACAGAGCTTGAAATGGAATGTCCCCTGAGGTACAGGACATGCCAGAGTGAGAGATCGACTACAGAAGCCTTCCTGTCCTCACTCTATCCCATCAAAAAAGGTAAACCCACTTATCCAATTTACTATCAGATTTTTGGAAGCCAGTGGAAACTGTTGAACCATATTGAACCTCAATTTCATTAGTTACCTCAGAGCTTTTATGTTGAATGTGTTTGATTGGAGGTGTGAAGCACACATTGGGTAAATGGCTTTACAGATCCCATTTCTGAACGCTTCCATCTGAAGCCTCATCCCAGCTTTTATTTTAGTAAGACCACTCTAGGAGCCTTTCAAATGGCCCATCGATCTGCTCTCATTTTCACTGCCACTCCACCATACTTTAAAATGTGAGCAGACTGCCTGGCTCTCATTGTTGTTAAGCTGTCAAAAAAAAAAGACTCTTCAGCAAACAAAGAGGAGAGAGGAGACTGAGCTGAGAATGCACGCGGACACACACTCACACACAGGTATACACCCACATGCAAACAAACACAAGCTTGTTCATAAATGTACGTACATATGCACATGCAAACATGCATTCATACACACATATGCACATGTACACACAAACCATTCACTGTAAATGTAACTGCAATATTTGTTCACACATGCTAAATCAGGAAAACAATTAAGACTCGGATCTCCAATGCAAGGTCCTACACATCCCTGCCCCAGCCACTTTAGAGGTGCTAGTCATGTGACCCCAGCACAGACAGCGCTGAGCCTTTTTGTGTACATTGCATTATCGCCCACCCCCTCCGTCCTGTTTAAATAACACAGAGGTCACAGGTGGCATCCACATGACAGGCACAATCCTATTAATCCGGCCGCAATTGTGCAACAACAAGCCGGTTGATTGATTGTATCTAAGTGCGGGACAAGCCTTCTCAGAAATTCCATTACACCCGGCCACAGTTTAGTAAAGCTGGCTGCGATGATGGATTATACACATTTAGCAGACGTCAACATATGAATGCCCAATTTATGATGGTGAAATGGTTCGGTAATGACACCCCGGGAGATGGCAATTAGTGGGATAAGAAATTAGATCAGTGGGAGAGAGGTTAAAGAGGGAATAAAAATGATAAAAATATCAGACTGGCATGGGATGAACTTATAATAATAAGAAATATAGAGATACCGCTCAAGTTCACGCCGGTTGTAGGGGACAGTATTAATGGCCTATGGGTCAAAAAGGCTGATGGTCACTGAGAGTGATGGAGACTGAACGCTATTCATTCATTCATTCATTCATTTGTATGGCTGAATGATGCCTTTGCATAAGTTGTTTTAGAATTTACCTTATATTGAACATATTATATAGATAAGTGGTACCAAATGGTAGATGCTGACTTGAACTTGTGTATTTTAATTTTTTTAGGTGCATTCATTGTTGCTAGTTCAACCAATTGAATTAAAATTCAACTGCACCCAGTTACAGTCTTCAGCTCAAACAAGGTACAGTAAGCTAACAAGTACAGTTTTAGAAAGTTCTCCCTCTTTAGGAATCACCAATTGCGCATTCCATTTCAAGTCACCATTGTGCCAACTGCAGACCATGCATGCAGAGCTGACTGAATCGAGCACATCCCCCAAAGCGCTCAACTGCAGGCCAGTGACTGCTACCCCCTACAGCCCACACAGTCCAATAGGAGTGAATGAGGACCAATCAGAGAGGTCTCTTTTATTCTTTGTTGCCTCCTGGCACCTGGCACACGGTATGCGGAGCTAATGCAGTTACCTGAGTAACACTAGCTCACTTAAACCCACCCTGTCCCTGATGGGATGGAGCCACCTGCGTTCTGCCAATTACTGACTTGTCTGAAATGATAAAATGTTCCCATGCAAAGCACTTCACATTACACAGTAACTGACAACGTTGCTCATTTTTGCCGTCTGTTTGAGGAAATTCCATTCAAACCATCATTTAAAATCAATAATTAAATTGAAAGTATTCATCTTTGAATATTGCTTTTAAGAAATGGGTTGGTAAGCTCCACCCAAGTCTGCTGGTATATTGATCAATCAATCAACCAACCAAACAAACCATAAATCAATGTGTCTTCACTGTTGCGGAAGGTAATTTGTTATGCATAAAGATCAGCACAATAATTCCAGCCCAGAATTAAAGATGCTCTCAGCCAATGTACAAGGCCCCCACATGTACATAATAAAGAGCAGCCAGAATCTTTAAAAATGAACCCATACACCCTGTTTCCGAATCAATTTAAACTCAGCTGTTCCATATACCTACACACTGGCGAACAACATATTCACAAAATTGTAGTATATTCAGAATATGGTAATTCAATGTGATTTAAAGATGGGAGTTAAAATCCAATGTCCAGCATTTGTATTAGCCTGATATGTCATTGCTTTGCTATTAAGCAAGAAAACCTGTATACCTGTTTAACTCCAGTAAATCAGTTGCTTGTCCATGTTTGCAGACTGTTAGTGTAACACAACACTGTTATGTTGTAATTTCATTTCTGTTGAGAGGTTACTTTTAGCCTTAGTTTTTTTTTATTTCAGTTTCCAAAAACCTGTTATGCAATGATGTTCAAAATATCTTTCACACATGTAAAAAAAAAAAAAAAAAAAAAAAATTTATTATATGCCATCTTATTTTTAGGAAGAAAATAACTCATGAGCTTAATCTTCACTTCAGTTCTATTTTTGTAGCATTTTCAAAGTATAAACACACTTTTCAGGACAATTATCAAACAGCAAAATAGCAAAATTATTAAAGCCTGGGCCTGACTCTCCAAAAGACTAAAAGTGAAGTTTTAAAAAAGCACCAATAGATGATAGCTTGGCCTAGTTGTGAATATCTCAATGCTGTCACAAGCTATCATTTTCATTCAAAACATTCTAGAATCTTTCAGTTTTGGTTGTTATTAATGTTTCTGAATGGTGACTATAGTACTCTTCTTTCAAAAAGCAATAAGCATAATATTTTTAAATGAAATCCATAGCCAGCAGCCCCCAGCAAATGCCTAGACCCTTTTTGCCATTTGTAATTTTGAATATGGCACCACTGAGATCAACAGTTTATTAGTATCTATCTTTGTCATTTGAACTCACTTTGATTTTGGTAGATGACTGGATACACACTGGAGGAATTAAATGCACTCCCATCCAATCAGCAATATGCTCTCCAATTGATTTCTGGGAATATTGCATGTATCACATATTCTCCTGTATTACTGTACCCTTGATTGTTCAAACAGATTGTCACTTCTAAACCCTATTTAACAGTGGGGAAAAACACCAAGACACTCAAGAGGACCTTTTAGTTCGGAGGTTTTCTTGAGGGAACGATGGTTGAACACAGACAGAGATAACACACAGCCCTTTTTAAAATTATTTCATGTTTTGTTCATAGTTGGGGCTACCTCTTCTGTTAAGTGGCTGCCATGGCCAGAATCGTCAGCTGAAACTTCCAAAATGTTCTTTATGTTCATTCATTGATCAGATTAGCCCCCGTTACTGTAATTAATAACAAAACCGGACAGCCAACTGCCTCTTGTTAGCAGTGTGTCTATCATTCAGCCTGGGCCCATCAATAAATACTGAGGCTTCTGGGAAAAATGCAGTGAACTCCTTGCCAATGTATTTCACAGTGTGACTGCTTCACTCCTTCCCCCCAAGAGAGTTGCAAATACAAAATTCTAACAAAAAACCTAAGATTTAATGTCTGTTTCCCCCCCCTTTTTCCTTCTCATATGCTCATACAGTACAGCATGTTCCTAATCTCTGGTTCTCCTTCTTGCAGAAAGTAACTTCTAGATATCTCATCCCTGTACTCAGAAACAGGTCTCTGTAAACAAGTCAGACTATAATTGCATCACATGTCAGGAAAGGCCAATGTTGAAAAGGAACTTGCAACCTGTCACATCCTTGTCACAAGGAGATTTGTTAATTAATATGTCTGGCAGATAAGTTTTCCCCGGAACACTTTGCTCTGGTGACAGTGATGGCATTTGCTGTCAGAACATGTCCCAAATGCATCCGGTGTTTAAATAATTGATATGAATATAAAAGCATAGCACTATGACTGGCAGTGTAGGCGAGGGTGGTGCCTACCACTCACCACCTTAAGTTTTTGTAAACCTGACTAGCTTCAAAGCTGTCCATGCTTGAAAACTGCTCCCAGTTTACTGACTTGGCAGCGATGTGCAAAGCTTTCTGTTTGTCCTGCCTAGTAGAGGCTCTCTGGCCCTTCAGCATGAGGCACTTCACTGACTTCGTCCAATGAATACCAGCGCCCAATTGGACAGTTCACACAGCCCAACCATGCTAGGTTTGAGGAGGAGCCACATTTCCAGGATTGCGTCATGCCGTGTGTGACATACGGCATAGTCTCAGTGTGCAGCATTCTATCTGGAATGTCAAAGCCCTGTGTTTTCAAACACCATGGTAGTGCCCACATTTTTTCTGTACAGTACATTCTCCATCGCAATACAAACCATTTCAAATAACCCAAGAGGTTCACAGAAATGATTAAAGATTGCAAACAGTACCTAAATATTGTAATTTCTTTCATCTGAATTCATTAACAAATGAGCAATACCAGTTCCACACATTTAGCCTATGTAAAATATATATGTATAGCATCTTTATACATACCCTGTCTACAGATGACTCACTATGTTTCTGTAAGTTTAACAAGTAAACACTAATTTTGTATATATATATATGTACAGTACAGTAGATATCTGTGTAGATGCAGTTGCACCATCAGGATATGGGAAATGTTTTGCCAGTTTTATTAGGACACCTGACATTTAATGTGATGGTGCATATCTGAATTTCCCCCCATATAATCACTGGTTTTCTTTTCGACCAGTTTTTAAAGTCCCAATTTATGCTAAATTGTCTTGCTGATTCAGGATAGGCACCACTTCTATATACCCCAAAGTCTTTCAGCTGAACATTGGAGTCATTGTAACTGCCCGATTAACCAGAGAATGAGATGAATGAGAACTGAATCATGAGACAAGGTGTGGCACAGCCAGTCATAGCATTGCCCCGCGAGGGAGGGTTTCAGTCAGCAGATTAACCCCTGCCTCGTCATGTTATAGTGACACTGTAGAATAAAGCTTCTGCAGTCTGCCAGCGACAGCTGCCTTACATAGTAGCTGCTGCAGCTCAACCGCCTGACTGCAGATTGGAAGAAGCAGCCAGTAGACTAAACATATTTCTGAGGGTAAACATGCTAGTCTCTCCCCTCCCAATTTGACAGGTGACATTGCAGTGAAGGGACACATATAAATTCAGCATTCAAAAATAGGGTGAATAATACACAAAAAAACAGAAGCTCAGTGTTACCGGGATGATTGCCCCCGTTAATAGGAAGCGAGACCATTCACTGCTCCTTGCTGTGAGAAAAGCAGTTTGGGGGCATACACCATAGACAACAATTACAGATTTCTGGGAAAAGCCGTAGGTGCTCAGGGGTATGTGAAGCTGAATTAACAGGGTGCACAAACTATACTGCAGAGCTCCAGGGAACAGGCATCTTCAGAAGGTATAACATCAGAAGACCAACAAACTTCTCAAACTGCATCCTAATTACAGTCGGGGCCACCTTCTTTTGTGGTCAGATGGCACTAAAAATCCACAGGCACAGGTTCTCCCTGTCCATATCCTAACATCACCCATTATAATTCAAGGCAAAACTGAACAGAACAGCAGTCCTGGTCTGATACCTATGAATATGACACCATGGCCGCTCTTAATATTACGACTTGACCGCTAGCCACTAGCTTCAAGGTAGGGATGAGCCAAGTCTGTTTTATTGTGCATGTGTGTGTGTGTGTGCATGTGTGCTTGCACAAACTAAACAAAACCACTTGCAATGAGTCAGCCCACGACACTATATTATCTTGAGCTTGACTGAATAAAGGCCACACTCACATAACAAAGCACACATTCAGGTCTGTAGGCAAATGGTTATTGGATGACTGAACATACACGGTTAGATTCAGGGCTGCCCAGGACTGAAGCATGTGTTGTTATAAAAGAGGATGTTTCAGTATCTGAAAGGGCTTTTGAAATTCTACCAAGAACTGAAAAAGGTCAAGGTTGTGAGTGTTGCCTCAGAATGAAAAGAATAAAAATAATAATTAAAGGATGATGCACAGTACTTACAGTGGGAGCATTAATGTGATATTGACGTTCAAATGTTTAAAAAAAAATTTTTTTTTAAATAAATGGTTCCCCAACTCAGGTTACGTATTATTGTTATTTTACATATTTGATTATGTGAATTTATCCACAGAGGGGATTTTCTTTTTTAAAATCTAGTAATTGTATTGGGTTAATTGTGTGCGTCTGTGTGCGCGCGCACGTGTGGCTTTATTTAGGAAAGGTGTGCCTACTGAGGTAGGTGATAAGTTTCTCCACTCTGATAAATTCAATACGTATATAAATCTCCACTTGAAGGCAAATAACCCAATATTTGCTGTTCATTCCACAAAGGTATATTATAAAGACACGTGTAATCTATTATGGATGTGGGGATTTTTCTCTTGTATCTCCACCAGCATACTTTGTTCGTCAAAAACAATAGACTTAAGTGCGAATTTCTCCAAATCCTCAGCCGTCTTTCAGTCAAATTTCTGTTGTGCAAGTAATCATTAGGTACAAATCCCTCATCTCACTTAATGAATACAATTTCCTTTATATTCCTGTTTAATGATCATGCGTTTTTCAAAAATGTAATAAAATATAAAAGCCCCATATGCCAATCTCTTTAAAAGTATTCTACAATAACAATGACCTTCATATATTTTACGAATCACGTTGACGTTACATTGAAATCAGCTAACTACTTTGTGCATAAAAAACAAACATTAATTTCAACAAAAGAGGACATCCCGAGACGCTAATCGCGAAAATGTCTTGGAATGATGGATGTTAATCTAGACACAAATGAAGTACGCTGCACTTGGAAATGAGTACATGTTGAAAGCCAAAATCCGCGTTTGAGCGCTAAACTCGCTCGGGCAGCGCATACAGTACATTACAATGGGGGAGAAACGTGTTTTTTAAAAACCTTGTTAGCAAACAGTTTCAATTAAGTGCCACCAAACTGAAATGAAGCTTTTTGTTTTTGGTAAGAGTGTACCACTATAAAACGCGAAGAGCATGACCACATTTGAACAGCCCTGATCCATCTTTGCATTTTAGGCTATCTATCCTTTATTTAGAGGTGAGGCAAGAGTAGTACAGAAAAGAGAAAAGGAAGCTGGGACGGGTTGTCCAGGCGTATAGTTCAACAAACGATACTGCTCGGCTTGGGCGAGGACCAAGTGAACTACCACACGGGTCCGTCGGAAGGTGTACATACAACAGCACGCGAAACTCGCTGTGCTAACAAAGAGAACAGGGGATCTCTTCTTAGTCTATTCTCTCTGACCAAAGACTCGTACGACAAGATTATTTCTCTTCGTTGGAAAAGTGGATACACGCTTGAGGTAAGGCTGTGTATTACGCTGTTCAGTAAATGAACGTAGGTTGTTTTGTTCCTGATACCAGTTGTAGTTTAAATATATTGGTTTATTGTTATCCTTAACGTCCACGAGTGAAATAGTATGCATTGCTTAATGTGCCTCACAATCAGTTGTAAATATTTTACAAGAGGTGGTTATTAGAGGTGGTTCGCAGAATGTATCAGTTGGTGATTCTCTCAAGTGTCCTAGTTTGAGAAATTCAATGAACGATCTTTTGTTACATTTAGGACACATATTAATCAACTTTTCACGGTAAATACGGTTCATTGTTTGTATTGGATATAGTGTATAAGCATATGAGATTTCACGAAATGATTTGCCTGAAACAAATTTTATTTTATAAGAGCATGTCTGTGTCGCTAATAAGTAGCTACGTATTAATTTATTATAGACGCCCTTATTTTGTCAGTTTGACTTGCAAAGCATTTAGACAAGCGGAATACATATAACAAAATGCAAATGGGATTGTTTATGCTTCAGCAATTGACCATTTGTAAATTAAAATAATTATGGAATACCTCCATTGATAATACAGAAGTCAAAATTGAAATTATATACACGTTTTAAAGGGCAGTCAAAGAAGTAGCCTATACTAATATAGTGCATGCAAGCATACACATCAGTCGCTATGGAAAGTTGGGGGGTTGTAACTACACTAGTGGAATACAAATTGTAAAGGGGGGAAAGGAATTCCCTTAGATTGAAGGGATGCTAGCTGTGGGTTGGAGACCATAGCATCTCAGTGCACCGTCAGGACTGGCAGGCACATAGCAGTCTGGGTATTTGAATGGGATTTCTGTAGTACCCACATGCATGGTGAGGGAGTTCATGAAGGGTTGGGAGGTGGAGTAACAGAAAGGGAGTAGACTAATTAGTGAGGGAGACTTTGGGATGAAGAAAAATTAGATGGGATAGACAGTAATGGCTCGTTGTCCTTTTAAGATGGGGTATGCAGCTGTATAAACTGTAGACATAGTCCAGACACTGGAGTGAAACACGTGGTTATGTTTGTATCAGTCTGCCCTATATATCTGCACTGCCAGGGCATGTAAGTAGAAGCAGAGACTAGTGATGTTCAAGGTCAGATCTGACACATTAATGGATACTTTCGGCAGTTGGTAAAATCACCAGGTAAAGACTGTCTGATGAGGACCAAGGAGGGTAGAAGGGCGAAAAGTGCATGCCTAAGGTGCAGAGAGGATGTAATTTAATCACTGTCGAAAGCTTGAAAGTGCCTGAGAAGAAACAATGAGCACTAACAAACATGGCCTTATCTAGCATTTGTACATACACGGAAATGTGGTTATTGTGTTCCTCGTGGAGGATAGAGTTGAATTAGCGCTGACAGTTTTACTTGTGATGTTCATATCATCAAATATGGCATTCTTATGTCATAAGGTTGGAGAAGGTGAATGTGTGGTTCTTGTGGTCTATGGTATTGACTGCTGTTGATCATATGATCCTGGACTGATGTTCAGGTGAAACATGCCATTGTTATTTTTCAACGCACTGTAGCATCAGAACATAGCAGGCTCTCCTGCTGATGTCACTATGACTACACAATCTTGTTGTGTGGATCAGCGTAAAGCTAGCAGCCCAATAGCATGAAGAAACAGTATACAGTCTGTCTCTGTACAATTCGAGTTTATCTACAGTCACCACAGGTACAGCTCCACAAGTAGGTGCTCAAGAGGCACTGGCAGTCTGCTTATCAGATGAAGTGGCAGTGATTGGGACAGAGGAAGAATAGAAGGGTCTGGGGAGAGTAAAGGATAGGGTTTGAGACATAAAATGGCAGGAAATAGATGACCATTTCATTCAGCCATCATGCACTGAATAAAGATAAGATACAAAAATGAAATTTGGTTTGTCATGCTACTGATAGAAATGATATGTGACAAACTGCTAGAAAGACATAGTAGACAAATATGTAACTTTCACACAGAATGACTAGGAAGGTATTCTTGCAGGCTGGATGCCTGGTATTATGAAAAGATTATATTTTATATAAATTGTAAAAAATTGTAAATCTCTCAATAGTACAGAAAGAGGTCTGTATGACAAGGTACTTTTTATGAGTTTGTTCAATTCACCCTATATGCCTTTTTTCCTTTATTTTTAGCCAGATGAAATTACTATTTTTAGTAACAACATATGCAATAAAAACTAAAATCAAAGGCAAAAGCTGTATAGACATGCCCACTCTGTCCTTCCCTAAGAAAACCTGCATTTTATTTGTAGCTAGTTCAATTATTTGCCACAAGGATCAGCTAGTTAAACTAGTTGGCTATTAGGAGAGCTAGCCATAAGGCTAGCTGGCCATAAGGATGAGCTAGTTCAGCTAGCTGCATTCTATTAAAGGGTTAATAATCACTAAATCACGTTTTTTGTGTTGTAAAGCAAGTATCTTGTTTCCATTTGATACATCATATTAGTCCTATTGGTTAAAAAATCAAACTGTAGCTAGGAATGACTTTGTTGCTAAAAAAGAAGAAAACCTTTAAAATATTTCTGGCTTTTCCTTAGCCATTATTGCTAGCTACCTATGGTGAATTTTGTTTACCTTGGTCAGACCAAACCACACCCCCTTTTAGTACATATCAGCAGAGAACAGCTCATATCTAAAATTCCTTTTAAAATATTAAAATACAATTTCGATTACTACAGTTACATGTTAACACTGCTTTGGGGATCTTAACCTGCCAAATGCTCTAAGTCATTCTGGGTGAGAGTGCCTTCTAAGTGAATGTAATACAATGCCTGTCTTTGTGTAATGATCCATGCGGACCCATTTAGCATGTAACCAGCAGGAGCGGGCTTATGCTTCAGATTTTCAAGCTCTCTGTCAACTGCAGGCATCTCCAGACGTGGGGAGGAGGTGGCACTAAATGGGTTCAATCAAGACAGTATCTACAGTATGTGAGGTGTTGCAGGATATGAGCCATTGGCTTCAGCAGGGTTATTAATCTTGCTGAACGCTGGAGGCAGTCGGACTGGTGATCACCATGGTTGAGTTGTCGGCAGATGAATTGCCTTGAATTGTGCTGTTAGTGGAGGTACACACTGAGCATGGCCATGCAGTTTTGAGAGTGCGTCTATTTCTTGGACTGTCAAATGCATTCAGGGCTAGTTTTTTCATGACCCTTCCCACTTTAAAAAAAAAAAAAAAAAAGGAGACTACAGACTCTACTATGACTACAGCCTGTGTGTGAGAACCTCATCGGGTGGATCTCTTTGTAAGGTGGTTGCAACTGATCTCTGAAAGCATTTTTGTTCACCATGATACAGTACTACTAAGGTATGGGGTGGGGGGGGGGAGTTCACATTTGGGTTCTGTCTCATGTTATTGTAAGCAAACAATTCCATAGATTTTTATGTTTCCGTTTCACCACTTAAGGCTTGAACTTATTTTAGATATTGTTATTTTTGGGAAACCCTCTGGTTGTTGGTATTTAGGTCATTTTTCTTTTTCTCATGCAGTGTCTTAATGCAGGGGAGAAGAGAACATTTGGAAACAGATACTCAAAACAGCAGCAGGACCTATTCACTCTGTTATTAGTTACTGTGCAGAAGGCCTTAGTGTCTGGTTATTATCACCCAGCTGAGTTTGTCATATAATTTCTGAAAATAATTTTATTATTATTTATAATTAGAAATCTAAGTCAGAATCACTATCACTTTTCCATGAGGGCTATATAAGTCTAGTAACATGGTTATGCAATAACCCTTTCCAAGGAGAAAACAAGTTTGGATGATCTGTGCTGGGTTATGAGCCTGTTTCTCATTAATAAGCAATGAACAAACTGCCTAGTTTTGAGAAAGTCCTGATGCAACCATGTGTACTAAAGCAGTTAACTTTGGTATTTTACATGCAATGCATAATCCATATAAAATGAAATGAGACATTCCAAATGGTGATCGTCTCCCTACTGTAAGTAGATCAGTGGCCCAGCTGATTTTAACATGAAGTTGGCTGGTTAGAGCTAAGGTAGCTGTGAGTGTAGGTGTCTCATTTCCCTGAGGTGAAGATGAGATGGTTGTATTCCAGATGGAGATAAATGTTTGAATCTCCTGAGAAAAAGTAAGTATCGTTAAAGATTGTGACTTGTCTTGGACTTCTAATATTGTATTTGGTCCATATTTCTCAGGTAGCATCTTCAAGTTAACTTCGCACTCGTCCATTCTGCGGGCCTACACACTTGCCTAGTTGGCAATTTACCGAGTGTGGTGAGTTTTTTATGTATAGACAGACAATACACAAAGAAACACAAATGTATGTAGACCTTAAGCTCTACATGCCGAGCTTAAAGGCCATAGGTACCCATGCTACAGTAGGAAATATTTGACTTGTTCAAAATCATTAACAAACCTGTGTCCTAACCATTATTCTAGCTGCTGAACACAGCCGTGAACTTGCCTTTACCCTCAGACTTACGGTTTTCCTAACCCTAACCCTAGTTTGGGCCCCTAACCCTAATTGAATCCATTGGTAGACTGGAAAACTTCAGAAAACCCATTCAAAATTGATTAATAAATAAGGTAAATATCAATAATAAAATAATACAAATGCAAAATAACGTTTCAGGTAATTTAAAAACATTTTTATTTTTTGAAGAAATATGAATATATTGCACATGTTGTTAAAGGCCATAGGTACCCATGCTACAGTAGGAAATATTTGACTTGTTCAAAATCATTAACAAACCTGTGTCCTAACCATTATTCTAGCTGCTGAACACAGCCGTGAACTTGCCTTTACCCTCAGACTTACGGTTTTCCTAACCCTAACCCTAGTTTGGGCCCTTAGCCCTAATTGAAGCCATTGGTAGATTGGAAAACTTCAGAAAACCCATTAAAAATTGATTATTAAACAAGGTAAATATCAAGAATAGAATAATACAAATGCAAAATAATGTTTCAGGTCTTTTAAAAACATTTTTATTTTTTGAAGAAATATGAATATATTGCACATGTTGTTAAAGGCCATAGGTAGCCATGCTACAGTAGGAAATATTTGACTTGTTCAAAATCATTAACAAACCTGTGTCCTAACCATTATTCTAGCTGCTGAACACAGCCGTGAACTTGCCTTTACCCTCAGACTTACGGTTTTCCTAACCCTAACCCTAGTTTGGGCCCCTAACCCTAATTAAAGCCATTGGAAGATTGGAAAACTTCAGAAAACCCAGTAAAAATTGATTAATAAACAAGGTAAATATCAAGAATAAAATAATACAAATGAAAAATAACGTTTCAGGTAATTTAAAAACATTTTAATTTCTTGAAGAAATATGGATATATATTGAACATTTTTTTATGGCCATAGGTAGCCATGCTACTGTAGAAAAAATTTGACTCATTCAAAATCATTAACAAACCTGTGTCCTAACCATTATTCAAGCTGCTGAACACAGCTGTGAACTTCCCTTTTCCCTCAGACTTATGGTTTTCCTAACCCTAACCCTAGTTTGGGCCCTTAGCCCTAATTGAAGCCATTGGTAGATTGGAAAACTTCAGAAAACCCATTAAAAATTGATTATTAAACAAGGTAAATATCAAGAATAGAATAATACAAATGAAAAATAACGTTTCAGGTAATTTAAAAACATTTTAATTTTTTGAAGAAAAATCGATATATTGAACTTTTTTTTTATGGCCATAGGTAGCCATGCTACAGTAGAAAAAATTTGACTCGTTCAAAATCATTAACAAACCTGTGTCCTAACCATTATTCAAGCTGCTGAACACAGCCGTGAACTTCCCTTTTCCCTCAGACTTACGGTTTTCCTAACCCTAACCCTAGTTTGGGCCCTTAACCCTAATTGAAGCCATTGGTAGATTGGAAAACTTCAGAAAACCCATTAAAAATTGATTATTAAACAAGGTAAATATCAAGAATAGAATAATACAAATGCAAAATAATGTTTCAGGTCTTTTAAAAACATTTTTATTTTTTGAAGAAATATGAATATATTGCACATGTTGTTAAAGGCCATAGGTACCCATGCTACAGTAGGAAATATTTGACTCGTTCAAAATCATTAACAAACCTGTGTCCTAACCATTATTCTAGCTGCTGAACACAGCCGTGAACTTGCCTTTACCCTCAGACTTACGGTTTTCCTAACCCTAACCCTAGTTTGGGCCCCTAACCCTAATTAAAGCCATTGGAAGATTGGAAAACTTCAGAAAACCCATTAAAAATTGATTATTAAACAAGGTAAATATCAAGAATAAAATAATACAAATGAAAAATAACGTTTCAGGTAATTTAAAAACATTTTAATTTCTTGAAGAAATATGGATATATATTGAACATTTTTTTATGGCCATAGGTAGCCATGCTACAGTAAGAAATATTTGACTCATTCAAAATCATTAAAAAACCTGTGTCCTAACCATTATTTAAGCTGCTGAACACAGCCGTGAACTTCCCTTTTCCCTCAGACTTACGGTTTTCCTAACCCTAACCCTAGTTTGGGCCCTTAGCCCTAATTGAAGCCATTGGTAGATTGGAAAACTTCAGAAAACCCATTAAAAATTGATTATTAAACAAGGTAAACATCAAGAATAGAATAATACAAATGCAAAATAATGTTTCAGGTCTTTTAAAAACATTTTTATTTTTTGAAGAAATATGAATATATTGCACATGTTGTTAAAGGCCATAGGTAGCCATGCTACAGTAAGAAATATTTGACTCATTCAAAATCATTAAAAAACCTGTGTCCTAACCATTATTTAAGCTGCTGAACACAGCCGTGAACTTGCCTTTTCCCTCCGACTTATCGTTTTCCTAACCCTAACCCTAGTTTGGGCCCCTAACCCTAATTGAATCCATTGGTAGATTGGAAAACTTCAGAAAACCCATTTAAAATTGATTAATAAACAAGGTAAATATCAAGAATAGAATAATACAAATTTAAAATAACGTTTCAGGTAATTTAAAAACATTTTAATTTTTTGAAGAAATATCGATATATTGAACTTTTTTTTTATGGCCATAGGTAGCCATGCTACAGTAGAAAACATTTGACTCGTTCAAAATCATTAACAAACCTGTGTCCTAACCATTATTCAAGCTGCTGAACACAGCCGTGAACTTCCCTTTTCCCTCAGACTTACGGTTTTCCTAACCCTAACCCTAGTTTGGGCCCTTAGCCCTAATTGAAGCCATTGGTAGATTGGAAAACTTCAGAAAACCCATTAAAAATTGATTATTAAACAAGGTAAACATCAAGAATAGAATAATACAAATGAAAAATAATGTTTCAGGTCTTTTAAAAACATTTTTATTTTTTGAAGATATATGAATATATTGCACATGTTGTTAAAGGCCATAGGTAGCCATGCTACAGTAGAAAAAATTTGACTCATTCAAAATCATTAACAAACCTGTGTCCTATCCATTATTCAAGCTGCTGAACACAGCCGTGAACTTGCCTTTACCCTCAGACTTACCGTTTTCCTAACCCTAACCCTAGTTTGGGCCCCTAACCCTAATTGAAGCCATTGGTAGATTGGAAAACTTCAGAAAACCCATTAAAAATTGATTAATAAATAAGGTAAATATCAAGAATAAAATAATACAAATGCAAAATAACGTTTCAGGTAATTTAAAAACATTTTAATTTTTTGAAGAAAAATCGATATATTGAACTTTTTTTTATGGCCATTGGTAGCCATGCTACAGTAGAAAAAATTTGACTCGTTCAAAATCATTAACAAACCTGTGTCCTAACCATTATTCAAGCTGCTGAACACAGCCGTGAACTTCCCTTTTCCCTCAGACTTACGGTTTTCCTAACCCTAACCCTAGTTTGGGCCCTTAGCCCTAATTGAATCCATTGGTAGATCGGAAAAATTCAGAAAACCCATTTAAAATTTGTTAATAAATAAGGTAAATATCAAGAATGAAATAATACAATTGCAAAATAACGTTTCAGGTAATTTAAAAACATTTTAAATTTTTGAAGAAATATCGATATATTGAACTTTTTTTTTTATGGCCATAGGTAGCCATGCTACAGTAGAAAAAATTTGACTCATTCAAAATCATTAACAAACCTGTGTCGTATCCATTATTCAAGCTGCTGAACACAGCCGTGAACTTTCCTTTACCTTCAGACTTACCGTTTTCCTAACCCTAACCCTAGTTTGGGCCCTTAACCCTAATTGAAGCCATTGGTAGATTGGAAAACTTCAGAAAACCCATTAAAAATTGATTATTAAACAAGGTAAATATCAAGAATAGAATAATACAAATGAAAAATAATGTTTCAGGTCTTTTAAAAACATTTTTATTTCTTGAAGAAATAAGAATATATTGCATATGTTGTTAAAGACCATAGGTACCTTTGCTACAGTAGGAAATATTTGACTCATTCAAAATCATTAACAAACCTGTGTCCTAACCATTATTCTAGCTGCTGAACACAGCCGTGAACTTGCCTTTACCCTCAGACTTACGGTTTTCCTAACCCTAACCCTAGTTTGGGCCCCTAACCCTAATTGAATCCATTGGTAGATTGGAAAACTTCAGAAAACCCATTAAAAATTGATTAATAAATAAGGTAAATATCAAGAATAAAATAATACAAATGCAAAATAACGTTTCAGGTAATTTAAAAACATTTTAATTTTTTGAAGAAAAATCGATATATTGAACTTTTTTTTATGGCCATAGGTAGCCATGCTACAGTAGGAAATATTTGACTCATTCAAAATCATTAAAAAACCTGTGTCCTAACCATTATTTAAGCTGCTGAACACAGCCGTGAACTTGCCTTTTCCCTCCGACTTATCGTTTTCCTAACCCTAACCCTAGTTTGGGCCCTTAACCCTAATTGAATCCATTGGTAGATTGGAAAACTTCAGAAAACCCATTTAAAATTGATTATTAAACAAGGTAAACATCAAGAATAGAATAATACAAATGAAAAATAATGTTTCAGGTCTTTTAAAAACATTTTTATTTTTTGAAGAAATATGAATATATTGCACATGTTGTTAAAGGCCATAGGTACCCATGCTACAGTAGGAAATATTTGACTTGTTCAAAATCATTAACAAACCTGTGTCCTAACCATTATTCTAGCTGCTGAACACAGCCGTGAACTTGCCTTTACCCTCAGACTTACGGTTTTCCTAACCCTAACCCTAGTTTGGGCCCCTAACCCTAATTAAAGCCATTGGAAGATTGGAAAACTTCAGAAAACCCAGTAAAAATTGATTAATAAACAAGGTAAATATCAAGAATAAAATAATACAAATGCAAAATAACGTTTCAGGTAATTTAAAAACATTTTAATTTCTTGAAGAAATAAGGATATATTGCATATGTTCTTAAGGTCTACATACTTTTTTTCCGGCATGGCATATACTGTGGTCTGTGGGATTTGACCTTTGACCGTCTTGTCAGCGTCTTGTCGATCTGTTGTGATGCACGGTCTTTTGCTTCGGGAAGTTCTTTATCAAACACAGGGAAGGTGGTCAATGTTTATTAATCAACTGGCCCCTGTGTCCTGAAGTGGGCGGAACCTAAGTGGCAGCTGTAAAGGCCGTGCTTGTCTCCTGTTCGTGATTTGTGTAGTAGACCTGATTGATGTCTGCGCTGTGCCCTATATGATCGATTACTTTTTAGTCTTGCTGCATATTAGAGACTGCCTGAGGTTTTTTCAGAATCATTGGGCTGCTGGATGGCAAATTAGCACATTGTTCCATAGTGCTGAGGGACTGCTGAGTGACTGAGACTATCTCTTGAGTAATGATTTCTTGTACAGTCTAAAACATGTTTACCCTTCCAAACAACCTATTTGGCATTGTTTATTACTGCCGTGAGATATGATATTTGCAGTTGTCTTTGATTGCTCCAATAAACTCTTTTTTTTAATTTTTTTTACCAAAAATGTTTCATTTCTAACAGTGTGTGGGAGGTTGTTCCTTTTTATTTGGTATTTTAACATGTATTTTGAGCATCGGGCAAATTTAATGGCCAAGACTGCTTATCACTCTCTTCTTCACTTTTTCACTCACCTGTCTTTTTCAGTCTCTACTGCAGTGCAGTTTTTTTTTAAGTCCCCATTTAATGTAAGAAAATAAAGAAGTGCAATAAGCATTTTGTCTAATTACAAAAGAAAAAGCCTCACGCGTCGTTGTTTAATTTGCTTAATTTTGCTTAATTTGCTTATGTGTCCGCTGTCACACAGACCCGCTGCTTTTCTGTTCTGGTTACAGCTCCGTGTGTGTGCTTGGGTAACTGCTTCCCATACTGATTCTGGCTCATTTGAATTAGAGTAGCATTGGAGGAAGCACCTCATGAAACAGCGGAGAGCTTCTGTTGCCTGTCTCCCTCAATTTTAAGCATTCTGCTTGTGTGACAGAGGGGTGGTGGTGGCGGCAGCGGTGGCAGTGTGTCTGTCTGTGCTCTCTGTGGAATTGGAATTGTATTTACTCTTCCTAAGCTTACTCTGTTACTCGTGTGGAACCAAATCATTGTGAAGATAATGGCTTCATTGCTCTGTAAAGTCTCAGCATTGTGCCAATGGCAAAAAACTGTATCCTCCACCAAAATTGGGTACCCTTGACATTGCAGGGTGGCTGCTGGCTGGTTGTAGTCTGATAATGGTACTCCTTTTATGATTTTGCTGGTTGTCAGGTCACCTGTACTTAAACTGAACAAGGATACATCTGGTTAACTGTTGTCAGAGCATGACAAAGTAATGTTATATGTCACATGAATAAATCCAAATTTTCACAAGCTTGCCAAAATTACTTTGTCACAATTCTCATCTAATATGCATATGCACTCATAGATACATCTCTATTCATCTATAAGTAGCGCTGTATTCCTGGAGACCAGAGGTAAATTTAAATGTGATGTGTATATACATTCTGGAAATGTTTGTTGGAATCTCTTCAACTCCTGGCTGCATCACCTCAATGGTACATAAAGTAGCTGAAACATGTTTTTTTTCATCGGGGCAGCAACCGGAGGGCCTAGTTAAGCTTTTACACTTCCAGACTGAGGCACAGAGGCTGCTTCCCCAAGGCCAAATAAGGAAGTTAAGCTCTCATGTTATTAACGGAGTAAAGAAACAAATGGTCTATGACCCAGCTTCCAGCACAAAGTATAATATTGTCGGATAGAGGTCCCCAAACTATAGCCCAGGGGTAAAATCCAGCCCTTTTCATTTACCTGACCTGCTTGAAGCTACTACAGGAAAAATCCACCAAATTATACAGTATGTCTAAAAGAGGATGATAGCCAGCACCAGTCCTACTGGCTATAATGGAGGGGTTCCAAAAACCCCAGACCCTAGGACCTGTTTTAATGAGCACAGCGACTTGCCAGTGGGTTCCGGCCCCCGTAATTTGGGAAACACTGCTGCTATGTTCTCTCTAGCACTTTCCAATATCCGTGTCAATTCGACTCTATTAAGTGAAACCATACTGTAACATTGGGATCACAACCTCTCCCTCCGGCCTGCCTACTCAAAAATTTCAGTCTGAAGCAGGATTTCCCTCGGATGCAGGATTTGGGTTAGAAGCGGTTTTGTGATCTTCCAGGTAATTTGTTCAGGACAGGTAAGGTACAGTATGATGGTATGTCTCCTGTCTAAAAGAAGAACTAGGGGACGGGCTCATCCTGTTAATGCTCTGTTCACATGCATGGATGGGCCTCATGGTCTGGTGTCAAATCTAGACCATACTCGCACTGTGGTAGGCAGCCCTGCAGGGTGATGCACAATAATCTCTAGCGTCACCCATAACAGAAAATCACCACACGCCTGGTCAATAAGAGATTGTAGTTTGAGTTAGCTGAACAAGAAGCTGAAGAGGATTGCTTAAATGAGAGGTATTCTATATTTAACAGATATAATTTAACAGAAATTTGTGTTACTTTTCGTTACTTTTTGCTTAAACAAACTATTAAAATACATATTTGTACTACAATACTGGAGAAGGAACATATTATGAAATAGAATATGATTAAAATTCTCCCTTGACTTGGCACACATTTAAGCCAGTAAGGCGGATTAGTAACCTATAGTATGTCTTTGCCTGTCCTCAGTTAAAGGCTATTTAATTGGGCTGTCTATTGGGATTACAGTGGATGTATCATGGATTATTTTCGGACTTTAGGATTTTATTTTTGATGACTAGTTGTATGACAAGAAGAGCTAATATTTATTTTTAATCTTAACAGTTTGGTCCTTGTTATTATGTTTAAAGCTAGATATCTGTCAAATCCTGAGTGTGTTCAGTATTGCCTGAGGGTAATTTACGTTGATCCAAATTTAATTTCATTTATGACCGTAAGCTTTCCTTTCTGTGAGTCCACAAAATGATCTCTGTTAGGTTGTGTTTTGACTCGCTCTTTCAATGACATCACCTTAGTAGTTCTGTGTCATTATTGCATTCTGTAGAACTGGGTACTCTTTATGCAAGCTGTGTTACTCAGTATTATACGCTGTACTGACAAGTTTACGATTTTAACATCCCTTTACGGTAAACATACGTCTAATATCTGCCGTTGTTTATTAAACGTTGTGCAGAGTGAGGAGAAAGTGGTTTTGGTTTCATGCCTTTGATTACTGTACTTTGTCACTTACTTTACCACTGCATTTTGATTATAGCTGTGAATTAAATTACAGAGCTTCCTAAAATTGTGTTATGTGCAATGTGTGCTGATTGTAGAGTTAAAGTGAAATAAGTGATTGTTGCTATCAAGGAATGTGTGTGAATGCTGAGCTGAGGTTGAGCAATGAGTTGAGAGGATATCACAGAGCATCCATAATCTTATCCTGGGGATTGTGTTTTCATTGGGCTATAGCTGAACAGCTATATGTCACATTCTGACCACAGCTGTAGTATGACATATACATATATACATTTGGTCTGTACTGTATATGTATGTAGGCTATATACAGTACAGACCAAATGTATTTTTCCACAAGGAGGCTATTTTGAGGAAAAGATTTATTGAGATTATTTTTAAGAAAAAGTGTTTTTTTCTGTTATTGTTGGTAGAAATGGATAAAAATGTTTGTACTTTGGTTTGTTATTCAATACATGCACATATATTTACAGAATTTTTCTTTAACTAAAGTTTATTGTTTTAACTACTGGAGGACTAATTCTTTTGTTCCCTGTACTGTGTGTGTGTGTGTGTGTGTGTATATATATATATATATATAATATAGTGATATATATTGTGAGCACCATTTTTTATTTGTTTTGCTCTTTTCTCCACAATTTTTGATTTATAATAAAAAAAAAACTGGCTTTTATGTAAGGGCATTTTTATATAGTTTGATTTCACCATGTAGAAATGACTTTTCTTAAATAGTCCTGCCATTTCAGGGCATCATAACGTTTGTGACAAGGTGTTTATGATTAGTCAGGTGTGTTCAAGTGCTTCCTTAGTGGAAGTACAAGAGAGCTTTCAGTCTTTCTAGTCTTGATTCTAGCCTTTTGATTGCCTTTGGAGTCTGTTATTAGTGTTTGGCAGTGGGACCAGAGTTGCGCCAATGAAAGTCAAGGAAACCATTATCATTATTAAACTATTATCAGAGGCATAGGCCAAACCTTAGGCTAACAAAAATCAACTGCTTGGAACATTAAGAAGAAAGAGAGAACTGGTGAGCTCAGAAATCACACATACCCTCACACACACACACACACACACAAACACATGTGTATATATACTCTGTTTAAAAAACCCATTTCTGCTGTTTATAAGGGGTCTGCATCGGCAATCTGCTCATTTCCAACCCTCAAAAAACAAAGTGCACACTCTGCAGCCTTAGAGATCTGCTGCCAGCCAGGACCATCTGAGCACTATTAATTTTGTCACTATATGTATATGTTGCGGCGGGTCTGGAAATCGCATCTAAATGAAAGATAGCTTCTCGAGCTGTGCGTGTCATCTGAGGTTTTTGGTTTATTGTTATTGCTCCCAGCAGGGAATGCAGCCATTGGTTTTGGCTGGAATGGCCAGTTGCGTGGGGCCAGATTTCTCTTTGGCCTTTCTCAGAATGACCTCTAAACTGTACCATGGCAAAGGTCAAATCATAACCATTGGTTTAGCTGTGTTTATGTAAATGCCACCTGCCAAGAGGTACTGGCTGTAGCACTGATGATGATACTCGGTCATGCCATGTGCTTTTGCCCTGAAAGAAGGATTAGGACAGTTGTGTGAATTCTAATTACCAGTTTACCTCACAGTTGTCATTTTTTTTGAAAATGGACCGTTGAGGAACTTGTTATTTGGATACATTGAGCTCACAACACAAATTGGCCACTACAACCAAATTTATTATTTGTATGTGTATTTATTTCTTCATTTAACTGGGGGCAAAGTAGAATTTGCAAGAGTTAATGCTTGTAATCATATTGATCTGGAGACTACTCAGAGGTTACGTTTCACATTTTGGGCCATATTTATTAAGGATGTTGGCTATTGGGTATGGAATTAAACAACTTGAAACATTAAAACTGTGTTCTGAATGTTTTTTACTAATGAGATTAAAAAATTTATTGTGCCACTAATGGTAATTTGCAGCATGCTTAATAAATATGGCCCTAGATTTTTTAAATGGACAGACTCCATGTCGGTGCTCCTCTCTAATAATTTTTTTGAAGTGCTGCATGTAGGTCTCAGCCTCATTTAATCTCTGTTCATTACTGAAGGGCTTAATGCTTCATCCGTATCAAAATTCAGAAGGGAGCACCTGGGCTGTCCCACCATGCTTTGCCTTTGTTTCAGAATTTTCCAATTAAGATTTGACAACGGAACGCTTGTAAGAAATAGCAAGCTTCCAAAAATAAGAAAATAGAATGATCCCTCTCAGTCGATGCCTCTCTCCAGAGTGTTAAGCTGCTGAAACCCTCTGTAGCGGGGGGCATTCTTATTTCCCGCTCAGAATTGCACCATGGAGCATCACATTAAACAAGTGATGTAAATGCTTGAATTTATTTATTTATTTCATTTTTAAAGCGGTTTTAAGAGAAGTCTCCTGAGTGAGAAGGCTTGTGGGTTTTTTTAAGGCCACCATCAAATGCTTAATGTGCTTTGCATGCTTCTTGGCCTGAGGAAATGTCAATTTCAGCATCCTGATCACGCCTGTCTTGGCTGTCATGACATCATCATCATCAAAGAGGGCTCCTCCCCTCCCTTGCTATCCCACTATGGTATGAGATTGAGAGCTGGATCAGAGACATCATGCTGTGCTGCTACCTCCGTCTTCATTGAAGTGTTCAAAAGAGACAACAAAAAGTGGCCAGATGGCAGGAGAGGGGAGAGGAATTCTACCGATTTTACCGAATTTTTTACTGAATTCTAGTGAAAGCTATGACTTTTAATTACAGATTCTCTATATACTGACCAGATATTCAGTTCCATATGCTTAACAAAGTCCTGTCCAACTTTGATTTATGCCAAAACATTCAATTACATGCATGTTTTACAATATTTATGTAGGCATGATGAAGAATTGTTGTGGGGACAATGGATTTTTTGTGTTGAATGCTTGTACACTGCATATTTATCCCCAGGAACTGTTACCGGTTGGAATCTCCAGAAATAAGAAAGTGGGGACGATGGAAAATATGGAGCTAGCCATGTGGCTACCATAAAGAATGTTTTTTAAATCATTTTTGGTACTTTGTTTCGGCATATCTTTGAGTACCCTTGGGAGCAGAGGTCTTGATACCCATGGCAATAGAACAGGTGGATGGGAACACGATTTTCACATATGCGCTTGCTTTGCCCCCGATCCATTCGAGGCAATGCTGTGGACTTTTGTGGGCCTGTGGACGGCCAAAAATACAGATCTATCCCTTTCGGCTTTTTTTTTTTGTGTTGTCCTGTCAGGACCTAGTTGTAGTGGAAAGCCCATGGCAGTGGCGAGCCTGCTGAGTATAATAGCCAAGTAAGTAGGTAAGGCTTGTAAGTAATCATTTACCAAGTAAATATTTCATGGCCCTTGAGCCAGAAAGCAGAAACGGTGGCGTTAAGTAAATGCTGCAAGAGATATGTGATGTGTCACAAAGATTAAGATTTTCACAAATATTAGCAGTCGTAGCTGAAGAGACAAACATTGGGAGCACTGCACATTCCCTCTCTTGCTTTTTCTCTTTCTCTCTCACACTTAAGTACACTACGTAGGCAAAAGTATGTGGACACCCCTTCTAATTTGTGGGCTCGACTTCTTCAGCCACACCCATTGCTAACAAGTGCACAAAGTTAAGCATACAGCCATGCAATCTCAATAGACAAACATTGGCAGTAGAATGGGTCGTGCTGAAGAGCTCAGTGTGGCACTCTCATAGGATGCCACCGACAAGTCAGTTCGTCAAATTTCTGTTCTGCTAGAGCTGCCCCAGTCAACTGTAAGTGCTGTTATTGTGAAGTGGAAAGGCCACACAAGCTAACAGCCGAGTGCTGAAGCACGTAGTGCGTAGTGCATAAAAATCATCTGTCTTCAGTGGAACACTCACTACTCAGTTCCATACTGCCTCTGGAAGCAACATCAGCACAAAACTGTTCATCGGGAGCTTCATTAAATGGGGTACCATGGCTGAGCAGCCACACACAAGCCTAAGATCACCATGCGCATAGCCAAACATTGGCTGGGGGTGTGTAAAGCACACTGCCATTGGACTCTGGAGCCGTGGAAACATGTTGTCTGGAGTGATGAATCGTGCTTCGCTATCTGGTAGTCTGACAGATGAATCTGGATTTGGCAAATGCCAGTAGAGTGCCTGCCAAAATTTTTAATACCAACTCTAAAGTTTTGAGGAGGAATAATGGCCTGGGGCTGTTTTTCACGGTTTGGGCTAGCCCCCTTAGTTCCAGTGAAGGGAAATCTTAATGCTACAGCATACAATGACATTCTAGAGAATTGTGTGCTTCCAACTGTGATAACTTTTTGGGGAAGCCCCTTTCCTGTTTCAGCATGACAATAACCTGTGCACAAAGTGAGGTCCATAAAGAAATGGTTTGCCAAGTTTGGACTTGACTGACCTGCACAGAAACCTCACCTCAATCCCATCCAACACCTTTTGGATCAGTTGGAAAGCAAACTGCAAGCCAGGCCTTATCACCCAACATCATGGTAGAGGGATTGCATTTACTGTATTTAAAGAAACCTGTTCCCTTGTTTCTCCCCCATTAAGAATTCCACACCAAGTGACAGTGAAGATGCAAAGCTATGTCATTATGTAAAAGCCACTTTGTCTGTTTTAACAAGACATTCATTTGTTCTTCACTACTGTGGGACTGTGAATAAGACTGATGACTCAGTGACAACCGCGGCTACAGTCTGTCCGAGCTCCTGTCTACACGACACTCGCTGCTGGTAATGAGTGGGAAAATGGGACTGAGTGGGAGTGACCAAGCTGCATTGCCCCCAGCAGCTCAGTATCTTGTCATGTGTCATGTCGCGATCTAATTACTGTTGGCGGTGACAGAAAACATAATAACGTTCTCTTTAATTGACTGCTGCAAGTTCACTTCCTGTTGTGTACTTGGATTTCTTTTTGTGTGTGTGGGTGTAACTTCTTTTGTTGTGATCCAACTTTTTGCTGACCCAACTTGCCACTGAACTCGCAGATGGTGCGTTTGTACATATTACTACTAGTTATATTTCAACACAATGTAGGTATATGTGATGCATGCATACAGGTAGGGAAAAAATGGAAAGGCCAATATAAAGTCACTTATTGGACACCAGGCCACTATATTTAGGCACTAATATATTGATGCAAAATGGCTGTTCCAAGAAATATATGGCAGTTGGATTAACAAATCACTGGAGGGTAGGCACTAGGCAGTGTTTTGAATTGGAACATAAGAATGAACAGTGTACATCAAGATCATGAAAGGCACTATATAAATTGAATCCATTATCAGTCGGAACGTAATAAGACTTGTTCCCCCGGAGATTCAGCTGGTAATAGGAGTTCCCAATGATATAGTGTTGAGCAGTGTTGTGTGTTGTGCATATTCATGAAGAGGCGTGTTTAAAGGGCTAAAACATCCATTGCCACCATTACAGTTCTTGATCATACTTCTTCATGAATATTAAAAAATGCACGTAATTGAATGTTTTGGCTAAATTGGAAGTTGGATAGGACTTACAATGTTAAGCATATGGAACCGAATATCTGGTCTGTATATAGAGAAACTGTGATAAAAAATCATTGCTTTCACTTCGTCAGTAGAGTTCCTCTCCCCTCTCCTGCCATCTGGCCACTGTTTGATGTCTCTTTTGTACACTTCAATGAAGACTGAGGTAGCAGCGCAGCATGATGTCTCAGACCCAGCTCTCAATCTCCTACCATAGTGGGATAGCAAGGAAGGGGAGGAGCCCTTTTTGATGATGATGATGTCATGACAGCCAAGACAGGCGTGATCAGGATGCTGAAACTGACATTTCCCCAGGCCAAGAAGCATGCAAAGCACATTATGCATTTGATGGTGGGCTTCAAAACCCCATGTGACCAGCAAGCCTTTGCACTCAGACAGAGTACTATTAATACCGCCTTAAAAATGAAAAAAAAAAGAAGCAAAATAGGCAGTGCATGGGGGAATCCGACCTCCCCAGCAGGAACCCAGGCCCTTCACTGGGCTGTCTGTGGCTGAAGCGTAGGTCAGACATGGTATGGACTATGACGTGATGATGATTATCGCCCATATGACCCATGTCTCTTTCTATAAATGTGAGTGCCTTGTGGAAAGGATTGTGCTGGATCAGTCATGTCACTAGAAGGAACACACAGACAAACACACAAACTGATAGATAGCAGCGTATAGCTGTCTTTTTCTCAACTTTATTGCTGCATATCATGTACTGTATATGGACACAGATGGATATTTATAGAAGTAATTGTCTCCTTCATTTAAATCTGACCGTAAACAAAATTGACTCTTAGCAAAATGCAGAACATTACATTCAAACATATTAGTAATGCTATAGACAAAGACAAGGAACACTCGATTCCTCAGGGAACGTGATTCCTGAAAGGCATGTACCCCCCAGGAGAGAGTGGTAAGGAGAGCATTTCATATAAAATAAATTGCTAGTCAAACAGAATTGGGGAGTAATTTCAAACCTCAGCCACCCTGCAGGTGTTCTTTTGTGTTTTTGGAGGAGCTGGAAATTGAAAATCTGAGGCTTCGATACACAACAGCTGAAACATTGCAAGCTAGACACAGCATATTATGTTGGGCTACAAAGCAGACAATAAGCTATGCAAGTTAACAAATTAAAGTGGTTCTAAGGGTTTTGTTACCTACAAAAAGTGATTGTGTGTGAACCCTTCTACTGTTCATGCTTCTACCTAAGTCGCCAAACAAAACAAATGCCTCTCAAATTGCTTGTCAATGACAGCTGCCCAGAGGTGAACACGACCCTTTAAGAGTTGAAATTGAGGGCTGTTTACTATTTTGTGTGTGACTTATTGTGATTACTTTGTTTATTTTTGTTTCATATTTTGTCTATTGTAGTTTGTGTCTGCAGACAAACCTGCTTATGGAACTGGTTGCCCTGTACTTCACCTTAAGACCAGATTTTTTTGGCTGGCGTGTGACTATAAAACAAAATTGCGCAGTTTGGATAATTTCTGTATGAGGCACTTTATCAGCAAGCCAGCAATAAATGGGCAAATTGGTAAACAAGTCTGGATTAGAAATTGAAATTCAGGCTCTTGGAACCGTGCAGTTCTACTAAATGAAATTTGAATTGGCTCCGAAGATGGTGGCTTAATGGAAGCGAAGTAATTTTGTGAGGCAGAACATAGCGTAGGCTTTAAATGAGTTCATGGTTGTTTTTTTCTGAGTTTGGCACTACCCCCAGGGGGAAAATATTGTTCTGTTATGTTTTTCTTATTCAGGACATGAATAAGGCCATGCCTCCAATGTGTTCAAACGAATAGGTACGGTCACATAACACTTCAAGCCAGTTTATTGTGTAGTCGACTGGAACATACAAGCATTTGGCCAGCAATTACATTTACACAGTGACAGGCTATCATGTTCCAGGAAGTGTTATTCCATTTATCTTCCCATGTTTCCCCTCTAAGCCTGTCGGGAGCACTGGCTCTTTTAGCATAGCACAGTCTTCCTGCCCCAGTCAGGCACAGACTTCTTTCTGTCAGCCTCGTTTCCTGGAAAAATTTGTTTTATAGCCCTACTGCTGAATAGCAGTCATACATCATTTGAAAATGAAATCTGCAATAAAAAATGTCTGGAGTTTTTATTTATTTATTTTTTTACTTATTGTAATTTTGTTACTCTTTCGTTAACTAAAATCCCATCAAGTACACCATTTGTTTGACTTCGCATTTGGCTTAACATTTATCTTTTCTGTTCTTACGATTGTCTTGTTTTCCAGGAACATGAGCAGTAAGGAATGAGTATATTGCTTAGTGAGAATCTGTTTCCTTTGGATATATTTTTCAGCAAATGACATTATCCATTTCAGAATGTGAAGATCCTTTCTTGTTATTTTTTTGTGTTTTTGAGAGCACAAACACTGAGCTTCCTTTCTGATATTTTTAACTGGATATTATCTCAAAGAAGGGTGTGTGGGGAGGGGGGATATGGCTTAAGGTCTTTTTTCAGAAGGTCAAGTTGATGTATCTCTTCTGTAGAACTAGCTAAAAACCTCTGACGGCACCACATTTCCATTAAATGTCAGGACAAAGGACAAATCCAACAGAATGGCAAGTTCCAAAAGCAAAAATATACAATTTCAAAAAACCACTTAGACCATTAACCTTTTCAGTCAGTTTAATGCTTGTGTTGAATTCAATTAGTTAGAAATGTAATATTTTGGCAGTTGTTGGCAACAACTGTGCAATGATTATGTAATTAGGTAATAAACTAATGTGTTTAATTAGGTTTTTGTATTTTAATAGTCTTCAACAACCTCATTATTATAAATCATATGCAGAGCTGGCATTTATATGTCCTGAATAGCTCTGTCACTGAAAAGTGTGGCCTGTTTCTTTCCTTTTTTTCGGCATTGAAGGTGGCAACCCTAATATATGTTATAACCCCTACCAGATAACTTCTGGATGCCATGGTCACTTTTAGAGCATGAGATGTATGGGCAAGAGATGAGAGGAATACACATTCCCAGTCAGATCTAGGCAAAGCATGTGAAAAAAAACCTTTCTACACCCACCCAAAACAGCCTTTTCTGCTTGAAGGGAGAGAGACTCGCTGTTTTTAAAAAAAAAAATGTTTTGAAATGTTTTTCATTTAAACTAGTACTAGGAGTGTGTCCCTGGCACTGTGGTGACTGTTTTCACAGCATTGTGTCTTGCCCCTGTCCTCAGAATTACATCTGAGCTTGGCTTCTTTATTCTACGTCATCAATGTTTAAATTGAAAGCAACCTCAATTTTGCTCCTGTGTTCATGTTTTTTCACTCTTGCTGAAAATCACACCCCACTTCAATTCACTTTCGATCAATAATTCATGTACAAACATCAAAAACACATTCTCTCTCACACTCATACACTCCCTCTCTCTCACACACACACATACACAAACATAATAATTACAAATTACTCCCTCTTTCCTATGCTCAGGTGTGCAGGTGGAGCCGGCAACAGTAGATAGGGCGGAGGAATTGACAGAAGCGTTCCGTCCGTCCGTCTGTCAGTCTGTTCGTCATCTGGGATGAAGAAGAGCAGGAGCGTGCTGACGGTGTCTCCTGGTGATGTGAGTATGGCAAACTGGAACAATGGAATTTCCTGCTAAAGCAATAATCCTTGGTGTAGTGACATGCACCATGGTCTGGAATCATTTTGACAGTGCCAGGGATGGCTGGCTGGGAATCCCTCAGGGCAGTGCATAATTTACCATAGCATTGTCCGCAGAGGGAAGGGTATTTAAGTGAGGTCTCTTTGGTACAACGATTAAGCTCAGCTCATAGGCTGTATGCAGTGCCAACTGGCAGCAAGTGCTTTAGAGGTGCCAGAATTGCCACAGGACATTGTGAAGATCGGAAGGGCCTACAAATTTGATTAGGCATGCCATATTGTGAGAAATAATTATTTTTTAAATAAGCGGTGAAACTGAAAAAAAGAGAAGCATTTATATTTTTTCCCTCAGTCTCTGCTAGCACATTTTTTATTTTCTGACAACAGAGATATCAGCGCAGATAGCTGACACCTGTCATAAATGTGGCATTTACAGTGTCACTCATAAGCTCAGGAAAAAGGCGAATGGGAAGATCGTTAAAGATTGGCGCTTTTCACAGGGACAGCTCTCTGTGGCTGATGTGTAGCTGCGCATGGCTGGTGGGGATCCTGCATGAGTCAGGATACAGAAGCAAAGGAATGAACCGAAAACGCTTTCGCTCGCGTAATGGAGCTGTGGATGCTGATCTTGTGACCAAGCGCAACAGACAGACCCCTGACAAGGCGGGCTGCCCAGGAAAAGGTCACCTGACCCATCTGTTCCCTCTTGGAAGATGGTAGACTGCCAGTGGGCGATCTGACACCCTGCTGGATGTTCATGGCTCACTGCTCGGTAGAGATTTTCATTAGTCAATAGATATGTATTTGGTAGCATAGGGATGTTAAAAACACTTCAGAAATGAAATAGTTATGCTCGTTGTGTTTTTCCCCTGTTGAGAGTCTGTGGTGCGCTATTTTGCGCCTAGTCTCGAATATCCCCAAATGTCTCCTGTTACGTGACCTGGCAAGCTGTTCCATGCGACTACTCCTTGTTGAGACATTTTTCTGTGTGTCAGCACACTGGCTCCAAAGCTGCATATGAGGCCAATGACAAATTAAAGCCGCAAGCGGCGTTGGAAGGGGTCCAAGCAGTGGCAGCATCGCGCCCCCTATGGAGCGATTTTAAAATGGCTTTGTCCTCATGATCATATGCCTTCACTCAACATATCTACTGAATATCATGATGATCGTATGATATATTGATGACTTATAGCCAATTTTGAGCTAAGAGACGCTGTCGGATGACTTAGTTACGTCGCCATGGATGTGTCCTGGCCGCTTCCCGTCAAGGCCTTTAATATGTCGTAACACTTAGATGGCATGTCATAACACTTAGATGGTCCGGTGTGCATGCACAGCTGCAGTGTTTCTGCACCGCAACTAAAAAAGGCTTCACAATAGTGTTGTCACGATACCGAAATTTTGACTTTGATACTGATACCAGGTTTAGTATTACGATACTCAATACTGAAATGATACTTGAAACTTAAACGGTGCTAATTCGATACTCGGTACCCAACGATACTGAAATTACCTTAATAGATCAAAAACGTAATGTCCACAAGGGTTGACCTCATTTTCTAATTCATGGTTTATTAACGACCTGGTTGATTAACAACCTGTAAGTTGAAGTCTCTTCAACATATTAATATGCATAGGCCTATAGTGTTACAACACTGAACAATAGAAAAACAGGTTAAATATATTTCAAAAATTAAACAGTTGTAAAGTAAATAATCTTTAAAACAGGTCTTTCACCTTTAAATAGATTTAAAAACAGCATATTTTAATAACAATAAAGCATCTATCTATAATGAAATATTTCCAAATTGGAACACCTATTGCTACTGAAGCGAACTGAGTCAAAGCTTGCGCTGTATCAGGGAAGTGAATGCACAAGCGCAGGTCACCTCACTTGGCAACCTTAGTTGCTACTGCCATCTAGCGAAGATTCTGACAAACTACACTTTTCATCCTCTAAATCAGTAATGCGGGAGATACATTTCCCTGGCTTTTACATTTGACGCAGAACTACCGAACGTCGGAAAATTCAAATAGGAAACCGTTTTTTTTTTTTTTTTTTAAATTACCGAGAAAGTGCTGAAGTTTTGGTATACCGTGCAACACTACGTCAGACACATATTCCAATCCATTGCTCAGTTTAGCAGAGAATGCACATTTCAGAGCGCCTCAGAGACAGATAGAATAATAACACATAAATACACATTTCAAATAATAAATACGACATTGAGAAAAAACGACACAATAAACGAGTTATCAAGTCGCCACCTACGCGCAGAGCAGCCGACCGTTTTATTTATTTATTGACAGATGAGAAGCAACAGGAATCACAAACGGATTGTCCAAGACAATATATGACCACTCAGTCGCAAAAGGGACATCTCTACGCGTGAAACCAGTGGTAAGATTGTATAATTATTCAAAGTTTAGTCCCAGATATTGAATGTAGAATGACATGGCATAATTTTTTTTTAAAAATTTGTCTCGTTTATTTCGTTATTCAGTGAGCAGCGTTTTCACTGCTGTATTGGCATATTTCAGGGCTAACGCCGGGTTTATCTTGTTGCTACGGAATATTACAGTAGCCTACATTACAGGCATTTGGCAGACGCTCTTATCCAGAGCGACGTACAACAAAGTGTATAAACATAACCAGGAATAAGTGTGCCGAAAACCCTAGAGAGAAATACCGTTCCAAGTGCAGGGAACAACCGCATAGTTCAACTTGGACCCAGTAGGTTAAACTGATTAACGCTAACACAAACAAGAACAGCAACAACGCAGTCTATGAAAACATTCAAGCAATAGTTAAGACTAAGTCACCAACGGAACAACTACCTAGTTACAACCCTAAGCTTACAGTCAATTTAGAGATTAAATTGAGAATACGATTTCTCTCAGCACAATGACGGATTTAAAGACTAAACGAACTCACCCGATATTGTCTTCAAATGGACCGTATTATTTATTTAGACATTGGCAGACTACAGCGTAAAATGCGTCTTTTGTTGAATTCAATTAGTTAGAAATGTAATATTTGGCAGTTGTTGGCAACAACTGTGCAATGATTATGTAATTAGGTAATAAACTAATGTGTTTAATTAGGTTTTTGTTTTTTAATAGTCTTCAACAACCTCTTTATTATAAATCATATGCAGAGCTGGCATTTATATGTCCTGAATAGCTCTGTCACTAAAAAGTGTGGCCTGTTTCTTTCCTTTTTCGGCATTGAAGGTGCAACCCTAATATATGTTATAACCCCTACCAGATAACTTCTGGATGCCATGGTCACTTTTAGAGCATGAGATGTATGGGCAAGAGATGAGAGGAATACACATTCCCAGTCAGATCTAGGCAAAGCATGTGAAAAAAAACCTTTCTACACCCACCCAAAACAGCCTTTTCTGCTTGAAGGGAGAGAGACTCGCTGTTTTTAAAAAAAAAATGTTTTGAAATGCTTTTCATTTAAACTAGTACTAGGAGTGTGTCCCTGGCACTGTGCTGACTGTTTTCACAGCATTGTGTCTTGCCCCTGTCCTCAGAATTACATCTGAGCTTGGCTTCTTTATTCTACGTCATCAATGTTTAAATTGAAAGCAACCTCAATTTTGCCCCTGTGTTCATGCTTTTCATCTCTTGCTGAAAATCACACCCCACTTCAATTCACTTTCAATCAATAATTCATGTACAACATCAAAAACACATTCTCTCTCACACTCATTACACTCCCTCTCTCACACACACACATACACAAACATAATAATTACAAATTACTCCCTCTTTCCTATGCTCAGGTGTGCAGGTGGAGCCGGCAACAGTAGATAGGGCGGAGGAATTGACAGAAGCGTTCCGTCCGTCCGTCTGTCAGTCTGTTCGTCATCTGGGATGAAGAAGAGCAGGAGCGTGCTGACGGTGTCTCCTGGTGATGTGAGTATGGCAAACTGGAACAATGGAATTTCCTGCTAAAGCAATAATCCTTGGTGTAGTGACATGCACCATGGTCTGGAATCATTCTGACAGTGCCAGGGATGACTGGCTGGGAATCCCTCAGGGCAGTGCATAATTTACCATAGCATTGTCCGCAGAGGGAAGGGTATTTAAGTGAGGTCTCTTTGGTACAACGATTAAGCTCAGCTCATAGGCTGTATGCAGTGCCAACTGGCAGCAAGTGCTTTAGAGGTGCCAGAATTGCCACAGGACATTGTGAAGATCGGAAGGGCCTACAAATTTGATTAGGCATGCCATATTGTGAGAAATAATTATTTTTTAAATAAGCGGTGAAACTGAAAAAAAGAGAAGCATTTATATTTTTTCCCTCAGTCTCTGCTAGCACATTTTTTATTTTCTGACAACAGAGATATCAGCGCAGATAGCTGACACCTGTCATAAATGTGGCATTTACAGTGTCACTCATAAGCTCAGGAAAAAGGCGAATGGGAAGATCGTTAAAGATTGGCGCTTTTCACAGGGACAGCTCTCTGTGGCTGATGTGTAGCTGCGCATGGCTGGTGGGGATCCTGCATGAGTCAGGATACAGAAGCAAAGGAATGAACCGAAAATGCTTTCACTCGCGTAATGGAGCTGTGGATGCTGATCTTGTGACCAAGCGCAACAGACAGACCCCTGACAAGGCGGGCTGCCCAGGAAAAGGTCACCTGACCCATCTGTTCCCTCTTGGAAGATGGTAGACTGCCAGTGGGCGATCTGACACCCTGCTGGATGTTCATGGCTCACTGCTCGGTAGAGATTTTCATTAGTCAATAGATATGTATTTGGTAGCATAGGGATGTTAAAAACACTTCAGAAATGAAATAGTTATGCTCATTGTGTTTTTCCCCTGTTGAGAGTCTGTGGTGCGCTATTTTGCACCTAGTCTCGAATATCCCCAAATGTCTCCTGTTACGTGACCTGGCAAGCTGTTCCATGCGACTACTCCTTGTTGAGACATTTTTCTGTGTGTCAGCACACTGGCTCCAAAGCTGCGTATGAGGCCAATGACAAATTAAAGCCGCAAGCGGCGTTGGAAGGGGTCCAAGCAGTGGCAGCATCGCGCCCCCTATGGAGCGATTTTAAAATGGCTTTGTCCTCATGATCATATGCCTTCACCCAACATATCTACTGAATATCATGATGATCGTATGATATATTGATGACTTATAGCCAATTTTGAGCTAAGAGACGCTGTCGGATGACTTAGTTACGTCGCTATGGATGTGTCCTGGCCGCTTCCCGTCAAGGCCTTTAATATGTCGTAACACTTAGATGGCATGTCATAACACTTAGATGGTCCGGTGTGCATGCACAGCTGCAGTGTTTCTGCACCGCAACTAAAAAAGGCTTCACACTAGTGTTGTCACGATACCGAAATTTTGACTTTGATACTGATACCAGGTTTAGTATTACGATACTCAATACTGAAATGATACTTGAAACTTAAACGGTGCTAATTCGATACTCGGTACCCAACGATACTGAAATTACCTTAATAGATCAAAAACGTAATGTCCACAAGGGTTGACCTCATTTTCTAATTCATGGTTTATTAACGACCTGGTTGATTAACAACCTGTAAGTTGAAGTCTCTTCAACATATTAATATGCATAGGCCTATAGTGTTACAACACTGAACAATAGAAAAACAGGTTAAATATATTTCAAAAATTAAACAGTTGTAAAGTAAATAATCTTTAAAACAGGTCTTTCACCTTTAAATAGATTTAAAAACAGCATATTTTAATAACAATAAAGCATCTATCTATAATAAAATATTTCCAAATTGGAACACCTATTGCTACTGAAGTGAACTGAGTCAAAGCTTGCGCTGTATCAGGGAAGTGAATGCACAAGCGCAGGTCACCTCACTTGGCAACCTTAGTTGCTACTGCCATCTAGCGAAGATTCTGACAAACTACACTTTTCATCCTCTAAATCAGTAATGCGGGAGATACATTTCCCTGGCTTTTACATTTGACGCAGAACTACCGAACGTCGGAAAATTCAAATAGGAAACCGTTTTTTTTTTTTTTTTTAATTACCGAGAAAGTGCTGAAGTTTTGGTATACCGTGCAACACTACGTCAGACACATATTCCAATCCATTGCTCAGTTTAGCAGAGAATGCACATTTCAGAGCGCCTCAGAGACAGATAGAATAATAACACATAAATACACATTTCAAATAATAAATACGACATTGAGAAAAAACGACACAATAAACGAGTTATCAAGTCGCCACCTACGCGCAGAGCAGCCGACCGTTTATTTATTTATTGACAGATGAGAAGCAACAGGAATCACAAACGGATTGTCCAAGACAATATATGACCACTCAGTCGCAAAAGGGACATCTCTACGCGTGAAACCAGTGGTAAGATTGTATAATTATTCAAAGTTTAGTCCCAGATATTGAATGTAGAATGACATGGCATAATTTTTTTTTAAAAATTTGTCTCGTTTATTTCGTTATTCAGTGAGCAGCGTTTTCACTGCTGTATTGGCATATTTCAGGGCTAACGCCGGGTTTATCTTGTTGCTACGGAATATTACAGTAGCCTACATTACAGGCATTTGGCAGACGCTCTTATCCAGAGCGACGTACAACAAAGTGTATAAACATAACCAGGAATAAGTGTGCCGAAAACCCTAGAGAGAAATACCGTTCCAAGTGCAGGGAACAACCGCATAGTTCAACTTGGACCCAGTAGGTTAAACTGATTAACGCTAACACAAACAAGAACAGCAACAACGCAGTCTATGAAAACATTCAAGCAATAGTTAAGACTAAGTCACCAACGGAACAACTACCTAGTTACAACCCTAAGCTTACAGTCAATTTAGAGATTAAATTGAGAATACGATTTCTCTCAGCACAATGACGGATTTAAAGACTAAACGAACTCACCCGATATTGTCTTCAAATGGACCGTATTATTTATTTAGACATTGGCAGACTACAGCGTAAAATGCGTCTTTTGTTTATATTCAATATTAGTAAATGCAGCGAGAAACTGCAGCTGTATGTCGTTATGTTATGGTAGCAACGGAACGAAGCGGACTATATATGTATTACCGTCATTGTTTTATTATACCAGCATGTTTTCGCGCGTTTGCACAGAAACTCAAAACATACCAATAAAATTGTTTAGCTTTTTCTCACCATAATGACAGATTTAAAGACTTAACGAACTCACCCGATACTGTCTTCAAATGGATCCATGCCAAAGAAAAGTAATTATTCATCCTCTCAGAAAGCTTTTACTAAGAAACTTTGGGTAGCCGATCTTAGCATGCACGCTAGGTGGCAGTGTCAGACCGTGCTTTCACTGATAAAAACTAGCGTCGCCATGGTTGTCGCTTGCCGTAAAGAAGTTTACTCGATGTCGTAATCGTTTGGATTTGGAGCTCCAGCTTTTCCGCACCCCACCTAATGAAAAAGTCCAAATGGTGTGCAAACCATATGGCGGACATAGGTGCTCCCAATAGGAAAGTTGTAGAGCACATTCAGATGCATCAGTCGATGAAGTTTTGTGTTGATCTGACTTACGGTGTGGGAGTTATGGCCTTTTAAACTATGATCCTTTGTTATAGCGCCACCATCTGGCCGACATAGGTGATTTTTAGTGCCTGGTTAGTGGGTTGCCATAGGAACCCACCTACCAAATTTGGTTGGTCTACAACTTATGGTTGCTGAGCCTCAGACATTTTTGTGGAGAAAACTGCCACGCCTCAACTAAAAAGTCTAAATGGCAGGCAAACAATATGGCGGACAAAAGTGGGGCCAATGGCAAAGTTGTAGAGCACGTTCAGATGCATATGTTGATGAAGTTTTGTGTTGATCTGACTTATGGTGAGGGAGTTATGGCCTTTTACGCAAAACCCTTTGTTATAGCGCCACCATCTGGCCGACGTACGTGGTTTTTAGTGCCTGAGTAGTGGGGGGCCATAGGAACCCACCTGTCAAATTTGGTTGCTCCAGGACTCATGGTTGCTGAGCCTCAGACACTTTTAGCGGAAAAAAATAAGAATAATAATCCTAACAGATACAATAGGGTTCCACCAGCTTCGCTGCTTGGACCCCTAATAATCATGTGCTAACTTCTAACATATGTGGTTTTCTTTGGTCTTGATCTTTTGTGTCTTATTTTCTAAGACTGCTTTCTTGAGATTTTGGTGGCTAGTTGGTCTTACCAGTTAGTGTGTACTCTAATTGTGTACCTCAGTCTTCTCTTCTGCAGAATGATGCCCTCTCTGTCCAAAAGATTGGTGTGAAGGATGATGGTACTGTCCTGTATTGTGCACTGACCACCAGCTTAGCTCTGCTAGCATGCTGCACCCAGAGCATAAATGTCATTCAGGATATACTGTGGTGTTCACCCCTTCGTATTTTCATTTATTTTTTGCCGGATAGATACTCTCTATGAGTGTAGCAATTACTTGACAGTTGCAAAATGCCATTTGTGTGAAACATTGCTGGATTATTCATCACTTCTGTTACCACCACTGACTTGTCCCTGGAGCATGTCTGGATACAAGTTTTTAATTTCTTCTCTGGTTTATGAGAAGTTGATTTGTTCACAGGTAAATTAATTTTTTATTCTCCTGTGTTAAATGAGCCAAGAAGCACTGTCTTCCATTTTTTATTATTTTTTTGTGCCCGTGGCAGTCAGTGAATACCGTTGCCATGGTAACCCGAAGTCCCATTCTCATTCATGTTTTCTGTGTTGGAACTCCCCTGGGTTGCTTCTCAATTAGAATAAACCCTATCCCCTCCTCACGCTGTACCCCCATTGGATGCTTTTGTCTGTCTTGTTATCCATCCTGAGTTCCCCCTGCAGAGGTGTGACACTGATGGAATGTGTGGATGGTGAAGGTGGGCATTGTGCGTAGTTGTGCCTCAGGATAAGTGCTGTAACTCCAAACGCATGCATTTTGCAGTGCACTTAATAATTTAGGCCTCCACACAGCCTTCGGAGCTTGGTTAGTCAGGGATTGCAGTAATGACGTCTTCATTTCTCACTGCCATGTTTCCTCAGGCTTCATCCACACTCATCGGACCAGTGTGCAACTCGGTGTTGTTGTGTTCAAACATAGCCCTTTATGAATATTTATCATGAGCCTACAAAATGGAACACTTCAGACGTGGTGCATTGAGAGCAATGACAGAACTTCCAGTGTTAAGGATACAGAGCTGACCTTATGTTTCGTTTATGTTTTATTTAGAGATCTTTGGGCATATGCGCATCTCTTGCTTTATTCAATCTCACATTCATTGGTTTTGAGTGACAGGTTTTGTCTTGTGTATGCCATGGACTACATCTCCTGCCTCTGCTGAAGTGGGCCACCTGCTCTTAGTCCTACTGCAAAGTACAGCACAGGGAACAAGACTGATGGCACCACCAGCATTGTTCCCTCGCACTGCTTTAAGAATAACTGAACCTGTCTAACCTGTAAAAAGATACTCGGATGCACAAAAGGGGATAGTTATCTACTTTTTTTGTGTGAAGCAGCTTGGGAGAGTGCCTTTTCATGCTTCTCTGCCCATTGTCTGAGTTCTCTGGTAAGCACAGATGCCCAGTGGCGTGCGTCATGCTTCCTGCTCTCGCCAAAGCGGAGTGGCAGTGCTGGGCATTTGCCAGCTCCCTGGCGAGCGGAAGGTGCCATATGGGGAGCACTGAGTGCTGTGTCATAGGGCCCAAATGCAGAGGAGCCTACCTCTCCTGTCAGAGCTCAAGCAGAACCGACTTAAGGGGTAACAACAGGAAGACAACCGAAAAAGGTATCCAGCCCATGGAGATTTTTATGTTTTCTCCCCACTCCCCTCTTTTATTGGTTACTAGTTGTGGGACATTCTACTATTTTCTCCACAGAATGACAAGCTGATTTGTTCTTGCCATTACTCAAGTACTTTCTTTGGTGCCTTAAGCCCATTTTATAGCCGCAGATCCGCTTTAAGGTGTCACAGAGCATTTTCTGCAGCATTATTTCACACAGAACACGGGGACAGGAATAAGTGAATAAGCATCCGACCGCTATCTGTCCCCATTCCAATAATTACCAGGCTTTAGAAGACTGGCCACAGACGTTGTTTGATAGTTGTTTTATTTGGCTATTCTGGGACACAAAGACATAAAAATAGATGAGGCTGGGCTACATCTTTGAAATCATGGCCTAAAATTGCAAATTGTTTAGCCTTAACGGCATAAACACAGGATTATTTAGCCTGTGTTTACAATCAAAGAAGTCTACTCTTCCGTCTTCGACCCTGCCCACTCACCTGCGAGTACCCGACCAAGTCACAGACACGCAAATTCATTAGAAACTACTGGTAAATTTTAATTCAATCAATTACTCAGACCGGACATTGGGCTACATTGTCTGGTCGGGACCACAAACCAAACGTACAAATAATTTGAAAACCGAACAAAGACCAGACCTCTGGAAACCCTTTCTGCATAGCCAGAGGCAATATTACTTACAGGTCCAATGGAAAACAAGTCATCTCTGCGTCACTTTTCATCCCCTTGGCAATCTTCAGCTGACGCCACTGAGGAAAAGCAATTCCACGGTTACAGTAACTCTAGTTCTTGAACAAGCCCTGTCAGCTTGTCTTTTTGCTTTTCTGTATCTGGGCCATTACAGTGGCTAGCTACCTATAGCAACTTACACCTCATTGAAATCTGATTACAAACCACAGTATAGATGAAGGTGCGCAAATTCAGCGAAAGTGCGTAAAGACAGAGATTGCCAGTGCATCATAGATATGCCTTATGGTTATTTTTATAATATTTTCAAGTTAAAAATCCTGCATAGTATGCCTGTAAGCCTATAGGTCTCTCTTATGCACTGAAATCAAGGGGATGGAGGACAACAACAATAAGATATGCGGCATACTTGGAAAATGCATGTGCTAAATTAAGTTAATGAGTTTTTGGGCCTGACAACAACAACCAATGGTTGCTAACAACTTTTAAAAGAGAGGGTGACACCTATGAAAAACAAATTTGTGAGTCTTCTGAAATATACGCAATCTTGCCAGCTTACCCCTGCATTTGCAACTTGCTTTGGCCTAAAAACAATGGATGTGTACTACAAGACAGGCTATTGATTTGTATGCTGTTTTCTGACCTACTTTAACAACTATGAGACAATGTCTTGAATTGCTTAGAATAAATGGTGGTGTGTTAATACAAGGCCGATTTCGCCTAAAGATAATAGCCTAGACAGTGTTTGCAATTTTAATCTTCATAAATGCTATTGTTTTAAAATGAAATATATTTAATAATAATACTCTTAAACAACAGATTCAACTGCTTTTAAATGAATACTCGCTTGAGCATTAAATGCAAACATAGTATTTCAGTTTAGGCCAAGGAGATAGCAAAACATCTCTAAATGGTTGATCGTGTTTAACCTTGTGTTTTTTGTATAACAGTCATACTTAATGAAACTCTATATTTCTGTTTTAATTTGTGTGGTTGAGTGAACAGACACTTGAATTCAGCCCGGCTGAAACTAATACAAAATATAAAGCTACAGTTTGTCTGTACATACAAATACTTTTAGGGACCACAAGCTGTATCTGGGCCCCTGTCCAGAAGCAGGTTATTTCATTCTGGCAGTTTATATTCGAGAGGAGCTGCTTGGTGTTGTGTCCCAAGACAAATGAGAATTTCCTGTGCACATGCTGAAACTAGCTAAAGGGTAATTTTTTCTCTTGATTATTACAGTTTGTTCTAGGCTGTGTGCTATATAGATGGTGTGCTATATCATGAAAAATTATATTTCAAAAAACTGCAGAGCAAGCGCAGATGGACAGCAAATCAGGCAGACAGCCTTACACAGAAGTGCACACAATGACGCAAGCATCTTTCAAACATTCTGTGTGACTCATGTTCGAGGGTGAAGAAATTCATTAAAGTTTTTCTAGCATTTCTCTCTTTAGCCCTGCGATTTAGATTGGATTTAGTTGCCTTTGGCTCTGTTGTCTCCTGTAGGAGAAATAGTTCCGACTCCTGAGCACAAGCTTCGCATGTGCTGAGCCTTACATTAACCCAGTGGGCTCGACAGTATTATTCATTTCAGTTTGAGCAGCTGTCTCAGATACATTATGTATGTGTTAAAATGAAGTGCCAGTAGCACTTCAGCCCAGTTATTATAAAGAAGGACAGAATGGTGCTCACCAGCTTGGACGATGATAATAATATGCCAAATAGATCTTAATCTGATGTTCTCCGCCACTGATGTTCTGCATTACTGTTTGTTGCCTGGATAAGTGCGTCTGCCAAAAGATTATAACGTGAGCTCTGCGCTCCAGTGTTCCTCTTCCCTCTGTTTCATCTGTGTTGAAGTTTTCTCGGGTCAGATGCTTTCTATGCATAGCATAGGCCTGTGTGTTCCTGCTGTCCAATGGCTGTATTGCTGGATGCTCACTTCTACAAAAGCCATTGCAGCTGCGCTCATGCACGCATAAACACATGCCCACACATGCACACACACACACACACACGCACACAGAATCATTCACTCACACGGACATTCGCTCTCCCTCACTTGTTCCTGGTTCGTATGCTCCCACTTGCTCAGACCGATTGGCTGTTTAGGGATTGAAGCTGTGGTTTCTCTGTGAATCTGTAGAAGGTCACCACATCTCACTTTGTTTTGTTGCTGTTGAGAAAGTCTCTAATCATGCTTAACACTGAGTACTGACTCCTCTGTCATTGTTCTGTTGGCTCACTACCTGCAGAAAAACTGCAGTTTTTCTGCATGCAGATTGCATGCTAAATACCACCTCCATGTATATTTGTCAAAAGCATATGCCGTAAATTTTGTTAAAAACTAAATGTCACCCAAAGCATACCAGACTCGAACCTGTGTCTAGTTATAAATGTATGTTTTTCCCCACATATATTATATTAGGGGTTTGAAATCTTTTGAAAGCTTCTACTACGAAGGCTGTTGTCTAGCTCTTGACGTTTATCAAAGAGAACAGATTCACAAGAGAGCTCATCTAGTTTGTCCTGCTACCTTTCAATGTCACCAGACTCTACAGAAGCACAATGAGCCAGTGGAAATGATGGAAACTGTTTCCTTATAAGGGCTATGATGGCCATTGACAGTAATAGGGTCTCCAGGGAGACAAGTTTGTTAATTTTTATGGAACCCTATTCGCTATCTACCAAACTATTTCTACCTGGAACCCATGCCAACAAGAAAGATGTGTTCCTTGCCAACTGTCCCACAAAACAGTGTTTATATTTTTCCAGCTAACTTGTGATGACAGTAATGCTTACTTAACTAAAAGTGAGTACTCTTATTATTTACAAACTTTAGCTGTTGTAAATGAGGAAATAAATGTCTTTTAGAAATTTTGTATAATGAGGTTTTGATAAATGAATTAAAGTAATGTCCTGGTTTTTGTTCAATGTCTGAAATGCATAGAACAAGCTCTGTGGTTGGAATTGTGAACTGTATTTGCCAAAGTCTGAGTGCGCCCTCTACTGTGCTGTAAAGGATTAACCAGTGTCCACAGTGTGCTTTTTGATCATCCCAGATTTAGGCCTGGATTGAATCAACATTAGTCCTTAACTTTGAATAACAATTAAAAGCAATAATTGTTTTCACAAGTAATCACTGTGTGGAGAGCTCAGAGATCTCTGTATCTAACTTGCCAAATTGTGTTTGTTTAAAAAAAGCGTAATGTTTACATTACTTCTAAGTCAAAGTTAAGGACCAAGTATTGACATGGCAGTGACAGACTCACCGTAGATTTTCATTGGAGTGTAACTCTTGTTCCTTCCCCCTCTAGGAAAAGAAAGAGCCTCCAGGTGGGGATGGTGGGCCCAGTGAACCCTCCCCCTCCCCCTGCACGCTGGGTGTGGACCTGCGCAGGGGACGTCGGCGTCACTCTGGTACCCTGCAGCTGCCTCCACTGTCATGGCGCCAGGCCGAGAGGGCCCGCACCCCGGACGAGGACCTGGTTTCCCGGCCAACCACACTCCCCTTCTTCCCCCCGCCGCGCATTGACATCACGCCCGTTGAGCCGGACAGGTGAGTCATGCCCCATTACTTCCTCTGCTCTTCCTTCTCCTCAACTCTCACTTTGGAAGTGAACGCTGACTTTGATCTTGCTAGCATTGGACTCCATATGGACCACACATACAGATGTTCTCCTGACTGCATATGTGTTTTTTTTACCATGGTTTTGTCACAGTGTTGGAACCACACTCCCAGTTTATTCAGTGCTCCAATGGGAGTGGAAATGAGGACTTTTCTGCCTCTACAGACAGATATGTGGAAGGGTTTTGCTTATCCAACTAGTGGGAAGGACTTGCTTCAACCTTTTTGGTTTACCTGAAACGTGTATTATTTGTGAGAGGATAATCTGGCAGTCTTCTGTGGGGGGCAAGGGGAATATGTGTAGACAGTTGGCTTGATCCTGCTTGGATCACTGCAGAAAAGCTTAATTTTCATCATAATTTGGCTCACAGATTGAAAAGGAGAAACTCAAGTCTGTCAGTAATTAGAAAATAGAAGAACTGGAAAGTAAGTCACGTTAACATATCATTTATTGGTTTCTGTACTAAAGAAAAACAAACTATTTACAAAATGCAAAGTAGCAGTGTTTGTCATTCTCTTAATGACTTGGTATCATTTTATTGATTGCCTTAGAAAGTCTGAGCATTCATCTTAATATCATCCATACAGACATATATATACAGTACATACATAAAAACACATATACATCCATACATACATGCATATGTCTGTGTGTGTGTGTGTGTGTGTGTGTGTGTGTGTGTGTTTCTGTGTGTATGTGCATGCGTGTGTAGTTGCAGGACAAGGGGAAGGGTAATTGGTGGCTGGTACATTCCCACACATTGGCACCACCCTTTGGCTGAGTATGGCATTTGCATGCTGCCTCATCCAGAGATTAAGGACACATGTAGCTCATTTTCTGTTGCTAATAAAAGTCACTCCAGCCCTTTTGTCAGTTTGAATACTGGTGTAGGAAAGCATGTCGGGTGAGTATATTTGGAGCTCAAACTATGTAATGTTCTAACTCCTGTTTATACCTAAGATTGTGTGTATGGCTTAATGGATTTAAACTGTGATTTTTGTTTTTGTTGTAACAAGCTTAGCTGCCTGCTCATAGAGAGGTATTTGGAAATGTCAAGGGTAGACATTGGGTTACACATTTCATTGGGTTATACATTTTTTTGGTTTTCTTGTGCTGGAAGATTGAAAAAAAAACAAAACAAGTCATTTCTCCCTCTCCTATTGTATTTGCTGCTGTTTTGCCTGGCAATTTTATTGCACAAAACCCAGCCTGTCTGTGTCTCACCCTGGGCCGTTCCACCGTCGGAGGAAAATAGTGACCGATGCCCCCTACTGGATAAGGTGCGCACTGTGCCATAAAATGGCAATAGTACTGTATGTGGGGAAAATGGAAGCTTTACTACAGCAGCCAATTCAAGCTAATTTAACCCTGCAAGACTTTGACGGGAAGATAATGATAGAACAAGAAGACAGACTTCCCTTCCCCATATGGAGTTACAAAGTAGCCCACGGCTATAAGGCCAGGAGGGCAACACGGATCACATGTCTTTGCAAACCTCGAGAGAGAAATGGCCAAGAACAGACTGGGAGGGACTAGTTGCACCATTTTGCGTGGGTCACTTCAACGGGTCGAAGTTTGTCCCATGACGAGGCAAACAAGAAACAAGCTTTCACAAAAGAAATTTTGAGCCGTTTGAGGGTGAGTCTCCAGGCCTGGGCCCAGAAGTACCATGGATGGGCTTTTGAAACTACCACATCCCCTTGGGCCCAAATGTAGGGGTTGATGAGGCTTACAAGGGAGCTTGATTCTTCCATGCTCTTCCTCACAAATCAAATTGAACCATCAGTTTACCTAACCTGAAGAACTTGGAGCTTCTAACTTGATGTTAGAAATTGTGGAGATATACCAGGTAACAAACAAGAGGTCCAAGAAGAAGAAAAGCCTGCACTGCAACTTTGAACATGAAGAAATAGCCCAGCTTTCAGTTCCAAAGGAGAGCATACAGTCCCCCCTCCTTTTGTATTTTGCTTTTTCAGATTGGATAAGGAAGCGGAGAGGGTATCAGATAGAGAAGAGATCACAGGTGAGAAAGTGCCATAGTGGGGATCAAACCCCTGCCTGCCCATGGGGTTTGTATATTGCTTGAGAGCTACGAACAGTGCCACACATCTGGCCTCTGGTGGCAATTTATTACCCCCATTTTGTCATAAAAAGTCATCTGCTGTACTATGTGGATAAGAGAAAGGAACATATTAGAGCTGTTAGTGACCCAGAAATATGTGCACTGATCTCTTGGGGGCACATCTGCGGATGGAATGATTTAACATCATTACACTGAATAAGAGTTTCAATTGGTTAGTTATTGGTAAGAATTGGGAATTGAGTTTTTACCATATGGGTTGTTTGCTGTCTGTGGTGTGCTGCTGGTGTCCACGGGTTTCTCAGTCTTCAGGCTGACAAGGAAGAGGACTACTGGACCTGGAAAAATAAGCATCCCCCATCTGTTGTTGATTGATCATGTCGAGGAGATGAAAGACAGGATGACAATGATCCGGCCTGTGATAAGAGAACATATGGTGAAAGCTCAACAGGCTCAATTGAAAGAGTCTAACCGGGGATCTCAGCCATCTGAATTCAGACCTAGAGATAAGGTTTTAATATGAGTACCAACCATGGAATACAAATTTCTGCCCACTTGCCAGGGACCTTTATGATGTCACATACCTTACGCAAAAAGGTATCCCGGAGGCTCAAAAATACCCAGATAAATCATGAATTTACTAAAGAAGTGACATGTATGAGAGGGGCTGCTATGTGCCTTCTGTTCTCTTTGTCATACTCAGTATCAGGATGTTGATGTCTTCGTGGGACCAGTCCTGAATGTTGCTCACGAGCAAGATTTGAAGGAACCGGTGAATCAAAACCGAGAGGTTCTCAAATGTGCCTGTTCGATACACCTTCATACAACATTCTGACCAAGCCTGAGAAAGTAAGCCTTATAGTTTACAGGATCCCAGATGCTTGCAGTCAAGCGATCACAAAGTATGTCTCTGCAGTTGGAGATCATTTAGAAACCGCACAATGAATTGGTTAGTCCTGTAATGTTGGTACCAAAGACAGACAGAATCAGACAATTCTACAGTTCTTACTGAGCTGCATAAAAGTGATGAATATCCAGTAATGAAGGGTGTGATAGTTCAGCCTGCATGAAGCCCTGCCTATGTTACAGTGCCTGATGGTCCTCCATCCTCACCACATGTGGCTACTTACAAAGATGACATCATTTTGCATGGAATTGACCCGTAAAGTAGGCCACAAATTGTGTAGGTGGCACTGTGGTGGGAGAGGCTTACAACAGCCCTGTAGATGTGCCAACAAGTGTGGAATTTGGTTTATGCTGTCAGATGAGGAAATGTGTGAAGCCACAGCAGAAAAGGCTCTGGGCCATTCAGAGCTGGCCACAACCCACAATGAAGAGGCAGGTAAGAACCTTCACAGGGTTCACAAGCTATCAAAGGTTTTTTTATCAAACCATAGTCGCCCCCTCGCAAATTTCCTTAGCAGGATCCCATATTGAAAACAAGCAGCTCAGCATGGCGATGTGGACAGTCAGCAGAAGGCTTTCATACTCTGAAGGAGAACCTGTGCATGGTCCCACTGCTGATGATGCCAGAACTTACCTTGGAAATGGTGGCACAGACAGATGTGTCCTTGGCCTGTTGCAAAAGCATCAGATGTTAGAAAGTGTTTTTTGAGCTTGTAACAGTTTTTCTTGCCCTGGTTGGGTAAAGCACATTGCATGGCAGATGCCCTGTCAGAAGGGAATCCCTGTGGACATCATACGTCCCTGACATTCTGAGCTGGGTTGGTGGGAGGGGGTTTGTATGGCTTGTTTTGTATGTGTGTGTGTGTGTATATATATATATAAATATGTGTGTAAACACACACAGTGTAAGTATTTGGACAGTAACACACAGTGGCTGTGCACTCCAGCGCATTGGATTTGAAACAAAACAATGAATATGAGGTTAAAGTGCGGACTATCAGCTTCGATTTGTGGGTAGTTTTGTTGGGTGATCCACTGGGAGTTTTTTTGCCTCCTGTGATTGCTATTTGGGGGTTCAGGCCTGGTGTTTGCTCCATTTGCTATACAAATATCATTGAATTGAATTGAAAAATGTTTGAATTGCAGCCCTTTTATAAATAGTCCTCCCATTTTGGGGGACCAAAAGTAATTGGAAAATTTGCTGCTAAGTTGTTTCTTGGCCAGCTGTGTGTTGTCGTATTAGTTCATGCACAAGAATGCTAACAAAAGAAGTAGAGTTTATTCAAGGTGTCAAATTTGAATTTGGAATTTGTTGCTGTTGTCACTCATCATGAGGACCAAAGAAGAGTTCATGCCAGTAAAGCAGCCCATCATTGGGTGGAAAATTTCAAATAAATTGATCAGGGGCATCGGCAAAACATTGATCAAAAGATGCAAGATTTCACTGCTGAGCTCAGCAATAGCGAACAACCAGGTAGACCATGGAAGACCATTGTAGTGGATGAAGAGTGCTCAATTGTGAAGAAACAACGGTTTTAAATTGTCAAACAGAACAAGAACACTCCAGGATGTAGGCATAGATGTGTCAAAAACTACCATAAATAGAAGGCTACACCAGTGTAACCTCAGAGGATTCACCGCAAGGTGCAACCCACTGGTTTGCCTCAGGAACAGAATGGCCCAGTTTGCTAAAAAAAAAAGTACATTAAAAAAACTGCACTGTTCTGTAACAAAGTCTTATGGACAGATGGGACAAGTATTACCGTGTAGCAAATTGATGTAAAGAGGAAATTGTGGAGAAACAAACAAAGGAACTGCTCAAGATCCAAAGCTCCCCGGCATCTGTGGAACATGGTGGAGGTCGTGCTGTGGCTTGGGCATTTATGGCTGCCATTGGAACTGGCTCAATTGTTCGCAGTGGATCATGTGTCTGCTGATATCTGTAGCAGGATGAATTTCGAAGTGTACAGAAATATCTTATCTCCTCAGATCCAACCAAATACCTGAAAACTCATATGACACTTAACTTTTGCAGAAGAACAAGGACCCTCAACATAATTCTAAAGCAACCAAGGAGTTTTTCAGAGGCAAAAAGTGGAATGTTCTTGACTGACCCAGTCAATCACTCAACCTGAATGCAATTGAATATGTGTTTCACTTTGCTGAAGACAATACTGAAGGAAAAATGCCCCTGAAACCAACAGGCAATGGAGATGGCTGCAGTACTGGCCTGGCAGAGCATCACCAGGGAAGATACCCAGCGTCAGGTGATGTCAATGGATTGCAGACTGCAGGCCATCATCGAATGCAATGAATTTGCAAAAATAAAATAAAATAAAAAAAAGTACTAAATATTATTGTTCATTTGTCAGAGTACTTTTGGTTCCCATAAAAATGAACTGCAATTTCTACACTGTTCACCCAATATGGATCTAAATACCCTTAAATTAAAGCTGACGATCGGCACTTTAACCTCATATTGATTGTTTCATTTCTGATACAATGTGTTGGATTAAACAACAAAAAAATTGCGTCACTGTCCAAATATTTACGGACTGCAATGTCTGTGTGTGTGTGTGTGTGTGTTAAAAATCACATATATCTTGTTGGTTGAGTAGAGGTCCTTGTTTCTGGAAATCACAATTTACTGAAGCCAAAATCAATATTTTAGATGAGAAGACATTAAGGGTACACTCAGGCAAACTAAAAGAAAACCAGCCACTAGAGGGTAGTGTTATTTGTAATTTGTGTGCAGTAGATTTGCTTTTCATTTGTGGTCATTTTACATTTTCATTTTAACTACTTTTATTGCTTTGTATAATTTACTGGTTTTAGGCTATGCCTACAGTTTAGCATCAATTTATCATAACTCTAACCTTTTAAAATGTTTTTTAAGTCACTGTTTTGTTTTTATTCTAAGAGCGACTTGAAGAATGGAGGCTCATTAAATGTGTCTGTTCACAGGCTATACAGGCTGCTCTCCCGTGTGTACTTCTCTTTGTCAGTGGCATAGTCTAGGCCCATCCTAGTCACCCTGGCAGCCTGCTCCCTCTGTTTCTGTGCCTCCATCTTCATTGCCTCCCTCTCTTTCCTCTGCCATGGCTGGATGGGTGCAGACTCCTCCAGGACGATGGGGAATGTGGGTGGTGAGCAGTCGTCCGGGAGTAGGGCAGGGGAGGTGGGCCAACGGGAGGTACCGTGCTCCCATCTCCCGCGAATCTTGGCCTGTGAACGAGGGGCAGGCGTACTTCCGCGGGACCTCTCTCTTGCCAACTGTGGGGCGGAGCCAACTGGGGTGTTGCCAGAGCTACATCTTGGTACCAAACTTGGGGTGCTGACCCCAGGAAAGGTCTCGTTATCGACGCAGTGCTGGAATCCAGGCTCGCCCTCCCTCTTGCTTTTCCCTCTTTTATGCTTCTGTGGAGGCATGTGGTTGTCAGACCTGGCCACAAGCTTGTTGTTGACATCAGTTTCATGGGTGTGTTTGTGGAGCTGGAAGGGGCTGGACTTGCTGGTTTTATCCCCAAGGCGGTGGTAGACCCGGATGGACTCCGCTATGCGCTCATGCAGGTGGCTCTTGGGCGTGGTCACTTGGGGCTTGGCTCCTGCCTGCTCTGCCTTGCTTTGCCTTTTCCTCTCAGCAGAGGTGGCTGAGTGGCCCGCATCACCATCGACCCTTTCCTGCCCTGCGGGATTCCTGTTCGCACTGCCCCTTCCATCTACATCTGCCTTTGTCCTCCTCCTCTTCCTCATCCCTGGCGCCTTCTCTCTTTTTCTTGTTCGTCCCCTTTTTGTCGGCGCTGTCCTTTCCCTGTCCAGCTCTGCCTTGACCTCTTTTGCGGTGTCCACGCCAGTTAGGTTGCGCGGTTCAAAGAGGTTAGGCTCACCACTTTGGGCCTCAGGGTCACCACGGGCCTGGGTTGGAATCTGCTGCCTGGGTGCTGCTGTATCTCTGAGGATCGCTGTTTCAACACCATGACTGTCTTTCAAATCCATGTGATCTCTGAGCCCAAAGAGACAGGATTCGCTGGCATTCCCCAAGAGTTTGCAGGGCTCCTGTACGGACTGCATCACCTGGGGAGCTGCTCCACATACCATTCCCCTGACAGGAGCATAAGTGCTGATGGGCTGTGGTATGGGGGGTTGCACCCAGCCAGGCAGGGGCCTTAACGAGTAGATAAGAGCTTGGGGCTGCCATGGTGTCCAGTAGTTTGTCGGCATCACAAGGTGAGCGGGGCCATAATACCCTAGAAAAACAGTACAGGCTTTCCATTGATTGTATTTGATCCTCCATTTTTAACATACATATAAATCTTAGCAAAGGGTTTTTACAATAATGTTCAGTTATTGTCCAGCTGAGCAAAGTTTTAGAAATCTAGCTTTATGATTTATTGGCAAGCACACAGTATCATGCTAGCTCACAAGCATGGAGATGATGTGATTGAGCTCTATGAATTGTCATACTGTTTACTCACTGCTTAATTTCTAGGAGACACGGTGTACATTTGTTTGAGTCTCCATCAGTGTAATTTGACACAAATAGATCTACTATCTACTGTAGTTAACCTACTGGTTAATGTTTTACTTGTTTTACTTTTTTTAAGTGAGTAAAAATGCCATATATTAGTTAACCTGAAGATTAGCCCAACTCTGAAAGGGGGTGTTTATTAACAAACATATTTAAAAACTTTCCAGTAGAAAATCAATTTGCTGTATCACTGGAAGTGGTTGTAATCAAAGTAGTAGTTATCATCAAGAGATAATCAATATTTGGTCAACTGTTAAAAAATCTATCATTATCATACCAATACAATGTTAATTTTGCAGGTATAACAAACACTACAGTCCTATCCATACTCTACCAACATCAGCAAACTGTAATGTGATTGAGACAAGTTTTAGCAAATCATAATTTTTCAGGGCTTACTTACCCCTTGCTGAATTTAGATGTACGTTGTTGTTCATATGTAAATTGTTATTGTCAGTACTGTCTTTTCAACAGGAGGCAAACTTAATTGAAGATCGTTTTAAAACACTTTTACGATTTTAAATGCTTCTCAGTGTTCCACAGACTCTGTATCCCTCTGTGATGTCACAGAGACAAATGTACTTCTGGAATGCATTTATATTAGAAATGTATTTATAAATATACAATTTACCTCGTATCCATGCAACATTCATGATGTGCTTTATATGAGAGAGAATGTTTCCATGGAATCGGGATGCTTCCACTGATGTCACAATGACAGCTTAGAATGATTTCAGAAGCCAATCTGATCTAGGCCATGAGTTTTACTAGCTCCTTTCCTTTTGTTCCTGTGGTGCTGAGACTGGAAGAGGGTGATATTCTCGCTGTTTTCTACTGATTTCAAGTTAACATCTTGTTGAATGTCTTCTGTTCTGTAAATTATAAATTGTGAGCCTACATTCAATAAAGAATGTATGATTTCAATTGATTATTTTAATTGACTTCTGTTTTAATAAATTACTTAATCTTTAAGACCTAGTTACTGCAGACTGACCAAAAAAAATTGGTGATTTAATTCATAATTGTCATTTTCAATAATAATTGTTAAATTAAATCATGTAAAAAATATTTTATATGTAGGTGAAGTGAGAGGTTCTAACACATAGAGGTGTGGTCATTATTCACAGTGCTGGCAATAAAAAGGTTTTCTTATCTTAAATAAGAATTGCTTGAAGTAATAGGCCTGTGAGTGCTATGAGGTAGTTAAAATATGTATTAGTTGTTATATAAGAATATTTTATTTTATATTTTAAATGACTGTGCCAGCTATTGTTTTGCTTTTTAAATGTTTAGTTCTGTAGGTAGTCATTTTGTTAAATGTTTGAAATTATGAACGCATAGCAAGTTAGTATACAAATTTCCCTTTTGGAGTGCTCTTTTCAACTGGGATATGCACCATTGGGCAGCATAGAAAGATTTTGTTATTCACTGGCACATTTTGACATTTGGCAATGATGTGACTCATAACATTTTAATGTGTTTTCAGTCGCAGGATATAAACTTTGCCAGTTTATTTCAGTTCATATCAAAATTGCTAACAACATATTTTGCTACCAACATATTCATCACTTATGAAATGTCGGGTTTATGACGAAAGGCCAATCAGTGAGTAGTTGATTCTTCAAGGCATTTGGTGAATTAGTATCTAAGTGATTAATCATAGGTTAATTATTTTAGTGGCTTTTTTCAAAATTGTATTTTCAACAGAAAGTGGTTTCACAAAATACTTGAATTTACTTTTTTTATGTTCTATTGAGTCTGGGTGATACTGTGATGTCACAGTAACCCATCACGTGACCTAGTGATGTCAGAAGAATAACCGTACCAAAGTAAGAAGAAATGCATATTTTAGTCACGTTTTGTCTTTTAGTACTTGTGTTTATCCTTAGTTTATCTTTCGGAAATGTACATTGTAGTGATCCTGTATTTGCTGAAATTGATAAAGGCCACTTTGCAATGTCTGGATAGGAGCATACTAAATGTAATGTTATTGAAACCTATTTCATAAACTCCAGCTGCAAAAATGGACAAAATAAAAAATGTAAGCTGTTCATAGTTAGAAGCAATAGCCTGGTTTATAGAATATAAACAAATGTGAAATAGGTATAATAGCGAATCATGTAGAATACATGAAAATAATATTTGAATGAATATTCACCAACAGATTTGTTCCGCCTTACACACACGATCTTGTGTGTGTGTGACCTATTTTAAGGTGAGAGGTGCGATTCACAGGGGAATAAAATATATAGTGAAAATCCATGGTTAAAAAAATTTAATTTCCCCTTTTTCATCATAATAGACAGCCAGCAGTTCTCTACTGGATTTATGATATTTGGGAGGTGAGCAGCTGGTCGCTGATTATTTTTGGAAAGCAATTATGTCAACAGGGCACTGTTGTAGTCTCTTGAAGCACCCCCCGGCACACCTCTTCATCCGTTCTGTGTGCCCTTCAGTCAGCTGCCAGTGATGTAGTTTGAGGTTAGAGGACAGAGGGCATGGGTTGGTTGTGACAGAGCTGCTCGGTAAAAGTGTCAGATGTGTGCTGTGTGGATGTGACAGCTCTACTGTGGATTTGACTGGCCTTTTGGACAGAGGAGCACTGGCAATCCCACTGGAGGATGTGAAACTTCCCTGAACAGGACAGACTTTGGGTTAAAAAAAAAGAAAAGAATTTTCCATGTACTTGTCTGACTTGGCTCCTTATAGTCTGGAAGGACAAGTACCCAGAAACGATGCATCCATCTTAAGTCACATGACACAATATTTTACAATCTGTCCTCAAAGGGTATTTTAGGGTTTAGAGAATGCAGTCTAGGATATTGCACAGCCGAACAAGAATGAAGAACTGCTCATACAACGGAGCTTACTTTGTATCAGACAACCTTGAGAAAAGGCTATCTTCCAAACCAGTAAACCCTCTTTCAATTGCTGGGGAATGACCTTTTCCATTTGGTGGAAGTGTAGGTGTATATACCTGCTCCTGATGTTGTTTAAGTTGAAAGAGTATCCTTCATTATTTTCTAATAACAGTCGGTCCAGTGGTTACATATATACATACGTAGTATATACTTAATTTCCCCGGGGCGCATCTCCAGGTGTCTGCCAACCTGGGCTATAAGTCGCCTGTGACTCTGGCAATGGGCTGCACCCTTGGTATGAGTACCAGCTCAGGACCATTCTATGCCCTGGAAGACTTGGGGAAGTCATTGCTATTGCCAGCAGTCCATCCTTCATCCTTTCACCATGGTGAGTTGCCGTGATGATGGACACGGTTGATCCAGGGGTGTGCAGCCTGTGTGAATGCAGCTGCACCAGATACTAATGAGAAGGATTGATAGTTGACCTCCTTCCTTTCATCTGTGTTTTCGTTTTGTTGTTTTTTTTACTTTTTTGTGTAAGTAATCCTATTACCGTAGAGTCAAGACTCTTTCTGAAGTTCCAAAAATATATTTTATGGTAGATATTTATTATTTTTGGATTGTTTTGCGATGGTTAGGGTTAGGGTTTTCCCGTGAAGCAAATATGGAGCTGACAAAAGCCATAAAGTAAAAGGCCCCTCAATTTCTCACGATCACCTTGGGTAGAGTCCACTCTCTCATGAACAAGGTGTTCTTTGTTTTCGCTCAAGTTTGAGACCCATGGGAGTAAAACTATGAGACACATTTTGGCTCCTGCTGGACTAGGCTTAGAAGTTTATTGAGGGAGGAGGGGTGGTTGCTTTGAGAAAAGGTCACCAGCTATCAGAATTCATGTGCAGTTCCTCTCTGCCTCCCTGAGTTGTGCTGCTGCTCCACCCCTCATCCCTCTGACACATGAATGCTCCCATACCTGCTGTCAAACAGGTCATGAACCAATCAGTGTGCCGTCGGGCGGGGCTTCTGCTGTCGTGTGCACTGACTTCTGAAATTACATTCTGAGTGAATGGTGCGCCCAGGTGACATAACACTACAGCTTTGTTTCCCTTATAAATTTCCTCTTCGGGCATGAGAGGCAACTGGTTTTCCCTCTTTCAGAGGAGGTAGAGGAGGGGGGTGATGCCTCCTCTGTCCCTTAATATCGAGATGAGGAGAAGCGCAGATTCGAGATGCTAATGAATATTTCATTAGGGAGGATCCCGGCAATGAATGGAGCCAACAGAGCTCCAAACAGACACACTGTAACAGGGTGGGGATGATGGAGAGAGAGAAAGAGAGGGAGAGTGAGAGAGAGTGGGAGGGGGTAGGAAGAGAGCATGAGTGAGAGGAGAAGAGAGGGAGATACAGAGACTAGGGTGGGGAGGGGAGAGCGAGAGAGAGAGACCGAGAAAGGGGGTGGAGATAAGGGAGGGGGGAGAGAGGGAAAGAGCATGAGAGAGAGAGAGAGAGAGATAGAGAGAGACGGGGGAGGGGGGGAGCTAGCGGGGGGTTGAACGCGAGAAGATTATTCTCCCTCCCGCAGTAGTGTCTGCGCTCAGAACAGCCTTCGCTCAGAGCCCGTGCTGGAGTGGCTCCGGCGAAGTGTTGCGCCACAGCGGAGCATAGCCAGCGCCAGCGCCGCGTCACGCCGGCTCCCCGCTGCTCTCTCGCCCCGGCAACACCGCATGGCATAGGAGAGGGGGGCCCGCCCATCGCCAGACTCACCATGTCGGGGGCCGAACCCGGTCCGAGCGAGCCCAGGCCGGACCCCGCCGTCCGCACCTTCAAGGAGCACATGCGCCTGGAGCTGGAGCCCCCGAAACCGGCGGGGACGCGGGCCGGCTCCCCCAAAATCTCCCCCCGCAGCTCGCCGCGCTTCTTCAGGAAGCCGATGGTGAACAAGAGCATCCGGCAGCGCCGGCGCTTCACCGTCGCTCATACGTGGTAAGCGCGGGCACGCGGCGGGGCACAGGGGCGCGGGTGGCACCTTTTAGAGGGGTCCACCGGCGGGCGCCGGTTTTTGCTTAAGTGCCTCTCTCTGACCTTTCCCTGCAGTGATGAGGCATTAAGACTGCATGCGCAGGGAAGGGGCACGATCGCTGCCCTCAACTTATTCATCCTGAGCTGCTTTACCTGTGCGCCTGAATATGATACTTACCTGTGTGTGCTAATGTGGCTAACTCCGATGATTCACTGCTTTGGGGAGGTCTTTTAAGAGGTCTGAGCATAGCTGTTTGGCTACTGTAACTAGTTTAATCTGAGGGGTCTTTCTTTCTGCTTATTTGTGTTTTTAAATTTAACGGCTTTGCCTAGTGGTCTTGGCTTACCGATGAGTGTGTCCTGTTGGGTGCTCAGGTTATGAATTGGTGAAAATGACAGTTTTTTTTACCAGTGTCAATAAACAGTGTGTTGTTTTGTGCATTTGTGTGTGGAAATGCAGCTTCTTGTTGCTTTTGGATATAGATTGACCTAGTAATCATTGACCGCAAATACATATGTAAAAGTGCACTGAAAAATCATTGAAAATGTTATGTAGGCATTTTTGTCCACATACACAAACATGTGCTTGTGTGTGTGTGTGTGTGTATACTCACACGTACACATATTTGCATGAAATCAAGTTGTCCTAAACATGCATTTGCATGAATTTTAATTGTTTTGCTGCACAGGTAGAGGGAGCAGCCATTGGCTTTTGAATACCTTGAGGAGAGTTCCTGTTCATAGTTTCTGAATAATCGTTTAATCCATTTAGAAGAAAGTATTGTTAATTGCTGGTCGTTCTGGCTAAATTTTGTTTTTATTTTCTTTGCTTAATGAAAGAGTCGTGACTGTCCGCTTTATTTTTAGATTGCTAATATGAGCCTCTTGAAAGTCTGTGTTTAAGTGTGTGAAATTGTTTGGCAACAAACCTGAATTGCAACTAACAGCAATCGATATAAATGGGGAGCCACCACCCATCCGCACATAAACACAAACAGAAACGCATGCATTTTCCTGAGCTAGATCCATTTAGTGAATTGGGGTTGTTGATGAAGAACAATTTTAGCTTTGTTGATTTATATTAGCAATGCATTCTGCAAAATTATTTTAAAGCAGTGCCTATGTGTGTTTGTATATATGTGTGTGTGTGTGTGTGGGGGGGGGGTGCAGATGAAGACTTTTATGCCATATTATTTTGTGTGTCTGTATGTGTGTGTGCGCGTGCGTGTGTGTGCGTGCGCGCATTCTGTGTCGAAATGACAAAAGTGGGTAAGGGAGCTGCAGCTACTGATGTTGAAACCAGTTCATTCCAGTCTGCGTGGTTTTCCAGCTGGGTGATGGGGGTTCCGTGGATTACAACACTGACCTGGCGAAGCCACCCTGGGCCTCAGGCTCGGCTCTCGCCGGTTACTGCGCGCTGGCGTCTCTTTGAGCGGACACAGAAGGAACTGATGTGGCGTAGGAGGCAATCACAGCTCCCAAGCATCGACAAACAGGCAGGGCGACCCCCGGGAGCTGACAACATCAGCATCAAAGGAGCGGGTCTGCAGGAAGCGGGGTGGAGAAACACCCGTCTCCCGCTCCCGCTTGATCATGAGAGTTGACGCGCGCATCGGCGCTTTCCGCGCTTTTGCACGTCTTTGTTACGGAGGAAAACCCCGGTGAAAGCTTTGGCTGCGCGGTGGCCACCGTTACAGGCTACTTTCCTTCTCGTGTAACGTAATTGTCTCGAGTTAGGAACGTATTGAGGTCTGGCGGTATGGGCCTCCATTGGACAGGCTTTCAGTCAGCGCCCCTGGACGTCCTGTACAGAATGCAGGCTTCTCTACTTTAAATGTCAGGTCATTAGCTTACACATTTAGCATTGATCTTGCAGTCTGTATCCCATTATCGACTGTTATATTGTATAGGGGCAACCTCAAATGTTTAAAAAAAACAAAAAAAACTGTTATTACCTTTTTGCTCTGTATAATTCCTAAATAATGACATAAACGCATAACTACGTTGGTGCTGCTGATATGCCCTGTTCTTTCTTTCGTCTCGCTCTATCGAACAGCTCAATCTCTGGAACATTTCAGGGGAGTGGGCAATAGGAGACTCGATGTGCACACAGATCATTTTCCAGGTGCGCAGACACGATACTAAATGCGGATTAAAAACCTGCTGGATGAGGTGGCTTAGATATCGGAGCTCAACAATAGCCTAGTTACACAGGAAGTGGCGTCCCAGGCTCTTTGAAATGAGGGCTTAACTGTTCGCCAGTGCAGTCTCTGATCCTCCGAGCGCTCGCCCTCGGCACAGATCAGGAGCGATAGCCGAGTTAGCGATAGCTCTGACGTCAGCCGCCGTCCTGGGGGAGGGGAGAGAAGGGGGGAAGGGGAGGGAAGGGGGGGGGGGTAGACTTGATTCTCCAGTAACCCATCACCTTGCTGTTGTTCCAAAGTATAGTAATTGCTTTTATACCATTTTGGGGACATCCTCAAGGTTTTGTGCTGAAGATCTGGGCAGTGTCTGTCAGTACCCATGATCCTTTTTTGCATGGGAGCTTCCTTTCTCTGCCTGGCACTTTGGTGGGGAGGCTTGGAGGGGGGGGGGTGGGGGGTATGTCAGTAATGTTAGGTAATTACCTCTGGAAATAGCCTCAGAGAGAACTGGTGCATGAAGGCAATGCAAGGGGGACCAGGCAGCCGAGCAGAAGACGTCTCTAAAACGCTTCCCCCTTGCCTCTCATCGTGGGAGCGGAAGAGACTACAGCAGCGGGGGCCAAGATCAGGGCGGGAGCGCTAGGCCAGGGCATCTACAACATTATTTCACATAATATTCATTAATGTTTCTTAACCTCAGGGCATCTCTCTCCTGTCTCATGTCTTGCCTTAAGCTCTATCTCCCTCTTTCTTATTCTTTTATCTTCTTTCCCCCCCTCTCCCTTGTATCTCTTTTTCTATCACAACCCCCACAAGATTCCTGTGTGTTCCTTATCTGAGCAATTGGGGATCTGCCCCTTGCTGTCAGTCCCTGCGCGTCCATTATCTGATCAGCTCGGGTTCTGTTCTGTTCTGTAGGTCGCTTCATGTTCGTCGCCTGAACATTATTTCATATGACTAAAGTTCCTAAAGTTTCCTTCAGTTCCCTATGAATATAAATGAAACCCCTGTGCTTTCCATAGTCTTCCCTCACCAAACACCATGCGCTTTCTTCCCTCTGGGAGTTTCACTGTCAGTTCGCTCTCCATCTTTTTTCATTGCTCCGTGGGCAAACAAATCATCACTGCGAGCCAGCCGTTGCATAAGTGTTCTTTTTTTAAACAAAAAAAACTCACTTTGCCCTCCCCCCCCGCCACCACCAATTCCTCTCAGATCATTAGTTATTTTGAGTTTCAACATGGGTTAAGAATGTCCATCTTAATCAGTGGGACAGTTTGAGACAGCATGATTCTGGAGAGCCATTGACGTGCTGGATGTCTGAGCCCAACAATACGGTATGGAGTTTTGGTCTCTGGGGAAAGCAGTTACTGTGAGACGAGGTAGTATTTTTTGGAAAAACACCTGGGTGTCCCAACCATCAAATCAATTAATACTATATAATTGTCAGATAATAAAATTACATATGAGAAATTTTTACATTTATTTTGTGTTGTATTTTATGACTATAGATTCAGAAGATTTATTATTCTCAGAGGCACCTAGCCTAAGGCTTCGCCCCATTAACCTGATTGATGGTTTTGTTGATACCAAAGCCTGCCTTGTTCCCTCTGACACTAAAATAAATCGCTGTCTTCTCACTTTACTACACTATTTCTGTTTTATTTATGTTGAAGTCAGTTTGCTTTCATGTTGGCAAGTTTAGATTAAGTTTTAAACATTTTTAAGATAAAGGAACCTAAGGAATTTTGTGCTTGTTGTGCAAAAATTTAAATTGTGAAGAAGCAGGAGGTGAATATCTAGAATTCAGTCTTGTTGATGCGAAGCAAGAGTTATAGCAATGGGAGTCACAGTAATGACAGGGCTATTAGTTAGGTACTGTAACTGCTGACTCAATAGATTTATTCCTCATAATTCTGTTTCCTGCAAAGCACCCTTTTAGTCAGCACCTTGTTTGATAGTCTACATTATGTTAATGTTCTAACTATCGAGAAACAGACTAGAATAAAGTGGACTGTGTCCACCTACTTGGACATATTCTTGACATTTGAGTGTTCATGTGTGTGTACACTTGTGGCTATCGACATACAGCGGGGCAGGGGAAAGAAAACGATTGCAGGGCGTCTGATTTCTCTTGCAAGCTCCAGGAATATGATTTGTGAGATGTTTTGCCAGAAATAAATTGTAATTCTTTTGTGAAATGCTCCAAGAACAGAGGGAGAGCAAAAATGATTGTATCTTGTAGATTAGCTTGAATGTTTCATTTTTCATGAAAAACTGCAACAGCCCCTGTTTTGTTGTCTCCTCTACAATCAGTTCTTTTTTTATTAAGGTAGCCTTGCTGTGGAATTGTGGGGCAGTCCCTGTGATTATGGTACATTTTCATGCTTTCCATTTCTGGAACATTGGATTTGACTGGTTGAGGCAGTTCCTATGTTACTGAATCACTGCAGACAGATAGAGAAATTGACATTTTGCGTCATGCGGGTGCAGTGCTGTGAAGGCGTTGCACATTAACAGTTCTGAGATTGAAATCCGTATTCACCACCCAAGATGGAAGGGCATCAAGATGGGAGGGTCATCACCACCCTGGTGCCACCGAATCAGGTGTGCTGGATACCTTGGGAGAGGAACTTGTGCCTGCAGTACCTGCAGATGTTTTTCAACCTTGGTTCATGGTGTAGTAGATTAGATTAAGGAAATTATGTATTTCTAACTCACACTAGTGAGTTATTTACAGTGCAGTCCATACGTATTAGGACAGTTGTTGTTTTGGCTCTGTACTCCAGCACATTGGATTTTAAATGAAGCAATGGATATGAGGTTAAAGTAAAAACTGTGACTAATTATGCAATGACACATAGCTGGCCAAGAAACAGCTGAGCTGCCAGTTGTCCAGTTACTTTTCATCCCAAAATGGGGGACTATGTATAAAAAGGGCTGTTATTCCTACAGTACATGGATCACTCGATATAGGTGTAATTTCCCTCAGATTAAAGCTGACTTTACTCATATTCTTTGTTTCATTTCAAATCCTGTGTGCTGGAGTACAGAGCCAAAACAACAAAACCTGTATCACCGTCCTAATACTTACGGACTGCACCGTATAAATACGGGGAAGCATACAAATCGAGAGAAACTCTTTGTAAATTCAAAAATGTTGCAAAATATGTTTTTGTGGCCTATTTTGTAGCTGGAATGATTTCATTTTCCTCTACTGAGGAGTGGGGGGAAATGGAGACCTGTTTAGGTGACAGGAAAGTGCCGTAAGTAGTTCCCCCATGCTGCGATGATTTCACTTTTCGTGCAGACAGCCATATTTATCAAATTGGGGGCGAAACCCTTCTTCCTCCATGCTGTGTCACATGCTTTCCGTGGTGAAAATCTTTCTCTCTATTGCGCCCTTGAGCTTGGTGGATAATGTGTCTCCTGATATCTTCCAGTTTGTGAAGTCCCTTCCCGTAGAGTATGTGCCAGTTGGTGGTGCATCCTGCGCTCTATCACCTTCCAAAAGAACCCTCTCACACTGGAAAATTGCACTTAAAAGGGAGGTGATATTTTAGAGAATGCCCGAACTTCCTGCACCTTCGTGGGGACTGCAGTCCTCAGCAAAAGCACCATTTTGTCTTCCCCAACAAGCTTTTCAAATGATTGGAGACTGAATTCCTTCATTTATTTCACCAAGGGGTTGATCCAGTCCCTGATGTTGGCCCTGTCCCTGCTACTAATTTCTGTTACATCATAGAAGTATGATTAATGCTTTGAAGTGCAATTTCATTTTGCTTTATTTTAAACTTTAATGTTCAAACCAAGTGCATTGTATTTGGGCGCAACTGGAATATCCATTTGTATCTGGAGTAACTGATTGTGATGAGATGAAGACAGACACGCTAATGAAACCCTTCGTCCCTGGGTGATGCTACAGCTAAATACGGGCCACCCTGAAGGACTGCTGTTCTGAGCTGGCAGGAGTGTTTTTAGACTGTTGATATGATGCTGAGTTAATGCTGTGCAATGGCTTCTGCATTGTACAGACAACATAAGTTAAAAGTGTGGGTCTCCGCTAGATGATCTAATAATAATAACCATAATAAGCATGATGATTGTCATTCTTGTTACTATTATTATTGGATTGCTGATATTATCACCATCATAAGTTAACATAATCATCATCTATCAATCATCCATTGTCATGTCCATTATGTCTATTTGCCCATTTGATTTCTGGAACAGATTTTCCAATCAAAGCTGATCATATTAGTATATGTTAAATTAATATTTTCAAGCTGAGTTAACATGACATGATGCAAATACAAATAAATGCATGGATTACTAAAATATCTCCAAACCATACCTTCATATCGACATAGAACACCGTCTAAGCTTTTGTTTAGAAACGTGCCTATATGCAAGAATTACATGCTTAATTGGTTTATAAAAATCCTTTATGTACACTGTTTACACACCACCTTCCTGAGGTATTGGGATGTTAAAAGACCCACGCAATTATACTGTTGTGAATAGTTTTGTACAGTGTGAGCACACATCATTTTATTGAGAGGGATAGGAAGAGTGTTCATAGTATGACTAAATAAGTATCACAGAACCCTACATAAAAACAATTATATCGTGGTTTGTATCCATGTGTTCCTCATCTTCTAACAGTACCATTTCATTATTAATGTATTTTAAAGATTTTCCTTCTTTGACTGGAAAGTAAATAAAATAAAATGCACTACTTTTGTACATGTACTTTTCATGTGTATAAATGTGAATTGCTAGAAAATCCAGCTGCATTTCAGTTCTAGGCTTGTTTGGTTTATTTTCATTTTCAGGACATTTAGAATACTTCTTGTGAGATACCATGTTATACAGAGATTCAGACCGTAAGAATTTTATGACCATTAATGTGTTGGGATGGAGGAGTGGTGGCAGTACCCTTTGCTATGGAAACAATGCGAAGATGGTAATCAGTGTCAATTAAATGTGCTTGGCGACCAACATCTCTATAGTAACCTGGACCGTTGAAGGCAGAGTGAGTGTAATGTCTGGATGTGTATTCAACGTTTACATTCCCAGAGCTTTGGAATAGGGTCCATTTTTGGGAGTCCCTTTATGCTAGATATATATTTGTATGTATATTTGTGTTTGAATTCTAAAAGGCTCAACTCCAATGTTAACACATTTCAGTTCTGTTTAACTTATTGCTTTGAAAGTCCTTGTTCTGCAGCATACTCGTTGAACTGATGATGGTCTGGATTCATAAATTTCCTCTATGTGCCTAGGACCTTGCTCTTTACAATCTAGTAACCATTGCCATTGGAACAATTGATTGATTTGAAATTTGATTTCTGAGCTGGCCTAAGGAAAATGGATCTGGTTCCTCCAAACATTTCTTTGTATATCTTCCACCAAGGAACGTTTTTTTTTTGCCACTGCCAGCCTAGGCTTGTTTTTTGTGGGGGTTAGACTGGGATCTGCTGTAAAGAGAAAGACTTTTAAGAGGAAAACAGGAATAAAGCTTGCTTGAATTCTGCCTCTCAATGTCAAGCAGTTTGCAGCTAGATCAAACCCATACCTTGTAGCAGTATAACTTGGTTGTCTGCTGCGTACTTGTTCGGCATTTTATTTTTCCCTGTGCTGCCTACATTTCTCCTGCCCCCAGGTTAATCTTTGGATTCAAGTGGAGAGCATGACATACCTAGTGCATCTTTTCAAGTGTTAGTTATGATGCAGTAGGTGCTGCAGAGGGTTTACCTGCTGCATAAGTTGGGGAGGTCGCCCTGATAAATGGAAAATACCATTGCTGCCATTGCCAAGTGATGGTAGGGGAGATCAGAGGGAGCACCAACCCGCGTTCAGCTGTTTCTTCTCTGGCACTCGGAACGCGGTCTCAACCACAGGGTTGGAGGTTCAAATCCTCGGTGGAGGGGACCCTGCTATTGTCTTGTATGAACAGTGTCCTCAATGTGCTAAGATAACATGCTAAATGTAGCTTGTGAAATGTGAAGTTTGATTATGCGCAACATTTCTGACAGAAACAGTGATTACCTGTTAGGCAAAACTACCTCTTTTGAACATATGCACATGTGTGAAACAGAACCGTAGAAGAGATACCCACAGCGTGCACTACTGTAGATCAGAGACCACAGTGTGCACTACTGTAGATCAGAGACCCACAGTGCGCACTACTGTAGATCAGAGACCCACAGTGCACACTGGTGTAGATCAGAGACCCACAGTGCGTAATGCTGTAGATGAGATCCATGGTGGCCATTGCTGAACTGAACCCTTTCTATGAAGTGAATGCTGATGGGATTCTTGGCTTTTAAGTGGAAAGCCTTGTCTGCTCTTCTGTGCCACAATTCTAAAATGGAGAGACACATAATTGCCCAACAGTTCAGGTGTCAATCACCATCAGTGTGATGGAGGCCTCAAGGACCTGGCGTCTGCCAGTCCCTGTTAGTCACCGTCTCACGGCACAGCTGTCTCCGCCTCCGCAGTCCCTACCGCCTCCAGAGCACATCCATCTGCTCGGCCCCCTGCCACCTCAGCTAGTCACATCTCCCCTGCTAGTATGCCCGTTGCATTTCTGAAGACGTTTTTCTGAAAACATTTGAAATATGGTTTTCAGGCTATACCAAGCACCTTCAGTTTTTTTATGGAATACTACCCACAGTTTGCTTTTTTCATTATTTACCAGGTATTCACAGTTGTGGGTTTGGGGGTATGCAATGCACAGCACCACAAGCACTTTCATACAGAAGTGCACTGCAGTCCCTAAGTATATGGACAGCAGCACAATTTTTGTCATTTTGGCTCTATACTGCAGTACATTGGATTTGAAATGAAACTATGAATGTGAGGTTAAAGTGCAGCCTGTTCGTTTAAATTAGTACATCTATATTGGGTGATCCATGTAGGAATTACAGTGCTTTTTATTTGTAGTTCTTCCATTATAGGGGTCCAAAAGTAATTGGACAGCAACAGGATGAATTCAGAAGTGTACATAAACATCTTATCTGCTCAATTCTAGCAAAATGTCTCAAAACTCATTGGACAGTGCTTTACCTTGCAGCGGGACAATGACCAGAAACATATCGCTAAAACAACCAAGGATTTTTTCAGGGCCAAAAAGTAGAATGTTCTTGACAGGCCAAGTCAATCACCCAGCCTGAATTCAATTGAACATGCCTTTCACTGGCTGAAGACAAGCCTGAAGGCAAGCATCACCAGTGTCTGGTGATGCCTATGGATCACAGATTTCAGGCAGTCATTGAATGTAAATAACTTGCAACAAGTACAAAATATGAGGACTTTTAATTATATTTGCAATAATTTTAGGATTTAAGGGTGCTATCAAAGATTATCCATGTTTGGACTTACCTTAAAAGTGCCTTTAGAAGTTGCGTAATAGGTGCTTGCTATGTCAAACCCCCAGTTTAGAATGTGCAACTTCTTCTGGCTTTTTTTCACTATAGCACTTAACTGTTGCAAGTAGGCTATACATTATTGAGAAGAACACATTTCTGCAGTGCCTACATAGTGCCCATCTCAGGTAGTTTTTTAAATAAGGTTGACAGGCTGTCTTTGCCTGTGTTCCCTTCAGGGATGGTGGTGACACTGCTGAAATTCTGTCCGAGTTCTGTCAGGTACTTTTGGTCCCCTAAAATGGGGGAACTATATATAAAGAGGGCTGTAAGTCCAGTGGCTACCTAATGGCCATTTCAATTAGTTTGTGTAGAAGTTTGACAGGCTGTCTCTGATTATCTTCGCTTCAGAGATGATGGTGAGATGTTCTGTCTGAGTTTCAGACCATTTGCTGCTGCCAGAAAAGTATTTTTTGAAAATCTAAGACTCCGTTGTCTTTGCTACTGTTCCATTTTAAACCAAAATGACATGTCCAAGGAAATTGGGTGACTGTGGCAAAAAAAGAAAAAAGGTTAAAGGGAAAGAAATAATGATTGATTTATCCTCCGAAATGGGTGCCTCATTTACGCTTTGCGTCTCTCTTGGAGAGCAGGCTGTCGGACCTTTTCAGGGGCCGCCAGACCCAACGGTCCCACATGTAAGGCAGCCTGCTGTAAAAGACAAGCTTATTTGATTCTGAGGGGCCTTGGTTTGTAAACCCACTCCGTCAAATACCATGCAGGACAAACAAGTACCACCACCATCCATGGTGCTATAGCTGTACGTTGCCAAGGGAATTATATCCTTCAGAATGCCAGGGCTAATTATTTTGGCCATTGACTGCCTTCCCTTTAACAGTATAGGATAGCCTTTGCTGCTGTTATCATTAAGCTGAGATAGGGACGTGTTGTAAATGTCACAACAACAACAGTGATTGGCTAATCCAGTCAAAGAGACTGTGTCCCTCCTGTATAGTGTATGAGCAGTAGCTAGACTGTAGCAAATGGAGATTGACACATTAGTTTTCGTAGCAATTATATCAGTGGATTAACACAGGGCATATGTCAACTTCATAATTGTGTTAGACCATATTAAACTGACGCAAACTGTTTTAGTTGCTCAAAAGCTCTCTGCTACAATTAGATTGAAGAACACAAGATAACTTATGTCCTTTCAGTAAAAACAAAGGAGGGAATGGTGATGTTGCTCTTGAAGATTATTAATCAGCTATGTATGCAACTTATTATCCCATAGATACTGTATTTTGCTCTTGAGAAACAATTGTTTTCATACGATAAAGATTATATGTTGGCTCTGCTTTTCAGTTTGATGTTTTTTTTTTTTTTTGATGGATTTCTGGCTGTTCAGCTTTTGTTCATTCTTTTTGCTCCTGTGGCATATCAATACCTACCACCTGCATGACCCCCTCCCCAATCCCCCCCTTTTATCAAAAATGTTTTCATTGCTTTTAAAATTGGTTGCCGATTTTGTGTCTACAAACTAGACACTCAGATGATTGCTTTCAGGCTATTTGTCTGGCCAATGATACCTCATTTCACAGGTCGCGCAACCAAGAATTCCTGTGCCTGTTTCAGAGGGATGCATTCATTAATTTCACTGTACTTTATTTGAGATTTGCTTCCTCTGTTATTTCCCTGCTTTTGTAGATCAGTGGAGTTGATGTGGCTTTAAATTTGATTTTTTTTGTTTGGGTTTATGAAATATTTTGACGCGTGAGGAAGCCTGAAGACCCGATGCGGGCTGAGGAAGATCAAGTGACCGGGGTGTTCTTGCTGTCGCATCATGAATTTCCTAAAATAACATTAAGTATTACTGTGCCCTTTATCTCTGAATTATATGAAATGTGAATCGGTGATTAAACTTGCATAGAGGTTGGGTCTGCATCATATGAGCCTGTTATAGTTATTATGGTAGATGCATGTGACACTGTTGTTTTTCTCCGGTGCGGAGGAGATGGATGTGACCTGAATGGAATGATTTTGTTAATGTTCTCAGGCTGTTTGCTGCCATTCACTGGACAGGTGGACAGAGTTCCTGCTGCAGGCTTGTTAGCAGCAGTCAGACTAGGTACAGAGGTACTAATGAGGTGGCAAAACCATGCAATGCATTTCTGTCATTGAAAATTATTCTATCTAGTCTATAGTAATTATTCTATGCACTGAAGCCTGTTAGACAGTACTGGTTTGCGTATTGCTGACAAGGAGGATAAATGCTTTTAGGAGTAATTTGAATGCTGTTAAAGGAAGTACTGCAATGCATTTAATGGAATGGCAGTACAGTTCATCATTAGCTTTTAGCAATGCTTCATTACACAGTGTGACAAAATGTGACTTCTCTCACATCGTGCGCCTGTTTTAACTGACTAAGGTGTGCTGCCCACAAGTGTTGACCGGAGGGGTCATGGCCCAGGTAGAGCAGTGAATGAGCATTGTCCCTGCCTTCGCCTGACTCCCAGCAGTGTGTGTTTCAAACAGGGATGCTCGGCTGGCTCTATTACCAGGGTGCATGGGGTGTCTAAGAAACATTCTCTGGGCTCTCTTTGAAATGCATTTACCAGAAATACATGACGTGCTTTCAAAGGTCAGAACTTCTGCTTTGTGGGAAAAACATTTTTTTTTCACGTTATGGGTCAACTTACGGATCTTTAATTCGCAATTCGTACTACATGTTTAAATTGAGGGGGTCAGTTCCCATGTTGGTTTTAATGTGTTTCTGTAACGTGTGCCATTATCAGTCAATGGTATTCCTCTACATATGGAGATTTAACATTTCCTTTAGGATTCAGTGTCCTTCAGGCATCCGTGTTTCATTCTGAGGAAATAGACAGTCAACATAGAAAATATAGGAAGAAAAAATCTACTACCCTCAAATAGAATACTCTAATTAGCTGTTAAATCTGGGCTAGCATGCTTCTAAAATAATCTGTGTTAACATTCAGCCCCCACACAAGTGTTAAGTTGATGTTATAAAGTGTTTCTTGTAGGAGGGGGCCTGTCTATCTTAAGTGTGATTCTGGCCAAATTTCTGTGCTTGGAGGTGGTATGGTTTGTCAGACTTTCACTCTGAATGTGACGGATGATTAAAGATGCTCTTGCTGCCAGCGTTGGAAATCCAAAATCCAAAAAATGCGTGGCATCCAAAAAGTCGTTCAGCGGGACTGACTTTTGTCTGGTGCTGTGACATTTTGCCATCCAGCAAAGCGACTCATTCTTTGGCAGCCAGGAAAGCAAACTAATGATCCAGGAATGTTAATCATCACGGTGAACATGCAGAGTGCGGTGGGTTGTGGTGTTGTGGTGTTGTGCTGTCACACGCCTGTGGTGACTAGCCCCCCCCCCCCCCCCCCCCCCCCCAAGCCAAGCCTTCTTTTATGTTTTTTCCATAGGCGCTGACAATTGCTTGGGATTTTCTCGTCTCACAATCACTCATAGTTCTCATAATCACTGTTTTTAATCGTCTGTTTTCTGAATTTCACCACCTTTCCCTAAAAATGACTTTTGAATTCCTCTGTCACCTATAGATCTGCATGCATTTTTTTCCCTCAGAAATGCACTTTAGGGATTTCTCATACATTTCCTTCATTTGGCGGAAAATTTGAAACCCTGCAATGTAAAATGCAGGTTTACCCTTAGTATTTTTACCCCTGGCAGCTGAATTACTTGCTTAATGGTGGCTTAGGTTCCACCTGGGTCACATCAGAATGATTCAGGAAGCCCACATTGGCAAAATGTATGGATCCTTTCAACCGTAAATTCTTAGGTACACTTTTTCTTGTTCCTGTGACATAGTCTAGGCTGTTTAACAACAGCTTACAGGGGGGCTACAGGGACTTGGACGGCCTGATGAGAAGTGGAAATGAGGTGAATCGCTTGAGCGGCAAAGCATTAAGCAGGAGACGTTGCCTGCTGTGACTGCATGAACAGGACTGAATCTGGGTACACGTGCTTGTGTTTGTTAAACATACCGGTTTAAAGTGACCCTCTCATCTGAAATGAACGGGACTGTAAATATTGGGTTTTTTCTTATTGTCGCCGATGGGAGATGGGGCTTCGGCTGCAGCTGTGGTTAATGTTCAGATTGGTCTGTGAGCTCTGCCTCACTGTTGGGTGCTCTCAGTAGTGCTACAGCTGCAAATGGAGGAAGCTAAACGGGGTAGTGTGCTCAGCACAATGATTTTTAAATGCCTTTTTGAGTGACACGTCCCAGTTGGAAATCATGTGTCCCACAACCCCAGGGCTGTTAATTTCAATAGCGCTCCACAGTGCCGGTTCTGCACAGATTCCCTCCCTTTAGAATATGTTTTATTGAGCGGATTCTGTGAACAGGGTGAGCTGAACTATTCAGATGATGTACAGAATATATAATATAATAAAAGTGAAATTATCAGTACTTTACTGCAAGCTACTGAAAATATGCTGATATAAATGTAGCCTATGCAGTAAATTAACAGGAATTCAGGCAAATGGAGGGAACCACCCTCTCTGTGCTGCTCAAGATGTTTGGCGTCAGCTGTAGCTGCGTCCCACTCCTGCGCTTGTCTTTCAACGTCTGCCGTGTCAGAGCAAGCGGAACGCGAGATTGACGTGCGCCTCCCCAGATCGGAGCGGCATTTCACTTTCCTAAATGGAGGAGTGAAGAGTGGCCCGTGGAGGCGGCGTGATTGGCGCGCGAGCTGTTGAGCCATCAGCTTCACCAGAACGTGGCGTGGGCAAGACAGGGGCCTTCAGCAATTGGTTCATCTCAGTCCATGGGCTTAGCAATACGGAGTTGTCAGTCTTCTCTGCACAAAGGGACTGTTTCTGTCACTCCTGTCTGTCACTCTGTAGACGTTCTCTGTGACACCGCAAAAGTAAATCTCAACTAATAAGGATCTACAACTGACAGATCCGTTGACCTTCACAGCATGAACATCTGATTGGGTGCAACTTATTTATTTGTTTTCAGAGCCTGTGGTTCTTTGCTGTTATTTGTTTAGTCTATTTTAATGCTCATTAGGGATAGTTTTTGTTATTGTTTTTATAACTTTGTCTAATGCAGAATTGGTTAGGTGACAGGTTGTGAATTCTGCACTTCTCACACTTGCTGTCTGTCTCGAGACTGTACTTTTCACCTCTATGGAATTACTGCACTTTGAGCTATGTGCTTGTCTCCAACATCATCTGCTAAATGGCAGTAAATAGAAGTGAAGTAGAAAGCTGCACAGGTTAAATTAAAAATTTGGGATACTGAATTTGAACCAGTGTGAGTACATACAACAAGTGGACTGGTCTGAGTGAGTGTGGCAAATTGCTTGAAGGAAATGTTTGTGTGTTTTTGCAGGAACTGCGAAGCTGACGCTGTTGTTTCCATGGGGTGCATCTTCTATTAAAGATAGAAGATGCACCCCATCTTTATTAAAGCAAGCTCTGCACTACCATAAATAATTTTATATTACATTTATATCACAATGTGTGTTTACGAAAAAATTGCTATTACGCAATGCCTTTCATAAATGAAGAGGACAATGTTGTGCCGAAATACTTATGGAAACACGCATTTCCATAATCAACCAGTCCCATCCACACAACACTTTTCTTCTTCCCATTCAATCACAAGCACACATCACCAATGGAGCCCCTTTTTAAACCATCAATCAGACCTCTCAGTGCTGCTGATTGCCTGCGCTGCTTTGCATGCTTCACTGCTGCTGCTCAGAATTGCGCTCACCCTCCACCACCCCAGCACCACCTGTTGTTTGGATCTGCTTCTAGATACTGGGGGGGGGGGTGGTTTCTGATATTTACCCATGTGCAGTGCTCCCTGTTAGATAGGGTATTGCACACTGGTGCGTGCACTAATACCTGAAGCAGCTACATTCAAACCAAAAATGTGTTTGCATATTCATGTAAATATTTAAATATTTAATCTAAATGCATGAGTTATCCCGACTGAATGCATATTCTTGTAGTTCCGATGGATTTCAGAACATAACATTGAACTCTGATTTATCCTTGGAATAGCCAGCTCAACCGTGTCATCGTAGCTTGTATGAACTGTAGACTGTTGTCTGTTTGCTGCAAAGTTGTCTGTCAACGCAGCTTGCTGTGAACAGTAAACTGGCCACCGTCCTGCGGATTTCAGCATTCTCTGAGCTTGCCGTTTCACAGAAGGCTCAATGGCTTTTTGCACTTTTCTGTCCTGTGTGAGACCCGGTTTGGGGTGCACCGGTGAGGTGCGCTGCAGCCAAAGGTTTGGTGGCGGTTTTCAGGACAACTGGTGAGCATTAGACACGATTATAGTTGGCTTTTGCACAAGTTGTTCTTGCAAAACCCTTCTCTTGTCCAAGTGCAGAAAAAAACAGAATTATGCATGAGTGGCTTCGTAGGCGATTGAGAGCGCGTGAGTAACTGAACAGTTCCCTCAGTGAGCTGAATGTTTCGCTCAAGTGTGCTTAAAACGGTGGGTGACTAATAGAAAGGCTGCCTTAAATATGTTGCCTCTTACTATACGCTACAGTGCGGCTATTTTAACCTCTTATTTGCAGTGGAGGGGAAATAAAGGCTCAGTTTGCTTTGCGTCAAATCCAGATGAGGTCCTTGGATACGGTTACCAGAGCAACAAGAGACTTCTGAACACCTTCCTTTTGGCTGCACGAGCTGGCAATCGTCACCCGGGTGGATGAGTGGTGGAGGCACACAGTCCTTGTTATGTTGCCACGATCTGGGGTGATACAGGTCCTGTTCTGTCCTCTGGGCTCGCTTGCATCCGGATGGCTCTCAAACTGGACCTACAGCACACACATTCTGGGTTTCCAGAATTTTCAGCGCCAACTCGGAGTTCAGTACGGATTTATTGGGGTTTACTGTGTAGCTCATTTTGTGAGGCGAGGTAAACAACTGACGCATTGCACACCAGCCAAACAACGCTGAAATTCCTTTGACTGAGCCATCATGCAAAGAATGAAGGGCTGTCATTAGCCAGAAGGAATTAGTCATACACAATGACAACACATTTCTTGATCGGTCATTTTCCCCACCTGTTCGATGGTCTGTCTGACTTCAGAAATATTTGGTAATGTCTTTAATATGAGTACTACTGTCGCATATAGCAAGTGTTTTCTTTTAGACAGAGTAGCCTAAACAGAACTGCTTTCCAATGTCTACGCTTATTCTGTCCCTCTAGGGTCATGTGATGCACTTGGCTGTGGAAAAAGTCCCCCCTCACATTGCTTACAATAATTGTGAAAGGGAACTTCTAGGTCCAGATTGAGACTAACCACAACACCCTTTGATGTCAACTTTGTAAGAGTTATTGTCTTCTGTCTTCATGCCTGGACTTCTAAATGAAATTTCCATCTTAAGAGAAATAATTACATTGTACAGAGTTATATTGTTACCGCAGTCTGCTGAGCATCAAACCAAGCCTGATGAATTGCTTGGTCAGGAATAAAATAAGAGTATTTATTAATAATATTCTAACATATAGATTGGATCATTTAATGCCTCCAGTTCAGTTTAGAGTCTTCTTCTTGGTGGCATAAATTAACTGGCTGTGGTCTCTCTTGTGATATTATCCTTCTTAGTTAGGCATTAAGATGTTAAGCTTTACATTGTACTGTAATTAATATTGGATGTGGCAGGGAGAGTTCCAGAATGCTAGGGGGTGAATTTAGCTTGATGAGAAATGCGCAGATCTTCATGTCAGCAGTAGTAGCCAGCTCTGTGGACTCTCGCAGCTGAAGTTACATCGCAATGAACTATCACATTCCTATGCCCCAGAAGCTGGAGTCGACAGCTTCAAATTACGTCGAACTCACCGGACCGGCTCGCACTCCACTCTGGAAATTTCCAGCTCTTCATTACCTGAAAATCAATCTCTGTGAACTCTTTGATTTTGTTGCTCTTGCTTCTGGATGTTTCTGCCAAGTTTTTGCCATTACTGTCATACAGGATCGTGGATTTATATCCTGATTTGTGAGACTATATAAGAAATTAACCTTTTTTTCGCATAAAATCCAAATATGTAATTTACTGTGACAAAGCTGCATTCATCTTTACTCCAAGAGGTGTTTTTAATATAGAAAAGTACTTTGAATTCTATTTCCCTGTGTCGCTTTGAAGTGCACCCTCTGTGACTAAGTACTGTAGTCTTATTTACTGTGCTTAAGAGGGCTGTTTTACGACTGCATATCCAGCATGCTACTGGTATTTACCTCCCACAGCTGGGCTGAGTATTGCATTGCATTCCAACTGCTTCAGAATAGCCGAGGCAGTGGAATCACAGCTTCAAAGTGTTGGGGGAACTAAACCAATTTCCCGCCAATCCTCCTCATCACCGCCTTCTCGCAATGGAGGCAGATTGCTTTAGTGTGGTCGACTAATTAAGCTTCACTTAGCCCAAAGCACTTTAACTCACTTTCGCCGCCAGCCTTACTGCTATAATTTGCAGGCTCATCAGCAGTGCTGTGTGGGGAAAATGGAAATAAAACGAAAGGGAGCTGTACTCCTCATCGTACTTTAATGATACTTACTTACTTTTACTACTGAGTGTAAAATTCAGAGCAGAACACAAGGCAAATATTGCATACAAACATTAGCTGTTACCGAGAAACGGCAGAGGCTGTCTGGTGTTCCTGCAGGTGCGTTACAGGTGAGTTTCACCTGGGGTGAGGGGAGTGTTTGGGGAGGGGTTTCTTTGTCTGGTTTTCCTTCTGTTGCATTTGCAGCTCAGTAATGGTAGGGATCCAGTTACTCCCTGTGGAAAAAGATGCCGCCTCAGACTAAAGTTGGCCCAGAAAGTGCAGTTCTTCTATGAGGGAGAGTTTTGAGCAGGCAGAAAGATAAAGTCTTTGTGGTGTTTAGGTGCAGTTACTCCGTACTGCCGGAAGACATTTGGTGTATTTTGGTAGTGAAAGTGTGACTTCTGGTGGATCAGGAGCAGGTGGAGAGAAAGTGTCAGTTGGCACGTTATTTTGTATCCCTGCAGCAACTGAGCATCCATTTGTTCTCGTGGCACTGTGGTGGTGAAGTCACCGCTGCTGTCACCCGGCTGCTCCCGGCGGCACCAGACTGTGGCAGGTGTACTCAGCTGCTCTGCGGCGTGCCAGGCCACTGCTGTTTACCACTAATTAGTTACTGCTCTGTGTGTGTGTGTGTGTGTGTGTGTGTGTCTGTCTGTCTGTCTGCCTGTGTGTCTGTCTGTCTGTCTACCGTGTGTGTGTGTGTGTGTGTGATCTGTCTTTCTGTCGGTTGGTCTTTGTACATGTGCGCATGTCTGTATGTGTGAGGCAGATAGAACCTGTGTTGCAATCAGGTAATATGATATCATGTCACAGGATTGATTCATGTCTGTAAGTATGGGGACCAATCTCTGTTCCTGAGTGAGTGAACATTTTGGAATTCAGACTGCCTGTGTGTGTGTGTGTAAGTGCAAGAAAAAATGTAACATTGCACAGTCTGCGGTTAAGGATAAGGTTGACAATTTAGTGAAGTTTCATCACGTTCTCTTCAAGAACATGTTTACTAAATTGGTTGTCTGAATGAGGTGCATCAAAAACATCTCAGCAATTTTCTGACAGCGAACACAGATGATTTGATTAACATGTTCCAAATGCAGCCTGGCTGATCTGCATGGTGTCATTAAACCCCATACACACAAATGGAAAGCTCTCTCAAGGAGGGAAAAAGATCCTCTTGAGGAGTCGCACGCGTATAATTAAGTGGGGGCTCTTTCTCTTCTTTACACTAAGCTCAGTATAAGAGTTTTAAAAAAGCTTTTTTCCATCTGAACCTTCTGCATAGTCTATTCCATTTATTTGTAGCTGGATGCTCATTTGTCTTAAACTGTCTCACAAACACAGTTTGATGATTGAAGTTTTTATGCACATAATTTTGGCGAACCATGGTAGTGAAGAAAAAATTACTTGATTACTTGCATTCAAAGTCAAAATTTAGGACAAATTGTTGATTGAATACAGACCATGGCCACAGCCACCTATCTGTCCTTGATTTGGGCAAGCTCTTCAAGGCCGGTCCAATCAAAGGATTACACATCACAGGAGACTTAATATGTGAGTGGGAAGAGGTGAAGGTCTACACTTCCACATTTCTTAATTATTCACAATTAGAAGCCAACAGTACATATTTTTTTTGTTTTTGGCTCATCCAGAAATGCCCTTGCTTTGCATGGCAATTTGCATATCAATTGCAAATTGAATCTTACATTGTCAAGGATAACACAATAAAGTAAAAAACTTATCTCCATTGTGGTCCTTTCAGTAGCAGTGGAGACGAGATGACTTCACTACAGTATAAATACAGTTGAAAGTTATGGCTACACAGCAAACTCGTTACTCAACAAGATCAGCACAGATTTACGGTCTAAAAACAACTACAAAATAATATAATAAAAGCAATGACATCCATTTTATGTTTCTGAGTCAGTGATAGTTACTTCTTCTTACGCCTACACTTCCATATTTCCATATGGTACTCATCAAATGTTTCTCTTTAATGGTTGTGGGTCATGCTGTTATTGTTTTTTTAGTTAGTTAACATTTCATGTGTTGTGACACATAAATGTTTTTTTCTTTCTTCCTGTGGTGCAGGGTTGCTCTTCTCTGTCGTTACTTTTGCACAGTGATCCATTTCCGTGTTTTATAGCAAGCCCACGTCTGCATAGAGCTCCTGTTTCCTCTGCTCTTGAGTTTCATCTCTCTGGGTGCGTCCCAATACTTGAAAAATGCATCCTCCTTTCCTCCACTACCATCTCGTCTGCTCCATGCCCCAGAAACCAATCTTTGTTTCCTCCCTCCCTCCGGCATCCCAATATTAGAGGAGTCAAGCAAAGTGGCTGCAAACTTAGCTACTTTGATAAACTAATATTGCTGGTTACATATTAATTGGTGTCTCAACGCAATCTGCAATGTCAGGTTTATGTTTGTACAGGCTGTTGCATACTTGAAACTGCTATTTAGCAGCTTTAAATGTTCTGGCCACATGTAAGTATGTTCTGTGATTGGATACGGAACTATTTTTGGGCTCTGCATAATATAGCTATTATGATGTGTTATTTTATCAATAGTTGACGTCGACCTTGATGATTATTTCATCAATAGTTGACGTCAGCCTTGATGATGGCAAAGCAGATAAGCTGTTCCAGTTTTCTTCACGCCTCCTTGTTTTCTCCTTTCCTCCACATACTTTGAGGTACGATATGAGTGGAGGAAAGGAGATGAGTAGTGAAAAGCAATGGGATGCACCCTATATCGTGAGCCCCACCTCTCTGGCCTGCTTCCGTTTGCTCCAGCTGATTAGCAAGAGAGGACTGAGGTGAAATCCATCTTCTCCACACCTGCCTGGCTTTGCTGAGACCTCCAGCTTATGTTACACAGTGCATTATGCTAAACACTTGAAATTATTTTTCTAATTAGTCTGTTGAACAACCGTAGACATAAGATTGTTAGGACATCCAGCACACCTGCCTGTCCATCCAGCTTTCGGCATGTTCCATCCAGCTATGAGAGTCATGATGGCACCCTCCTGTGGAGTGAATTAGGTCAGTAATCCAATTTCAGCTCTGCTCCCCAACATGAGAAAAGTCTCTATCTCGTTATCTCTTTTTCTCTCTCTCTCGCTTCTCACTTTTTAAGCAGATTTCAGTGTCTGGTTGTGGTGTCAGACTGTAGCTGATTGGGTCCTGACCTTGACTTCCTTCACCCACCCTACCATGTCGAAATAACTGCTCCAGTGGCCTTAAATCTACCAAACCAACATTATTACACAACACTCTCCATCACCCCATGAAAAGACTGGCTGGACACATACATGTGACTACATGTGCGTATATTCTGTAAATTTTACACAGGCATATTACATTCTCTTAACACAGTGCCACATTGAAAGTAAATCGAAAGCTTATAGAAACTTGTGTTTTTTCCCAGGGGCTTTCCCCAGGGGGGTAGTTATGACACTGCTCCAGTGTCTGTGTACATACCACGGTCTGGCAGCCCATCACTGGTGCCCAGAAAACATGTAATTAATTAGACCCCTTAATTAGACTCTAAATCTTACACAATGGTTTGGGAATGCACTGCTTCGACTTTTCCAAAGAACAGCCCTATGTACTGTTTTAGTGGCCTAGAAGTAACAACACAGCAGTGGCATGTAGGGCAGGAATGTAGGATTTGTAATTGGGGGGGGTGGTGAAATACAAACCCAATGGACCCGCGTGTATCTCATACACCCACGGAGAGCTGCGTCACATGGCCGTGCGGGGGAGGAGCAACGTGGTTTTTCGGGTGCGTTAGGGACTCTGTGGATTTCTCAGTATCTGTGTCATTTGATCCCATTTGGATGAGGGCCCGGGGGCCTTCAAACCAGTCCTCTGTAATCCAGTGGCTTTTGTTCTCCATGGCTCTGATCTGTATGAAAAAGAGAGAGGAAAAAGAGAATGAGAAAGAGAGCGAGAGAAAGAGAGGCCACATCTCTCCACACACTCCTTCATTTCCTGAGTGACTTCAGATGCGCGGAGGAATCAAAGAACAGCGAGTGCCAGTCAGATACCCTTTGAAACGTGGGCATTCACAGTCCGCGAAACCACATCTGAAAATCGATCTACATCAACAGGCTGTGACAGCGTGCAGCAGCGGAATGTGTTTTTACCCCCCCCCCCCCCCACAACCAGAAACGATCCTGCCAATCACACTCCTCACCGTCAAAACGACACTCCGACAAAATCCATGCTAAATTGAGAGCTGCCTATTTTGCTCATTAATTGACTGAGTGGCGTTTATTGATTGGGACAGTTGTTACTCCTGCATCGCAACACTCAATGCATGTTGAATTATTGTCAAGGTAGTGTACTGTATACAGCACAAATCATTTGATCGTTTTACTTATTATTGAAGCCTTAACAAAGGACTCATCATTTAGCAGAAGTGCAATGAATAATGATAAAGTATGCCAGTTAAAATGGGGTGTGAAAAACGCCCAATATTGAAAAAGATACAAAAACAATGACAATAAATAATTTATACATGATTTTATTGTCCTCTGTGCACTAATGCAGCTGTGAAAATATTTACCTGAAGAATTCTGACAAAATGATGGTGTGTCATTTTGGATGATGCAATAAGGAGGAAGACAGAATATATCTTTTATATTTTTATTAATTTCAGGCTGTCTTTTTTACAGTAATTCTGACTGTAATCCAGTGGTGTAGCCTGAAATCACTTTTTGGGTGGGCCAGATTTTTATTCGGTTAAATGCAGTGGAATGTTAGCTGTCATAGCTAGTCTACGTGTCCACTCGTCATTAACTTGCTGGCTTGTGGGTCTTTTAGCAGCAGTAGGGGTAGCTGTTGTGGGGGCTGAATCCTCATCTTTGCCTACTGTGAACATGATTAAGAAATTTGAACAAAGCACTCTGTTTAGGCTTTGCAATTTTATTAACATTTTAAAGTATCAGAGAAGGCTACACCACTGAACTCTATGATATGGGCTACACCAGCGAAAGGGAAACTCTGAGAGCAGGATGGCATCTAGCCCAATCAAATTTGGTGTTACAAAAAAGAGCGTGCGTCTGTGTTTTCATATTCTTTATCGGACACATTTGTCAATCCAGTAGTCAATGACAGGTTAAAACATAATCACAGTGAAAGCTGATTAGACTATTCAGCTTTGAGCCCACATCGGCTCCTCGTCAAAAACTATTCAGAAATAAGTTTCTGCATAATGCCTCAACTGACCAATCGGAATCGAGTGTTGCGCAACATGTAATAACTACAGATCAACAAATTCACTTAGCATAGACTCACAAAGTTCTACGATATCTAAAAGTGCCCCCCGCCCCATTTCTGGCACCCATGATCCCGTGATTTGAGTGCTGAGGGACGTTTAAATGTGTATGTGCAGCCCCCATACCTTCCATTCCAGCCATTGTAGCATCAGTGGGAGAAAGCACGCAGCTCCGCTCAACCAAAGACGGGCTGTCCTTGCCACGCGCGTCAGTCTCGTCACCAGGCGCAATGAGAGGCCTGTCTCCATGGAGTGCCCAGCTGCAGAGCTCCATCTCATTATCCGCTCCCGATGCAAGCCTGTGGCGCTCAATTATCCTGGAGAGTCAAATCAGCCTTTCGGGAACCAGCTGAACATTTGATGCGCAGCTTTGAGTGATTTTGCCACCAGACAAAAGGGGCTTCAATGAGGAATAAATGTATTGACTGGGAGAAAAATGACTGTGGAATAAATAATTTCTTTTGGCAGAATAAGGCTGGTATGCGAGTTATTAAAAATGTAATTTAAAAAAGCATGGCTAGCATTCCCACTGCCTGCTTGAATTCTCACTGTAGCCTGTGATGTGGTGTTGTATACACTTTGTTCACTTCTGCAATCTTCATTGCATCTGCATGGCTGTGTTGAATAATATTTAGAATATTTTTATGAGGAAGTCACACCCCTTTTCATGTGAGACATGTCTAAGTTAAAGTGGTCCATCACAGTAAGTCTGAATCTCAACAAAAGACATTTTCAGTGTACAAGAAGATCTGGTTATTCTCACATACAAAGCACAGGTTGTTATATTCAAATAAAATCTAGGCCGGTCCTTAAAAGTATTGATATTAAAATAGGGTCAAGTTACAACAAACAATATTGGCTATCTTAGCAAGCACAAATTGAACAAGCTCTGTTTCAAAGCAATGCTATCCAGTGTTCACATGTAAATTTTGATTAAGAATCAAATCAGATTGAGCTAAATCAATAAAAAATGTCTTTGTTCCAAACATTTTGAAGCTTACTGCATTTGCATGTTTCTAATGCTTCTATGTGAATAATACTGATAAGCTATTTATGTAGTGTCTATTTAGCTGGTATGAAGAGACAAATGAGGAACAGTGCATGGACAGGAAATAGCTTAGTTCACTTCATCGCGTGTGAGGAACTTATTAATATCAGGTCCCAGCATGCATCTGTTGCTATAGTACCTCTTATGTTGTACTATACCTCTAATTACACAGTATAGCATGGTTACTAATACCACAACCTATCAGATCAATTTTAGTACATATTAGAAAAGAGTCCAGGGGAAATAAGCAGCTCCAATGTTGACATTATTGTATAGGAAAGCAATGTCACAAATGCGTGTTGACGTGGCGATCGGTTCACGGGCCTTGTTTCAGGTCACTGGCACTATGGCAGGGAAACCGCGATTAGCGCCACAGCCCCACGGCTCTTCCCGGTGGCATGCTGCACTGACTGTGCCCCGCGTGTCATGGAGAGTCACATCAAAGCTGCCTGGGTCAGCAAGCACAACACACGTGACAGGAGACTGCAATGCTGTGTCTGGGTTGCCAGTGTTGGCGAACTGTGGGTACGAAGAAGAAAGGTTGGTAGTGTGTTGGTCCTCGGTGTAGCGTAGTGCAAGGAAGTGGCCGTGTCGCTCTGGGGATGCAGGCTGAAATCCAGGGTGGGGAACTGCCGTTGCAACCTGGGGAAAATGTACTTGACCTGTTACTCTAAATGAATAGTAAAAGTATCAATGCTTAATAAACCATGCATATTATATATATGTGAAGTTTTCACAATCTGACCAGGCTGGCCTGGTTCTTCACATGAACATTGATTTATTAATATAAGTTTATCATTGACAAAGTATTTTGTAGTGATATAGTTTGTGTAATGCATCCATCAATCATTTATTGAGCATCCGTAATAGCGTAATCATCAGAATTTTTACAAGGAAAGATTGAAATATGGGCATCATTATTAGTGCGTGAATGGTACAGTGGTCTGTCAAGGTCATCAGACAGATCAACCTATGTCTGTGTGCATCTGAATATAAGCATGTGCAAATTCTTACATTTCTTTCTTTTGCAACACTCCTTCCAGTGTACTCTTATCAGTTGTAGGTTCAGTCAGCCAATGGCCACAATTACTTAAGCCTCTTAATTTCTTAAAATCTTAGGACCTAGTGAATCTTGCTCACAAGTTTGCATCTGTGTCACTAATCATGTATTTGGTATTACAGCAGAGCTGGAATATGAGTATTATTTTTATTAATACATAGTTTTTTACAAAAATTTTTATTTGGCTGCATTGTCTTGCAATAGAAGTATAAAGCTATGAATTTCGTGAAGACTATTGATTCTGTGTAGCATCACTGTCATTCATGAGACTAATTATGCCTGCATTGTCTAGAATAAATCTATAAAGGCTTCATACACAGACACTGTCAGAGAAGGACACTGAATCACTTCTGTAGGCAGACTGTGGCTGTCTGATTGGCCACAGGGGACTGAAGGTATGTGATACAACACAGCTATCCGAATGCCAAGGGTCTCTTTGCCTGGGCAATAGTACAAGCAATTAAATTTGCTGCCCTATGTGTCTGCTGACCACAGCTGCCATTGGCATAGTCCCAATTCAATACCAGACCGCAGAATAATTTTTTCATACTATTGAGTGGTGCCTTGAAACTAAGGATGAGTCACTGAGTTGTGGGGACTGGATCCTGGGCTGTCAGCAGAGACCGACAGTTAGGCTAGTTTCACCCAGCCCAGGTCATACATGTTATTCTGTGGACCATGTGGTAACATTGTTCCCCGACAGTGGCTTGATGCTGACCTGGGGTCAGCTGTGTAAACACTTTCAAAATTCAATGTGGAGAATACAGTTCCGCTTTTTAAAAAAAATTTCTGAAGTAGCCTGACCCCAGCATTTCCTGAGCGGCATGTGTTACATTTAACTTCTGCAGTTACACTGACCTATTCTAACCACTTCAATGTACTATGACCAGAGTAATGTATCCACAGAGTTAGAGTGCCATCTAGTGGCTATGATGAATCTGTATTGGTTCCATCTCTGTTGGCTGTGCTCTGATTGTTGTGTACTTTCCAGGAATTTTCATGCTAACCTCTTTACCTCTTGTGTGGCTCTATTAAGCTGATATTGTGGTATTTAATTCTAAATTTTTAAAGATAGAACGATTACCTGGGCTGTGTGGCTCTTGGCTGGGCTGCTGTTGGCTTTAACTGCCATTAACTCCCATGCTACTGGAGACCGGAGGAGTCATAGTGTGCTTTTGCCAAAGTGGCACCAGCAATTCTGTGGTTCTGCAGAACCCTGCTGAGACATCTTTTCAGTCCCCAAGATGCCAATACAGTCTCTGTATGAAGCCATCTGCTTTGACAAAGCCCTATACTTTAGTCCAGTCCTGATTGCACAGCAAATGTGCTGTTTAGAATATATATTTCAAGAGACAGTAATACTGTCTCTTCTGCACAAACAAGCATGTCTTGTAGTTTCCATCTATAATATAATTGTATCCCACAAATCTTTCGCTCCCCTGATGTCCACACAGTCTGCTCTTCTGTGAAGCATCAGCAAACAGCTTGGCTTGTTGAGGCTCAGTCAACAGTTTTATGCTAAATACAAATTATTGTAGACATTTTGTATTAATACTGTACAATAATGCAATGATGGCCATTTTCACAAATGTATACTTAGTTTAACACTCCGTAATAAATATTGGTCTAAATAAATCCTAACTTAATATTTTGTACATTATGCTCTGAAAATAGGAATGCCAAATAATTTAATAATCGGATGCTTATTTCATCAGCAAACTTGTATTTAGGAGCAACTGCCATACAAGCATGAATGCGTACATTGATAAAGCTTTTTAGACAAAAATGACAGCAAATAGTCGTTCTTTAAAGGCCTCTACGAAAGAGGAGGCCACCTAGGGGAAGCCAAAACTTTTTGCCCTCCCTGCAGAACTATTAGGGATTGAGTTACTGTACTTCCGGCTGTACAACTGGTGACGGCGCATTCCTTATATTTGGTACTTCTTTGCCAAATATTGACATTTTACCCGCAATCCACGCCCCGCGTTTGAGCGGCACAGTTTGCCTCTTGACAGATGAACGTAGCGGGAGTCCATTCCCTCTGGTCCATACCGGATATAGGTGCTCTCCCTCTTCGTCCACCTCGCGGAAACAACACGCAATCCAGAAGTTGATGCGGCGTGGTTTGTATTCGCGGCACTATTCGTGTCATGCATGGGAGATCGCGTACTCGAGGCAATGTTTCGGAGGTCTCCCTGTCACAGAAGCAGAGTGCACTTCGACTTCAGCGAAGAAGTGACTAGGAGAGTTCACTCCAGCGGCTTCAGGTCAGCTTTCTGTCCCTTTCACCGCAAAACTAAAAACTGTTTTCACGAGCTTGCTTGTTGTAGTTAGTCACAGAACCGCGCTTATGCTTGCCTTGAGCGCGAGGACAAAGTTTGTGGTATTTAAATCGAGTTCGTTGGCCGTGAGCAGATTAAGTGTGGTTTAGAACGAATTTCTTGTGTATTTTGAAATCAAACGCCGGAAATAAAAGTCACCGTTGTTTTTAAACAACAAACCATTCTCAAGAGTATTCAAAATGAGGACTGTGGTGAGATTGAGGGTTTACATTTTTATCGTCACTGAATGCACATAAATCGTCCGTCAGCCGAACACTTCAGGTAGCGGTGTGCTTTTCGTTTTTTTTTCCACAAGCCACAATAACAGTAGTTTCATTTAAACCGCTATGTGAGTTTCGTTTGGACGCTTGAATGGAGAAGTGTCTCGCCTGTGGAAAACACCTATCATTTGAAGCAATGAGGGGAGCCCGTTTTAAAACCATTATGATCTGCTAATAGGTGTGCCAGTGTGATTGGATATGCGATTTGGTGTCCTCTTTGTTCAGGCAGCAGCCAGGCAGCAAGATTTTAGTCTCATTCTTCAGTAATTTTCTTTTTGAAATTTGTCACCTTGAACCAAAGCCATATTCTCCACAGTTAAATTAGTTTGTTGCATTATAAGAATTTGAATTGTTCCTCACATGAAGGAAATGAAGTTGGATAATTCCCCCAGTCCTCCTCTGGTGACTTGTAATCTTTGGGGGAAAGAAATCTCTCACGCTAGTAAAACTGGTCATCTCCCCACACACCCCCACACCAAAATCATATTATTAATTTGTGGAAATCAGAGGCTGCCTTATATCTGGCAGTGTCACTTCATGTGGCGCAGCCAAAGATTTCAGATCTTTGAATTATAAATTCTTAAATTCAGTCTGCTTTGAGATTACTGCCTATTCTGAGTCTCTTTCTTGACTGACCAGCGACTCTGGCCCCAAGAACTGATCCCAGGTCAGTTTTTGTGTTTTCACACCCAACGTTATGGAGTAGTCAAAGATTGTATGCAGTGATCATGGTTCGGTATTGTAGAGGGAGCTTTTTATACTGTCTTTGAGAGGGACAATTCTGACGCTCTCTGCTGGCCCTTAGTCAACATTGCATGCTCGCTGCCTGACTCCTCAGTCCCGAGAATTCAATGCGCTCATTGCATTCTTTCCTCAATTTTTGGCTCCACCCAATGGAGGATGCAAGCAATGGACGCGAGGAAAAGATAGGAGGATGGAGGAATCGAGGAAACCTGTATTAGGCAAATGGCATATTCTTGCTCTTTCAAAGGTCTTTTTAAAGCCATGTAAATTGGAATGTCCTTTTAAGATGGCGGACCTCGATTGATTTCCAGGTGAGGCCCGAGGATACTTATACAGATAAAGTAAGCAACTGGAATGAGCCCAATTCCTCTCCAGAAAATTTGGCATTGCAGCCAGCAGCCTGGTCAAACTAAGATCACAAGTTGCCAGCACATCCTGTACCAGGGAAAACCTCAATTTCCTTGTATTTAAGCGAGAGACAAAACATTTCCCAAACATTTTTGGACTACATTGTGTAAATATACTGGATATGGACTGTAACCGACTGTGCGGCATAGGGATTCCATCCGTGGGAGTCCTCTGAGGGAGGACCTGTGTAGCAAAATGTGAATGTTGTATTGTGTTAGTATGGTGTACTAACACAATACAACTCATACCATGTATTTTGGTTCTAGTTTAGCGCAAGTTAGCTTGCATTTAGTTAAGTAGTTTAGTTAAGTTAGTCCTTGATGTTGCGGTTTCAGTCAATTTAATGAATGAAGTCTTTAAAAAAAATAAAAAAAAGGTGAGGTGCCCACATTCATATAATTCTGTGAAGAAATGGCTAGTGGGGTATTGCTACCATTGGTTTTTAGTATGAGTTAAATCCCTGTGCATTTAGCCACCACAGTGACAAGCGACCTGTGAGACCACTCCTCTTGAAGGCTTTAACAAATCTGTGCTGGTAGCTCTGTGATGCAACATCTAAGCAAGAGGGCAGGGCAGAGTTTAATTACACCCTTATATTTTTACATTGGATGCTCCAGGTTTCTTCTGTGTTGCAGTTAAATCATTTGTGTACAGGTCCATTAGGGGTCATGCCTTTGTTAGCGAAGCATTTTTGGCAGTGTAGTTCTATTAATAAGAAGGTGAATTATTTTGTCATGTCGTATATGGCATATGACTTGGATTAAATGTTTTGCCGTGTATTAACATATTTTGTTCTGTGAGTTTGGCTCAAAACTGTCGCACAGCTGGACTTTTTCCAGATAGCGCATTACAGCTTGTTCTCATTTTCGGCAGAAGGAATTCCCCTCCTTGGAGCCCTCGTTTGCAAGAGTTTAGAGTATTTTTCGGTTTGCTTTATTTTTGGGTTTGTTTGTTGCTGGTCAAAATGATTCTTGCTTTACGGATATCTGGTTTTGGGTCGGGGGGGTGGGGTGTGGGGGGGGGACCGTCCAACATCCTGGGAAACCTTGAAAGAATATTTCCAAAGCTGGTCTCCTGGGGGCATGTCCACATCTTCTCCCGCCGCCCCCATGGAAAAACCTGAGGAGTCCCACAGCACTTCCACGAAGAGCTCTTTTCAGTATGCTGTAGCTGGAGGTCAAGGAACGGTGCCTTATTTTGGTTGTTGGCGACCTGAGCCAGCATGGGATGTTTTTGTCCCTGTTTTGAATGAAAACATGTTGTCTATGGCTCGTCTCTGATGCTCTGTTGTAATACAGGCCTGTCTCTGTTTAGGCCTTTGAAATTAGACCTCCACTGGAATATGTGGATCTTTAAGGTCTATCGTGCCATATTTGGATATCTTTTCTACATTAACCCTTATTTTTGAAACTTTTTTTTTTTTTTTTTACAGCTTAATTTATTCATGTGAGTGGAACTTCAGTTGCATTTTCCTTTTACCAAACCTTACTGTAGTACTTCTGCGTGGAGCTCATTCCTCCAATTTTTTGCATACAAGTCCACACTTGCTCTCTGTTCAGTGTCCACAAAGCCTTTTCATTGTATGTAGAAACATATAGAAGATATTTACTTGAGGTTGTCTTTTTCAGGTTAAGTTATGTCTTTGCAATGGGTCATATATTACTGGGTTTTTTTGTTTGTTTTTTTTAATATCATGTACTAAAATTAGAAATGTAGTGCTTTTCAGAGACCCTTTACACTCAAATACACATGCAAGCATTGCCTAGTGGACAGGCGCAGCTCGTTCCGGGACCCACCTCATAGATTCCTGCGACCCATTTTGGGTCTCCACCCAAACATTGTTATATATGAAATGAATGACATTTGTGTCGCCTAGTAACCATATAGCAACCCAAATTTGAACGTTGTTTACAAGAGTTCTGTTTTGCACCATTTGCTTGCTTTTCATTGTGTGTCATATTAATTATCTGATGGTACTTAAAATTTGCAGGGCACAGGGAAATATGGTACATGGGGTGTCCTGTATTGTGTAAACCATTTTTGGCTGAAATCTTGGTTAATACAAGACAGTGGTCATCCTTTATTTTTAGTTGCATTTGCTGCTCTGCTTTGTAGTGTCGGTTTGGCTACTGTTAGCCGTTTTGCTGGGCGTCGTGAGGTTGACACGGGTTTTCTGTATGCTGTTGTGTTCCAGCTTTGATGTGGAGAATGGCCCCTCCGCCAGCTGCAGCCCCTTGGACCCGCAGGCGTCCCCTGGGTCCGGCCTGGTCCTGCACACAAACTTCCCAGGACACGGCCAGCGCCGCGAGTCCTTCTTGTACCGCTCTGACAGCGACTACGACCTCTCGCCCAAGTCAATGTCCCGCAACTCCTCCATCGTCAGCGAGCTGTAAGCCCCGCCTCTTTTTCCCACACTCCCCTTCCTCTCAGCCGTTCCACAGAGTGCTCTGAGAGGGCGGCCAGGGAACAGCTTACAGCACTGTATATGCAATGTATCTTACGTGGTTTACAGACAGCGGAAATTCATCCTGACAAGAGGACAGTGCATTTGTCTTTATCAGGGCTGCAATCCGGGGTCCAGATCTCTATCATCCTGTAGGTTTTCACTCCAACCCTAACAAAGCACACTGGTCAACAGCAAGAGATCTCATTGAGATGATAATTGGTAGAATCACGTGTGCCAAATTAGGGATGAAATGAAAACCTACAGGATGGTAGATCTCTAGGAACAGGATTCGTCTGCCCTAGTCTTGATGATTAGTTGAAGACCAGGGCAGCCCACTTAGTGAACAATTTGGTTATTGTGCAGTGTCTTGCACTCCAAAAACAGTACATTTTTCCCTGCTAAATGTCTTCATGGACGCAATCTATTTGTGTTGTTCACCCCTCATTTATAATAGATTTCAGAAGTGGTTTACTATATGTATTCTAGTGACTTGTTTTTAACTGTACTATGTACCGCCCCATGTGCTTGCACTTAAATACAAATACATATGTATACAAATATGTATAAGTCTGCATTCAATCAACATTTGCCCTTTACATTCACTTGCAAATAAATGCAGTGGGAATTATTTTTCTAAACGATCACCAGTTGTTGCATGAATAAATAAATGAATAAATAATCGTGCCAAACTTTGTTAATGAGGTCTAAAATTAAATAAGTGTTTATTGAAAATCGAAGTCAAGGACAGATGTTAATTGAATACAGGCTTTCTGTGGGCCTCAGATAAAGAATAAAAACACTTTGCATTGCTTTCTTGTAGCTGAGGTTGGAAAACTTGCCAGTGTAGCACAGTTTGTCATACTTTAGGATGAGAGGCTGAACTAACAAATAAAAACTAACGTATATGTTTTTTTTTTTGGTTTTTTTTTGCAGACATGGGGATGATCTGATAGTTACCCCTTTTGCTCAGGTGAATAACTTTTTCACTGACGACATAGTCGTCAGTTTTTACGGTTTCTGTTGATGCTCAGTAATGTGTATCTGCTGGCTTAATGCACATTTGTTCATGAATTTCCTTTTTCATGACATTTTTTCATTTTGCGGTTCTTTGTAGGTACTTGCAAGCCTTCGAAGTGTACGGAACAACATCACCGTTCTGACCAATGTACAATGTGCCTCTAACAAGTAAGTAATATGTGGTTTTTTAACTGCATATTAAGTTATTTTTTAAATTTTTAAAAATTTATTTGGCACCCAACTTAGGGCTGAGAATATCCAAGTCCAACCCCAAATTGGCTTAGCCAATCATATGCGTATCATATTGTAGCAGATGCACATACATGCACAAACTGCACTTGGAGACGCGCTGTCTCCAGCTGCTGCTTTTCACATCGCTGGCAACAGCTAAGTTCACTTGGAGCGGTGTTTTGACTGCAATCTACGGTATAGTTCTCTCCAAAAAATTTGAGCCCGAACCGAACCAGAGAGAGTCGTGCCCGAGACTGAACCCAGACCGGACTTATCACAAGTGAACAGAGCATGACCCGGAAAAAACAACCTGGTTTTCAGAAATGTTTAGCATGCTTTGTGTCATTGCGTCCTGTGACATAGCATAGCAACGGGCAGGGAGAGAGAGAGAAAGAGATCTCCAGGACCAATTGGAAAAAGCAACTTTCACATCTACTCTTATTTTTTCTGACAATTCAAAAAATGCTTGGTTTAGTATAAGTTATTAATTTATTTACGACTGTATGTATTAATTATATTGCTAATTTCAATGATTATTGAAACTAAATTTATTTGTTTATAAAGCACCATGATGTGAGAATATACATCTTTTTACATTACATTATAGGCATTTAGCAGATGCTTTATCCAGAGCGACTTATGCAACTTTTTACATAGCATTTACATTGCATCCATTTATACAGCTGGATATAACTATACATGTATCCACATATCCTGTATGTTATACTATTCTCTTCATCATCGTAGGTTTGCATTTTGCAAATCGCACAGCTAACAGCCGTAAAAGCACATCTCCATGAGTCATTTCATTGCTTAAAATGCTAAAAAAAAGCTAAATTAAGATAGGCTTACATAAACACTGACAACACACAGCTAGTGCCAAGCAATGGCAAGTTTAAAAAATAAATAAACAAAAATAAACAAATAAATGGCTGACATATTGTTTCTTTTAGCCTGCAATCTCAGGGGGGAACTTAAAATAAATAAAACATTTTCATTACAAAATAACAAAAATAAGCCTCTGTTCTAGTAGATGCGCGGCTATTGCTTTCTTTGGGCAGTGTTTTCTATGTTGTGGGAGCTTGGGAGCACACCGCAGATCCCACAATGCACCTCTTGTCGCTGGAGTTTGATAATTTTGATTAATGTGCAGTCAATTAAAACTAATCAACGCAGAGCAACATTTAATTCGTAGTATGGCTACGAGCTCTGGCTTTCCCAGAATACAGTTTCAGAATCATGCACCACAAAGGAGCGGACGAGCTGAGCTCAGCTGCAACAAGAGAGGACACAACGCGCAGCTAGCATTGGCTGATATTCCGGGGGTAGGAAATGAAAAAGGCTGTCGCCCATCGGGCTCGGATTGGGCTTTAGAACTAATGTACGGGTCACTAGGTAGCGATGCATGAGGAACCCTGTCATAATGAATGCTCCCATTCCCTTGGCGACACAGTCGCCACAGGCAAGGTCCGGATTCCACCCGCATCCGTGAGGCTCAGTCACACTACTGTGTGGGGCCTTAACCAAATGAGCCATCCAGCAGCCTGTTACATGCACATTTGAATAGTTTTTGTGAACAAGAGGAGTATTCATGGTTATTGAATTTTATTAATTCAGTTTTTTATCTAAAGGAAATGATGAAAATTCCCCATATGAAAATTTCCTATAAAAATATATGACCTATAAAATACTTAGTGTTCCATTCTGTGCTCCTAAAAGTTGGCCACTAGAGGGCAATCTCTACACTCAAACTTAAGTTCAAGCATACAGGGCTTCTAGTCCTGGACTGTTGCAGAGTGTATGTCAGACATTTTGTTTGTTGTCTAATCTAATCATGTGCCAGCATTCTAAAAGTGGAAAAATATACTGAAACATACTTCTGCACTGCAAAACCAAAAAATAAGTCTGTCTTCACCAGTGTTTTAATCTTGTAATGAGACAAAACCTTTATCGTTCAAGTAGAACATACAGTATTAACTTGTTTAAAGTTAGTTTTTGCCTGGAAAATGGAAATTGTATTTTGCAAATCTTGAAATCAGTCAAACTGTCTCTTCTCATTGGCAATCCTTCTGTCTTATTTAGCAAACAAAGCAATATAAATAAGATTTTAAATCTGAATATAAGATTAAACTGCTTGTTTTTGCGCTGGAAACATTGCTGGAATGAAAAACTCTAGTCAGTGTCTCTGCCACAGATGGATAACAGGTGTTGTGTGTCCCCACAGTCTAACTCAGAAATCAGAGTGGTGTCAGTATTTGTCATTTATTCATTTGGCTGATGCACTTATCCCAACATCCTTAGCTGCTTTAGCACATTTTTTTATAGCTTGCATGGTGTTGCAGTGTGTGTGTTTGCTGATTCTCAGACTAAAATGCTAAATTTTAATCTGTGGTTAATCATTGTCAGATAATAGGTGAAATATAGCGTGTCATATCTTAACTATAACTACAAGAACACTGATGTGAGAGATTGTGTGTGTGTGTGTGTGTTTGTGTACACATGCATGGTTGCCATTGTTTTTGTGTGGCTGTGTATATGCATACAAATGTGTATTTGTATCTACATTCATGTGGGTCTCTGTGAGTGTGGGTGTCGTGACACTTGTTTTCATGTGTGTATGTGATTTAGTGCTTGTGTCTGTGTGTACATGCGCTTTCATAGAGTTGAGCAATCATGTTTCTCATATGGCAGCATCTTCATTGTAATTCCCAAGATGTACTGGTGGACACTGATACTGACCTGGGGTCATCTGAATGAATTGCAGTTACACCCCTACCCTTCTTGGTCCCCTTGATTCTTTGTCACCTCTGTGACCTCTGGTCATTTTTTCCCACCCTCCAATTGCATGTTGGGAATGCAGCAGTTGGTTACAATTGGGTGTGGTTTCGTGGGGCTTCAGATTTGGGGCTTGCCTAAGGTCTTTATTGCCTTTCTCCCCAGGAGGTCCCCCGCAGCCAGCCAACCACAGACCACCAAAGTCTGCTTGCCAGGTAAGCCCACCTGCTCAGTTTGCACGGATGGAGCTGTGGGGTATTTGAAGAAGCAGTGAGAGGGGAGACAAAGGGTTGTATGGAGAGAGGAACCTTTTGAACATTTGTTGATCTGAACTCTGAGTAGCTGGTTTGATGCTGTGAACTTTGTTGTTCATCTAATTTATTAATATCGTTTTTTGTATTTTAAGATGTTCCTGTATTTTTTGTGCTTTATGATTTTAGCTGTTGTATTTTATGTTAAAAACATAATTTACCCAAAAATTGAGCGAAAAGCAGTTTTTTTCCCCAAAATGTTTAATACCTGGATGCATATGCAGAACATTTGTGTATCTGAAGAACACATCCACACAGAGAAATGGTATATCACTGTGCAGAATGTGTTTCTCCAGTTTGGGGGAAAAAACATGGCTGTGCAGATTTTGACCTGGAGAATTAACCTATGTTCGTATTTGTAATCTCGCTGAAGTATGTTTTGGTTTTGTCAGACTGTTTTGATAGTGCTGAACAGTATGCGGGTGGTGGTATAGTATAAATATTTAGAATAGGTCTTGCTCTGGGGTTGCCAGTTCAAATCCTCATTGCACCCTTGCACGAGGGTGGTGCATAGTAATAGCAGACTTGTGTGTGGCAGACTCCACAAGCATGCGCCCTCTCAAATTTACAGAGGACAATGGAGTTGTGGGACAGACCTTGTGTGATCCAGCCGAGAGACGTGCTGGCATGCATGTGTGTGATAGTTTCAGTTAATCAAATTTGCATCTAGCTCCCGTCATAGTAAAATTGATAAGATCAGAATGATGTTTGCCAATTACACAGGCTGATTTAATATGCAGCTGTAAACGACGTTAAGGAATTGCCCAAATCGACTTAACATATTTCTGCGGAAACGTGTCTCTGGAAAGGTAGTGTTAACCGGCCCTGTTGGGCCCAGAGGAACGGCGCGCCAGGGGCCAAACGGGCACGGGGACGGAGGTCGACGGCGTCCGAGGCAGGGAGGACCGGCGCGGGGCGGGAGGCGCAGACAGAGGCGCTTTTGTTAGCTCGCTGGGCCGCGGCGCGGCGCGGGGGGGCGGGGAGGAGGGGGGAGGGGCGGTTCCTGTCAGCCGTTGGCGAGCCCTGCTTCGCGGGAGCCGAAGCCTCCATTGACGTCAGCACGCCTGCATGTGGGTTGCGCTGACTTCCTCCCTGCACGTACCCACAGACAACAGCATCCTGTGGAGGCAGAGCGCTGCAGATCAGGTGGCGGTAAATAAAGAGGGGCCTTCATTCTTTCCCCTGTGTGACCAGGTGTGTGTGGGGCGAAAACAGCCCCCTGGCCCTCCGCTATTATTCAGTGAGCAGAGCGAATGAGTAGCACGTTCTAAGAGGCTTTTTAGAGTCTGCGCTGCTGCGTTCATTTCCTTAGTGCCCAGAAGTCAAGCACCGACTAGACCGTAATCAGGGAAAGTCGTGGAAATTAATTGCGGTTTCGTAATAACAATGTCACGCCACAGTATTAAACCACGCCAAAGTATTTTGCTGGCCGCACTGAGTTTCTGTAAATGAAGCGAATGACGTTAGACAGGTGGCTTTTAATGAGTCCACTTCCTCCTTCATTTCTAAGCGTTAGGCTAAATTGTCTGTAATTTCCAAATACTTCCTGATTAATTTTGGTTTATTTATTATTATTCTAAAATGTATTTTTTAATATGTTTTTTTAAACTGAAAAGTAATTTTGAACTCCAGTCGGGTGTATGTCTGTGGTTTTGTCCCTTCAGTGCATGTCGGACTTCAGCGTTTCATTAAAAACCCATGGTGAGAAAGGACCTGTGATGTAATGCGGACCCCCGCGTGTCTGCGCCCGCACAGACAATGAGGAAAAGGGGGGAGAAAAAAAAACTATTTCCTACAACGTGCGGGGGCTCGGACCTCCGCGTCAACCAAAACACCCTTCGCGGCAGGAAAGGAGAGCAGGTTTTTCCTGTTTTTCCGTCCCGGTCGCAACCCGCCTGCGTTGGAAGCGGTGATTGTTTTTCAGTAGCTAATTAACAGCGTACCCCGGGACAGGTGGGCGGGCTTTGGGCCGAGCGGTGCAGCCCCCCCCCCCCCCCATGTCGGGGAGCGCAGGCCCAGAACCCCTCGGTCTCCCCGCCCGCGTTACCACGGCGACCGGCGGGGTCCGCGCGGGATCTCATCCAGCGGTGAGATGCGGTGATTATGCTCGGCGTGGACGTACAGTGAACGTGTGCTGAACTCGGCCAGGGTTCAGAGCCGCGCGGCGTGTGCACAGCACGGCACGTGCACGCCCCTCACTCCTGGAGAACGGCACGTGCCCGCCTCCGAGCTCTCAGCACGACCGGACGGACCGGCTGAAGAAATGTGTTTCTGTGGGGGACAGGGTTCTGGCTGTGATGTTACATTTTTTTGGCTTTGCTGTTGGTTGGCTTGGCTGGATCTCTTTATTCTGTCTGTTCAGATGAGCCCTGGATGCAGTGCTGTATAGTGGCTGTTGAAATGCCCCCGTAACTCAGTTGTGACTGGTTGGAATCCCAGGTTGAACACTGCCGCCATGCCCTTCGCCAAGGTTCCTAACCCAGAGTACTTAAGAGCATGTCCAGCTGTGTAAATGGGTAGTGCGTTTGTAAAGTTAAATACTGAGCTGCTGTTAAGTTATGAGCTGCTGAGGTAATAGGACTACTGCAATCCGGTGGCTCTGTGCATCTTCTGCATCCCTCGGCATGTGCCGCTCACTGGTCAGCACGTGCTGGACACGCTGGCAGCTCGGCTCTATAAGTAGGGCCGCAAAATCCATTTCATTTTTTCTCAAAGTCCATTTTATTTTTTTTTCCATTTTCGGATTTTACAGTTTTATTATTCTGGATTTTTTTTGTGTGTGTGTAATGTTATCATTTTATGGATTTTTTTCCTCACTTTACCTATTTTTACCATCAATAAGTGCGCATCATGACTAGAGTAACAAAAAACCAGTTAAAGCCCATTTTAATTGAAGTGCTTCCATAACTGCTTCGCACTATAAAGTGAAGCGCTTGTGCGAGTTGATGGGTAGTGTGTTGCACAGTTGAGTTTCCGTGCTCGAGTGCAGCACCTGCTCCCATCACCCTGCGTTTTGGCCGATTGGTCCGTCCCGCGCCGCCTCCTCGGTCGGGACGCAGACGCGCGCCCCGCTCCAGTGCCAGGACGACGCGGCCTCTTCCCAAATCTTCCCCCGCTTCCTGTGCTCTCAGAACGGCGTTTGCTATCTGCAGTAATGAAGAAGGCACAATGTGAACTTCCTCAGACGCTAGAGATAACGATTATGAACCTAATTACAATGATTATGAGCCTAATTACATCAGTAGTCGTTATAATAATAAAAACAATAATTATTTTGCTAAATGCAATTTATGGGAAGTGCATCTGAAAAGCATTCATTAGTAGACATTCACTTGTGAATGTAAGGACAAACGGTAATGCACGGACGAGCCTGTGCTTGTTTGCTGTGTTTTTAACCATTAGATGTGTGTGAAGCTGAGGGAAATTTCACTGTCTCTTGTATCCGTATTGTGTCACCGGTCAGGCATGCATGTGCTTTAGAGAGGTTCTGCTACAGATTCTTTAGGCTTAACCAGCCCTCTATGACTCCTTCACATTTACCTGCATTTGAGTGGCCTGTTTTTGTCGTGCTTCGGGAAGAGGATGTTTAAGGAATGCTAATAGCAGTCGGATATGAGTCAGGGAAGCATAGTTTAAAACGGCACGTGCACGTGAGTGAATGCTCCGTCTCTGGCCCTGGTCTCTTTTCTCCCGAACCCTGTGAGAGGAACAGGAGCTCTGTGTGTCTGCTCTATTACATTAGGACCTGTTCATTGAGTTATCCCACCACAAGTGCTTCCGTGAGCTTGATGAAAGTGACGTCTGTCGCTGTTAACCGAATGAGTCCAATCCCTCCGCTTTAATTCCTGTAGAGGCCACATGTGGATTTGCCCCTGCGTTGTCTGCTGAAGTGCAATCAAAGTATCTATTATGGGACAACAGGAACCAGTGGGAGCCTTTGTGGGAAATTATGGTATGTCTCTGTGGGACAGTATAGTGTGTGTCTGTGGGACAGTATCGTGTGTATGTGGGACAGTATCGTGTGTGTCTGTGGGACAGTATAGTGTGTCTCTGTGGGACAGTATAGTGTCTCTGTGGGCCAGTATCGTGTGTGTCTCTGGGACAGTATAGTGTGTATGTGGGACAGTATAGTGTGTCTCTGTGGGACAGTATAGTGTGTGTCTGTGGGACAGTATAGTGTGTCTCTGTGGGACAGTATAGTGTGTGTCTGTGGGACAGTATAGTGTGTGTCTGTGGGACAGTATAGTGTGTGTTTGTGGGACAGTATAGTGTGTATGTGAGGCAGTATATTGTCTCTGTTGGACAATATAGTGTGGGTCTGTGGGACAGTATAGTGTGTATGTGGGACAGTATAGTGTGGGTCTGTGGGACAGTATAATGTGTGTCTGTGGGACAGTATAGTGAGTCTCTGTGAGGCAGTAGTATCTGTCCTTATAGTAGTTGGTGCCTCTTGGACTGTGGCGGTATTATTTTTCCACCTCACTTGCAGCTACAGGAAGGCTCATGGTGAGCGGGTTTATGAGGCTCACGCCAGAGAGGAGCCATGTCCTGTCCAAGGACAACAGCTTCTTCCTCCCTCTCCCTTCTGTAAACAAACAGGATTTAGCCCTAACTCACTCATACACACACATTCATGCACACACTCACTCAGCACTCGCACTCGCGTACCCACACACACACACACACACACACACACAAGCACACACAACACAAACACACACACACACAACACACACACACACACACACAACACACACAAGCACACACAACACACACACAACACACACAAGCACACACAACACATACCCGCACAAACACACAGGCACATATACCGCCTTCCACCCACCAACCGCACGCACGCACTCACTCACTCACCCACGCACGCAATGGCACAGACACGCTAGGGGTGCAATGGAAACATTTGTTAAATAGGCTATTCCAGCAAATATCCCATGCCATATAAAACTAAGCAATGAACTGGGTTAAATTCAGTTTGGGTTTTATGTTTGTTATCATGGATAGCCACCTAGTCAACTACTGAATTACAATGAAAACAGGCTAAACTAAAAACACAGACAAGCTACAACTATACTAACTACTCTCCATACAGCCATTTATGAACATCAAGCTGACACTACTGTAAGTATGATATTGTAACTGTTGGCTTTGGTTGCTCTTACAAATTTCCACTTTTATCAAACCTGTCAGATTGAACCTATGTTGCGATTGAACTATGATTGAACTTTTGCTGACGCTACTTCATAGCTGGCCATATATGGAAAAATGGTGTACACGCCCCAGCCAATCAGAATTGAGTGTTCTGCCAAGTGATTGTATATTTGTTTTGTGGGTAAGCAACCTTTGTATGTTGAGAATAAAAGTTTTTTGAGTCATATTTCACCCTGACTGTGTTTATTGACCCAATAGGCTGAGCATTAAGACTTTATTTTGATGGAAACTTGGGTAATGATATGTGTTGTGATGCCTGCATACATCTTCTATACAACGAGGCCAGATGCCAGGAATTGATGTGTAATCAAGCACATTATGAAAACACTTGATCTGTGAAATCATTGAAAATCACCATCCCTTATTCACACACACACTCACCGCACACACACACATACACACACACACACACACACACAAACAAACTCTCTGGCTGGCCTTCTGCCAAAATACCTACCCTACCTGTTTCTGTAGAATTGAAGTAAGCTCGGCGGTAGTCACACCCTGTACCTGAAATCCATGGGCATTTCTCTGACGTGGGTTCTGAGAAACCTTTCCAGATGAATTATCTTTTAAATAGCCATTGTTTTCCTTCTGCGATGTAGCCTACATAATGGTACTTCTCGATCGTATGGGCATGATGCATACTCATCAAATATGTTTACTTCCTGTCGAAGCGGCTACTTCTGAGAGATGTGGCCCGAGTGCGGAGCATTGGGCCTTGTGTCAGTCCAGGGTGGACGGTGGGGCTCTATAAAGCCATAACTGTACTTCATTGACCATTGCCTGTGTTGTTATTGCCATGTTCGGCAGGTTGTCAAATAGCTTAGCATGATATTGTCAGTGAATCTGAATCTGACTAAAAGGCTTACAGAAAATACTGGGGTCCAGTATTACCTTTCGTGCACATGTGAGATTGAATGTGATTTTTGATCACACTGTTTTTTTTCGTGGAATTCCGTAGCTATATTTTCTTCTATTAAAATGAAGTCACTCAGCTTCGGGAGTCTAGACTCCATTTGGAAATTGAAAAGGTGGTCATTTCACTAAGTGTATTTCCTTTTTTTGGGGGGGGGGGGGGCTGTGGATGTTTTTTCCTTAATGAAAAGTGAGTAGATTATTACAAAGTGTGCCAGTGACTGCTGTCCACGGCGTCCCAGTGCCAGCTGACGCTCCTCTCCAGGGCAGCGCGCTGAGCAGTGTCACATTACTCACCCGAACCGTGCCCTCCACTCCACAGGGTCCTCCAGCTTAAGCTGCTGCCACTGGCGTGCGTCATAAATCTCCAATCTCTCCGAAACATCAGCTCTCCGGAAGCCAGACCCCACCCTGAAAATCTGATGATTCCCCGTTCTACAAAAACCCAGACATCCCCCCTCCACCCACCCCTTTGTAAACAAATCCTGCCCTTCCTAACCCCTCTTCTGCTCATTTTACTGTATATGTGGGAATAACCAGCAGTTTGGTGGAGACCAGAGGCTGCTGTTTTTTATTTTTTATTTTTTTTGCAGGCTCTGTAGTCACATATTTAAGTAAATAAAATATTTGGGCGGTGCACTATAGTTTCAGTCACTGAGAGTAAATTCTACCACGGTGCACATGCAGCATCGGGCCAGTAACTTTGAGGCATAACTCCCTGTGTAACCCTGCCATTGACCTCTCAAAAAAAAAAAAAAGCAAAATTAAGGGGGATTAAATGGGATTAAAAAACTTGCAGGGCCTGCCTGGGAATTGTTTCTTAGAAGAACCTAAAGCCAATATCACACCTTACTCTCACCATCCCCTCCAACACACTCTTGTATAATGCTGTGGAAACCACACTGTTTATCTCCTCAAGTTTCTGGAGACTGTGTGACACTACAGATCAGATTTAGCAGCAAGCCTCATCTTTGGTGAGGTCAACTCCCCCCCCCCCCCCAACTCGCATTTAGCTTGGACAGCAAACTTAAGTGAGCCTTGTGGGCTCTTGAGACAGATTTTGAACGGGTGCCGTCACACTTTAGGCTACACGACATAACTAAAAGAATGCTCCCTGAGCTGTACGAGAAGCTATTAGCATAAACAGGCTTCATAACTGAGCTCATATTCTCCGACTGCTTGTTTACTCCATTCAGCCTCCATTACCGTCACTGATGGGAAGTGATTGCGCCTCATAATTTTTTGTTTGTCTCTGCCTTTGTTGAATGAAAGCTTTCTGAGTTCCATACAGCTGACTAATCCCTCTTGCATGTACCGTTTCCTGTTTTAATTGGCTGTTATTCAAGGGTTTAAGGGCAGCACTGCAGAGCTTAGAATGCTAATCCTTTATGATGGACTGGCACTGTAAGCCTGTGGAACATTTGTGGTTTATGTTAATGATGTCTAAATTGTCATTTAAGCAAGACCTGTAATTTCTCACTGCCCAAATTAATGACTTTCGCATACTAGTGTGCTCATTGAAATGCTAGTGGCACCAGCGACATTTTACTAATGGTTGATATGGTCAGATAAAAAAACCCAAGACTTCTCTTAACATTTTACATAGCAGAAGCAGCGTAAATTTCTGTAAATTATCATAATTTACAGAATTATGAATTCAAAAACATTTTTTGAGACTTAAAATTGTCTGACCAAAGGAAATTGGAGATGCAAAAAAATTATGGCTGTAACAGTGAGGATTAACCATGAAGAGGTGACTGTAGATGCCACATTATCAACATATGCCTGAACATTCCTGCATTGATGTAGAAACCCTTGTACAGTACATTGTGCTTTCTCTCAGCTCATGGCCTCTGTTTGAACAAGAAGTGGCCCACTCACTGTAATGTGGCCACTATTACATGAACTCCCATAATGCTTAGTTACTTACAGTAAAGACATGGGCGACAGGAAACAAGAGTGTTGTCAGCCACTGTGCTGTGTGCTTAGAAACCAGAACAGTGTTTGTACAGCGAATGTTTGTACAGATTTTATCTGATACAGAATGGTGCATTGGGAGAGTCCCTTAAACACGGGATTGAAAATCTGTCCGACCAAGTCCTGGTAGGAATGAGTTTACAGTTTTGCGGTGCAAAAAAGCCACCCAAGGTCTGAAAGCTCCTTAGATGTGATTAAAAAAATTAATTAATTAATTACCACCATTACTGAATAGAGCTGATGGTATATTATGGACGGCCTTTTAGCGTATGGGTTTAGACATGACTACGTCGCTAGAACTCTGGAAGCACACTGTAGCTGGAGACACGCTGACGTGCATGATGAGAAGATGGACGGACCGCAAGTTTTTAGCACCCATTGTGCTTGGAGTTTAAATGTAGCCTCAATGCCACAAATTAAAAGGAGAGAACGAAATGTAAGAAGCGGGGGAAGCAGTGACGCTAGGTGCACAGTTCCGGCCGAAATTAGCGCAGACTGAACACTCGCTTTTCTGCAGGGTTTTGGAAAGTCTTGGGAAGCACAGCAGAAGTGTACGGTCTCTGCTGAACAGGCGGCCTCATCACAGAACGTGCCGGAGACAGCGTGACAAATGTGAGCCGGAGAGAGAGGAAAATCACACGGGTCCCATTGTGCTGCTATCAGAGCCGCGTCTTTGTACACATTCCGCCACAGAGCCTGCGGATCTATCGGCTCTGCACATCTCAGCTCCTTCTCCCGCAGAGCGGCGGTGCTCTGCACCCTCCCTCAAAGTGCCTGCTGCAGACAATCAAACGGGGACAATGCAACACACAGTGAAGCCTCGCCATTCAAGTATGGACTGGCGGAGCTTATCGCCGAGAGCGTGCTCGAAGGAGCATACCAAGGATTATTGTAAAGAAAACCCGAGTTAACCAGTTCCAACTAGAATCTGGCCATCCTCGAAGTGACAGGATGTTGTCAAATCTTAACTGCACCTTAAATATCAGGAGGAATCTGGCTCTTTCTTTCTGGCGCTTGATTTGCTTTGGCCTGCTGTGTAGCCGAACCCCTGTTCCCGTTAAAGGAAGTCTGTGTCTGATTTTCCCCTCAGCTATAAAGCCAGCACCAAAAGCTGGAAGCGTGCACCATAGTAAGCATTTGAATTATGCCATTGACGTCAATGCAGCCATAAAGCAGAAGGGTGCCCATTTCTGAAGTGTTTCGCTGCCAAAGGGCAGTAAGCAGAACTCTAGGGGAAGCATGAATACATCAGTTATTTGTCATCATATTTAAAAAGATATAATGTATATGTATACTGTACTAAAACATATATTAGCCTAAATGTTGGCAAAGAGAAAAAAAGAATTCTTTGTCTTTTGAAGTTTCTGTTCCTTCATGTAAAGCCAGTTAAATTAAGATTTGCTATGAAAGAAAAACTATTTAATGCAGAATATGGTAATGTCAGTTTAAATGTAAGTTAGGGGTGGGCACGAGCGATTGACTCATTGTCTACTCGTTGGACATGTGCCTACTTGATCTTTTTTATTTTCTCATAAAGGCTATGTACAACTCTTGGCTCCATTTATTAATTTGTCATACATTAGGCTATGTAAGAATGAAACTCATTAAAATAGGATATTTCTTCATCTAATGCAAACAATAAAACAAGTATATATTCTGAAATGCATGTTTTGATTGCGATTATGCTTTTTGTTGGTTTGCGTTGCATACGCGGGGTAATGTCTTAGGGGCAGAGCATTACACAGTCTGAATGCCCTGCGCTGAGGGAAATTGGCTAAGGCAAATGAATTGTCTCCGTTTGTAATGGAAACATGCATTTCTTAAGTGTTTCAGAAATATCTCCTAGCCTACCCCATACCATTAGCAATGAATGTGTCTTTCTAGTACCTCAACCGGGTTACCTAATATTAAAATTCAGTTTGGTTTTAAGTTACAATGGTCTCACAGCGTGTTTCAGCCAACTAGTGAATTATATTCAAAACGGAGGCTAAACTATAAACAAAAGTTTAACTTGACTAGCTACTCTATACCTCTATACAGTCACTCATAACTGGGCGTACATGGAAAGCTAATGCACGTGTCAGTGTTGCCAGGTATGAAAATGGTGAACCCGCCCAAAGCCGTTTTTCCCGGCACAATAACATAAAATAATGACTTAAACACTGCATACGTCACAGCCAAATAATTGAGTATTCAGACAACTCATTGTATATTGGTTTTAGTGGGCACGCAACATTTGTGAGTTGAAAATATGTTTTTAAAAATCTCATCACACACTGACTGTGTTTAGCTAGCTGGCTGCGAATTTGTCAGATTAAAACCACATTAAACTCGGTTCATTGCATACCCTGGAAATGTCACACTTTGTCGCTAAGCTAAGTCAGTGCTGCCAGGCCAGCACATAATGAAGCGTGCTTAGCCTTGCAATCCAATAAAGCGGTCAATGTGTTCAAATGACACCTGAACCAGAAGCAGATTGATGCAGGTTTTGCAGGTCCCCCATGTTTGCAATCACACCGCCCGACCAAGATGTGTTCAGAAAATAGATTCTTCCCCATGATAGGAATCGATTTGAAATCGAGACATTATGCGATCAGTTGACCTGTGAATTACTTCGAAATAACCATCTCTCATGTAAGTTTAGGAATGTAAACGTTGGTGAAAAGTAAATGGAAAATGTGTATTAAAAATGACTGTGTGTGTATGAAGTGGGTATGTATTAAAATCTATTTAGGCTACATTCTGTGGCATTTTATGTATATTGTGGAGTACCTGTATATTATAAGTCCTGAAATTGGGGGTTATGTATAAAAAGAGCTGTATTTTCTACATGGAGAAACCAAAATGTATAAAGAATACCCTTTAATAAAAGTTGCGAACCTGCACATTAGCGATATGTGAATGGTTTTATTGCAAATATAACATTGTGGAGTACCGAGCCAAATAAAAAATAAATATCTTTTTGTCCCAAATGTTATGGAACTCACTGTATGTAATACATGTTATTTATGTACGTAAATATGTAAATTCCACAATTAAACTAAATAATTCATGCTTAAATTCTGTCCCTCACAATCCTGCCTCTGTCTGTGCACAGTTTAAAGAAGTTGGATAAACAAATAAACAAAAAAAAAAGAAAACATGTTTTTGCCATTTGTGTTTTTAACACGTCTGACGCACGACTACAAACTGATTCACTGTGTTTTCGGTGGTTGTGGCCTGCCCACACCCCTGCAAAGCCAAGAACAACAAGAAAGGGGGAAGTGACACTCTGAAATGTGGCGTGCCTGGTCCCAGCTGTGAGGGAAAGATACTGCGGCCATTCGGAGGCTGAGAGAGAAGGTCCTCTGCCTGCGTGTGCTTCTGTTTCAGGCGAGGAGAGAAGTCTCCTTCATTTTTAGTAATTAATTACTGCATTTCCTTGGTACATTTGTAATGTTTGATCTTTTGGTTTTTAATTTAAGCTGCTTTTAGTTCTGTAGAGCAGGGGTCCCCAACCCAGGTCCTGGAGAGCCACAGGTTCTTCTGCTGGTTCTTGTTATTAAAGCCATTAACTGTAATTAACTGCTGTAATTGACCATTAACTCACCTCACCTGGTTTCTTGGATATAAATTGGTTGGTCCTTTTGTGGTGAAACAGCTGACCCTGTGACTCTTTGACTAGGCGGGTAGAGTTAGCATTTGTCAGGTTTTATGAGCCCAAAAGTCCTGGAGTCTGGTGTTAATTCGCATCTGACCCCATCACGAGGAATTCATCCATCATAGATCTGCAGGGGCTTCATCATTATATATTGTAGGAATCCCTCTCTATTATCACACCCAGAGAACCTTAAGCAGAGGACTGGGTTTGGCCAGGGGAGCCACTTTCTTTTCTTTTAACGTCTGAACTTCCACTTTGTGAAAGTGGTTAAGTGTTGATACATTTTTTTTTACCCCCACGCAAGACAATAGTACATGCAAGCATGTCAAAATCACATTAATCATGTTATTACGTGCGTCAATAAAAGACGTCGCTATTTTGGACCGTGTAATCACAGTATTACCAAGGATGCGTAAACCAGACAAGGTTTATTTTATTTTATGTGTAAGTCTAACTTTTAATCGTATTAAATAAGTAAATGGATTCTAGATATTCTTAATGGGGGAAAATATATTTCACGTTTTGCTGAGGACACCTCAGACCCTCATGGATTTGGGCTTGGGAATCCGTGGCCTCACTTCCGTAGTATCCGATCACAACAGAATTTAGAATGACTTTTGGATGAGGCCTTTCCTTCAACAGTTTATCCTTAAATGACAAAAAACCCTATAAATGCATGGCAAACTAAGTCACTGATGACTTCCACATGCAGGGGGATGAGGCTCTGTGATGTCTGCCAGTGTTTGCTTTTGGGGGGAAATTAACAATGCCCTCTTTGAGGTGCGCCCCTGCCCTCGCCCAGGGGGCCTGCCAGTTCAGTTTAGGTGAAGCGTAAACGGCGTTTCCGCGCCCGCCAGGCTCCCCGCTCCCCGCGGACCCCGCCGACAAACGCTGCCAGTGTTATCGGCACCGATTATTTCATTTTATTATTTTCTTTCCATTTTTTATGAAATATTTTTTTTTGCTCTTACGAAAGCAAGACTGCAGGACCTCCCTGACCCAGAGCTCGCTCTGGCGTTCAGTGGCCGGGTGCCGAGTCCTGTATGCAGAATTTCCCTCGTTGGGCCCCGTTAGGTAGCTCCAGGGCATCCTCAGCAGATTTCTTTTTAAGAATATTCATGAATTAGAAAAAAAAAAAGCTTTTCCACCCTCTGTCCGAAGGTGAAAAAGCTTGGTAACCTTTGTGCTAAAGGATCGAGATATATCTGTTGCAAAAAATTCCTTGTTAAGCTCCATATGTCACACGTCTCTTTCCTGAATATATTTCAGTTGTGGCAGTCCATGTCGTGGGCGCAGAGAAAGGGGGCACTGTGCAGGGGTAACGGGGCGAATTGGGGGTGGGGGGGGGGGGGGTGGGAGGCAGTCCGGAACCCAACGAGCGTAGCATAGCACCTGCACAGAGCCTGTTTTGTGCGGGTTGGCAAATTAGCACTGTAGGTCCTTGTGTGTTGGCAACACAGTGAAAGCAGGGTACTGTGAGAAAATACCCTGAGCATCTTACATTAATTTCATCTGGGCAAACAGACGGCGGCCCATCAGTTCACGTCATCCTCAGAATCACATCTCCTTTCGCTAGGTGTTGGTCACGTTAAACAGGTCTTGATTTATCCGCCATTTGTTTACTCAGGAAAGTCGTGTTGCTTCAGGTGAACAGTCAGAGGCATGTATTTAGACGCAAAAAATGAATACAGATTTACAGGAATACAGGTTTTTAATTATTTATTAAAATTATTATTTTTAGTTTGGGAGTTGTGTACTTTTGAGTATTTCATTAGTAGATGTAGTTTTGCTACAGTCATGAACTCTGTCTGTTACTGTTAAATGGTGCTCTGGAGCAGCAATCAGACATGTTGAAAAATTCCATCATTCACACCCGTATCTTCATCTTTTTATGAAAAATATATTTAACAATGTTTTTCTTTAAGAAAATAAAATAAATATTCAATCCCTTTGAATTTTTATTAGAGACACTTAAATGTTATTTTTCTTTTTAGTCTTCCTCTGCCTGACAATATTTTGTAATTTCCATTTTGAAATGGCATGAATGTACGTGTATAAAATTTTGTTCTTTCATTTCTTTCTTCATTTCTCTTTCACTGTAGCCGTCCGCATGCCGCGTTTTACATCCTTTTCTTGGAGATGCTCGGTGAACGAGTTTCTGTTCCTGCTCCGTTTCATCTGAAAGCCCGCATTACTCAGCAGGTTAAAATCCCCCAGCGGCGGCCTGATTCAGGGCCAAACCCGCTGAAATGAGCGAAGCGCTGATGGGGAGAGGAAGTGACCTCGCTGCCCCTGCAACGTAAAGTTTCCTGGTGGGACTTTCGGCAGTGTCGTAGTTACTTTTGCTGTGAGGATGCGTGATAATTGGCTTTCTGTAAACAATCCTACTCCTTCACCATCGACTGGCAGCAGTCTGAACAGTAGGGGGTCTCGATCAAGATGGCAGTCCCCTTATGCCCCAGTCTCTTATGCCTCAGTGCCTGGCTCCTGTGGTCAGCTCGCTCGCCTTCAGGCCTGGGCCATGGCTGTCCTTAATAACTTATTCACAAACGGCAAGGACCTCGCAGCTATCATTTATTTCTTCAGGCTTTCTCCCCCAGACGAGGTTAACGCGCCGTCAGGGCGGACCACCTGGTCTAGCGGTCGCTTCCCGGCTGCTGCTCAGAAGGGGCGCCAGCAGCCACATCAGTGGTCGACGTGAGCGGGGAGAGTTCCGGAAAACCCCCTTATTACGCTCGTGCGGTGTCCCGGCCCAGCTAGGGCTCCTCGTGCCCCCATTAAAAAACCAGATTCTCTGATGTCGTGCCCAGCACAGGCGGCATATAAACCATGTTTATGGAATCGTAATAACGCAAAAACGGCTATGTCAGACTGCGGAGCATCTGGAAAAAACCTGTTCCCTCCGTTCCCTCCGTTCTCGCTCTGATCCGATATCAGGCTGAAGTGTTTCAGCAGGCCGCTCTGTTCCCCTCTCTGCTTCCCTGCCTTTCTCAGCGAATGATGGAAATGCGGAAGTTTCTGCGGTAATGGCGACCGGGTGGGTTTCAGTTGTGGTTTTTGTTTCTTTTAGGCCAAACTGAGTTGACTAAAGTGTGATCCTCCTGCCCCCTCTCTTTCAGTCAGACCTGAGTAAGTGACCTAATTCTAACCTATGAAAATAAACCAGTCTTACGGTTTCTTTAATAATCAACTCTACGTTATTATTGTTTCCCCTTAAGCTGTTAAGGAAATGAGATGCAGGTAATATATAGCATGGATTATTGCGGATGACCTCTGTAATATCAAGCTTAATGGTTGTACAGATGTAAAGTGTTTACGTCACTCTGGATAAAATAATTGTAGATTTAATCCTGTAAATTGTAGTGTAAGTAATGCAAAAGCGAATCAGGGAGAATGATTCTGTCCAGGGGAAGTGAACTGTTTGGATTATTTGATGGCTGAAATTACAGACACAGACCCGTTCCAGTTTTTTTTGGAGAATCCGTCCCCATGGGGAAGGGTTCGATACACTCAGAAAGCGGGCAGGAGCCCAACTCTCCTGTCCCAGAGGGGAGTTTTCCTCCGCTGTGGAAACGGAGATGCTTTTCAGCACGAGGCCGCGAGATGTGGGAAGCCTCTGCTCGGTGGCTTCGGTGCGGTCTCTCAGAGCGCGGTGCGTCACGCCGCCCTGGAACGCACAGGACCCGAACCCGTCGGCACAAACCCCCCGACCCTGCGGAGTTCTCCTCCGCCTCCCGGCCTTCTGCCTCCCTGCTGCGGGGTTTCGGCTGCTGAACAATGCGCCTGCCCGTCAGTCAGCCTCCGTGGGGGACCAGAGTGTGTCTGTGCAGTGCGTAGGGTGAAAGAGGCTCCCCCTCCCTCACCGAAACTGTTCAGTATTAGAGAAAGACAGAGAGAGACTGAGTCAGCGAGAGAGGCAGAGAGACTGAGAGAGAGACACGAGAGAGAGAGGGTGAGAGAGAGAGAGAGAGAGAGAGAGAGACTGAGTCAGCGAGAGAGGCAGAGAGACTGAGAGAGGGACACGAGAGGGCGAGAGAGAGAAAGAGAGACAGAGAGAGAGACACGAGAGTCACAGAGACACGAAAGACAGAGAGAGAGACAGACAAAGACAGAGAGAGAGAGAGCGAGAGAGACTGAGAGACAGAGAGAGAGAGGCTGCCTGTGCTTCCTCCAGAATGTGCGTATATAGATAGAGAGAGAGCGTCCCTCCCCCTGCCTACTCAGCTAGGGTCTGACCGCCACAGAGCCGCGCAGACTGCAGACGCCAGGCTCAGCGGGTAAAGCAGTTGGTGTGCATGCGCGTGTGGACAGCCTGCGCTCCTTTGCCCCGAGTGGAAACGGCAGCGCGCCGCCTCGCAGCCCGTGATGAAGGAGCACTGCTCGCCGCTCCGCAGCACGCCGCGCGGACCCCAGCACGCAGACCGCCTCCGCCCTGACCGCGTGTCCGTCTGTCTGTTCGCAGAGGAGTCCTACCAGAAGCTCGCCATGGAGAGCATGGAGGAGCTGGACTGGTGTCTGGACCAGCTGGAGGCCATTCAGACCTACCGCTCGGTCAGCGAGATGGCCTCTAACAAGGTAGGAGCTTCTCCCCCGAAACCGACTGCCGTCCCCATGCGCTGTGGGAGTCTGCGTCCACACGCTAGAGAGAGCGTTGCTGTTCTACGTCTTTGTGGAAGTTCGGTCGTTGGCAGTTGGAAACGGTACGGTGATGGTTTGGATTTTAGTAACGGTGGTGTACTGTAGTAATTGGCAGCGCAGATCCGTTCACCACATTTCGGAGCACAGGCGATCGCCGGTCTGTTTTCCAGAAATCGAAAACAGGCCAACATCCCTTTATTTAAGCGACGGAAAACTTTCACACATTTTTGGTTATGAATATTTAAGCTATGTTGTGTGCGAAATGTGCAGAATAGTGCGGGCGCTTGGCGCTACGTGTGCTGCTGAACTGGCGGTCTTGTCGATTTATCCGGAGCTGTGCGTTTTCTGGCACTGTGGGTAACTAGCTGTAAGTCTGACCACATCTGGGTGGTTATAAAAAAACAGCGAGGGCCTTTAATTTGAGGAGACTGCAGTGTGCTTGAGGGGAAGGAGTGTGTTTTATGTGTAGGTTCTTCATATTTTCTGGTGGAACAGTAACAGATGTATTAGAAATATCCCCTCATGCTGTGAAGCTGTGTTGATTCCTTAATTCCTTACAAGAATTAAAGTGACTCAGAAGGTTCAGACTCGCATGTTGAGATACAGATTTCACGTATTCTTGGCTCATTTTTGAATAAATATGAAGTAACCATTTATTTTGAAAAAATTTTGATTATTTGGCAAGTAAATGAATGAAATGCATTTTTAAAGTATCACTTTGTAGGGCTGTGTTTTAACTGAAGTTGCAAAAATGGTGGGGGGAGAAAGAGTTTAGCTGGATAACAGGAAGTCGGCAGCAAGAGCTGTTTATGAACTCTAAGGACAAAGCTGACCAATCAGAGGCAGCAGGAACTGGCCTCCAGATGCCAGAGCAGCCGTGGGATGTCTTCCCCTTCCGCCTGAGGATCCCGGGACGAGAGCGCCGCTTCCGCAGGCCAGGAGGCCGGCCGCGGCCGCTGGAAGTGTGACTCCGGTTTCCTGTCTCCTTCCTGACTGGGCTCGTACTTATTCATTGTTTTCCTGCGATGACCGGCGTCATCGGGGCGAACACAAAAGGCAAGGAGCCCCGCACGCGGAAGAGCGCTGGCCCAGCGTCGTGCAAACACGTCGCCGCGGACAATCGCTCTCGCTCCGTCCCAGGCTCCTTTGCACTCCCAGTGGGTTTCCTCCTCACTCTGCAGCGGTTTGATTATGGCAGCCGATTATTCGATGCCCAGGCTGCCGGTAAAGCCCGTCAGCAGGTTTAGCCTTGAGCAGTCGTAGGCTGGATTTCAGAATGTGGGGAGCCACAGGGTGCCACTGAAATATACAGCTTTGAATACGTTCTGAGAACTCGTATGGCGTGCATTCACTCGGTGTTTGTTGTTATTGGAGTCCAAAAGCCCTTTTAAGGCTATGTAGTGGTACTGTGTTGTCACCCCCACTTGCCAAAAACAAGCCTCCCCAATTCACTGTCACCATCCAGCCTGCTCTGTCTTAGTGTGTAACGGTGTGATTTAACGGGGCCAAAGTGGAATCCTTCGACAGATTTCTGACTTTGGCAAACCCCCACCTGTGTGCGAGCCAGGAAAATAAACGGCAAACATAATAACAATAATACTAGGAAATCATTTTGTTTGGAGTAAACACGAGAGAAACCCGTGTCTCCCGCATAAACCTCCGTAGAACTCCAGGAAATATTTAGGCTGCGCACGAACCTGCGGGATCGCACACAGAAACACAGAGACGCCGTTTCGCGGCTGCTTCCCGGTAGATCTGACAGGCTTTTGTTTTTCTGTACGTAAGTCCTCGGTCTAACTTTCACTTTTCAAAAGAAGCAGGGAGTGGGTGCCCGGCAAAGAATTTCAGTGATTTAGAAATTTGACGTCTTCGCCTTTTGTGTGAACGGGTATACTAATTGCCCCCCAACAGCGCTGGCGGGGTGGAGGACTCGTGTGAGGAAAACCCCGGACTGGCGGGACTGCAGCCAGAGGCTGTGCGGAGTCAGCCCAGCCCAGTCAGCCGGCTGTGTCAGTGCAGCGCAGCGTGACTGAGCGTGAGTCATTAGCATTTGTTGCGTCTGCCAGCCGTCCAGTACAAGAGCCCCAGACAGGAGTGCGATCACAACTATTTCACTCGCACCGTCTTAAAGACAGCTTCTCATCATGTGTGGAACTGACGCTTCTATGAAAACGCGACTGTGTAGGGCCGAGAAGAAGAAGACTAAGTATGGACTACCTCACAATTGGAAACAAGTAAGTTCTTGCTTCAAGAAGGAAGGAATTTATTTCTTTTTTACGTGAATTAGGATTCAACCTTAACTTGACTTGACTTGACTTGACATGCCAGCTACTGCCAGTACAGAAACATTCGAAAATTGTGAATAGTTTTACTAAGAGAAATTTGGCTCCATTATTATTATTATTTTCACTTTTTCAATAATTAGAGTTATGCATTATAACAATAACTGTTTTAACTGAAGCACTTTTTTAAAATCTTTTTTTTTTAAATCATGAACTTCTGGTTTTGCAGAATGCATTTCAGGCTGCTGACAACATTTTAACTGTCCTAGATAATGTTTTCTGGATTCATTCAAGATTAGTCTTTAACAAGTTTAATGCAGTTGATTTTCAATGTTGATTTAATCCAGTTCATGCGCATATTTTGACATAGGTTATGCCGTGGGTGATTTTGATTTTGGATGATGTGTTTGGTGTTAAATGACCAGATTTGGGACTGTGGTCGGGACTTATTCGCTGAGTGAAATATTAATGGCTTTGTGTTGCTGCTTGGGTAATGGCCATGAGAATGGGTCTGAGCGCATTTTCCGTGCGAATAATTAACCGCAATATGAAAAAATAAATAGCAGTGAGCAGGAATGACCTGCATGTTTAATTTAGCTACCAAACTCTGGAGACCACTGGACCTCAACCAGACCTTTTTTTTCCCTCCATCTGGGGAGGCTCCGTGTCAGAGCCGACTGTTGCTGGTAGCTCCATAGGGCATGAACGTCTCGCCTCGATTACGGGAGGGTTCAGTCAGCTAGGGGTCAGCGTTTCATCCAGCGCCTGTGGACTGCTCGGCCTCGTCTTCCTCCGACACCGCTCTGCGCAAGCTTAGCTGTAGCCTGCAATGTGAAATAGAAGCAGCGGGTGACACCAGTGTGTCTGCACTCTCAAATCTGCAGGGGGGTCCGCGCATAAACAGGGCTGCAGCTGCGGTTGCAGATGACTGGGCTTTCCATTCATCGGAACCTGATGATGGAGGCTTGCTGTAGCCGAAACTTTAACACTGCTGCTGGATTAAAACTTTCATCTCGGTGCCTTAGACCAAGTGTGCGGGTCTCATTCATTTGTGGCATTCATTTGATTGACAAGAAAATTGCTGAGAAATTGTGCAAGGAAAGGTTATGAAATTGCCTCTTGAATCACTGAAGTCGGCAGTGTCGTTGAGGTCATATTTTCAACTGGAAAAGCAGGAAGCATTTCAACACATTGCATAACCCCTCTACCTTTCACACAAATTCCTGCTGCCTTCAGTTCGGCATGTCTACGCATTTGTTGGCTTGGGGCGGAAGAAAAATCACTGGGAGTGATGACTCATTTCGTGGAAGTAAGACGCATCAAGGTGTTGGTTTCTTTCTCTAAACCAGAGTCAATCTTGCGTCATTTTGCGTATGACAAAAGATGTGGTTTTCCCTGTGTTGATGTAAAGGTCATCGCCTGCGACAAGACTATGTTATATGACTGATAGGCTGTTTACAGGGCTGAACCTTATGAAGAGCTGACCCTGAGGGACAGTGGAAATGCTTGTTTCTGGCGCTTCAGTATTATTATCATAATGTGGTGAGACCAGATCGATGTAAGAATAATCTGATGTTCTTCAGCACCTTTCTTGACGCACAAAATCTGAGTCATCCTGACCCCCCTCTCCACTGGTCTATTCCTTGAAATGACTTCAAAATTCACCACATTCATTCAACATCATATGCCACATTTGTATGTGGAAACATACAGTAAAACCCATTTTCAGGAATGTATTTGTAGAATGGGTCCCATTTATTTGTGACTCATGCTCTGATTAAAGTGTAATGTCTTTACAAAGTCCGCAATTTCATTGCGCGTTTGTGCATAATATAATGTGTGCAGTCCCCGGGATTGAGATTGAGGGATAGCTTTGTGGACTTCACGTGACGCACAATTTGCAGAATTGGATTATTTTACTTCAGGCTGCCTTACCAAGGACAGAAGGTTTCCAAGAGCTGTCCTTATGTAAGAGACTTGTGATTTCACAATGACGGCACAGATACAATGACAAGATACTGGTTTTACAATAAGTTGGGAAATAACCGTTTCTTGTAAATGGAAGGCCATTGTCATCCACCCTCTGGTGTGTGTGGGACCATTGTACATCCCTGTACAATGTTTGTACATGTTTTAGGGATAGTGGCATGGCGTAGTTCAGTTTTTACCAAATAATGCTCACTTCCTCAACTCCTAAACTATGAAAGCTCCAGCATTACCCTAAGAAATGCCAACATTCTGAACTTGGAACTGCAATTGATGGGACTGCACTTGATACAATTTTATTAAAATTTGACTTTGTGTAAGCAGAAAATTCTTTTTTAAAAGCATTCTTTTGCATTTTTCAGTCCATATAGCCAAGCTGAATGTCTTCTAAATGTTAAAATAAGTCTGCAACAGATTTAGTTTAGTATGTTTAGTAACTGCAACTGCAAGGTCTGCAGATATTGTTGGTTTCATTTCAGTCTTTCTATCAAGACCTTGGGAACAAGGTGTGTGGATTATTTAGCCGATCTTTGACTTAAATTTATCATTGTTGCTGAAATGCACTGAAAAGCAGCAGACACTGCAGCATATAGTGATTGTTGGGCAGTGTCTCTCTGTTTGTCTTCATGTTAACATGGTTTGCAGGTTAGCACAGAGCAGAGCAGGACTTTCTGTCATTCATAAACTATTTTTTGGAGGTGATTTTATGAAAAACATACTGTAGTGCCAGGAAATTTCTCACAGACACTTCCACGCACGCGTTTCCTCAGATCTAAAACTCTTGATAAGGTCGCTTGCTTTCCGCTGTTTTTTTTTGGGAAGCTGCCTCACAGAAACTAGTTCAGGTTCGGTGGGGGCGGGGGCTTACCCGTTGTCGGATGGTATTAATATGCAGCCTGCGTCTGTACTACGCCACTGAAAGTTGCACCAGTGAAAGTGAAAAGAAAAACACGTCTGACGCACCGGCCTTGAAGAGAATAATTCCTTCATAAAATGACCCTATCCCCCATTCCGTGTCATTCTAGCAAGGCCATGCACATTAGACTGGTCATTTTATGGCCTAGGTTAAGTCGATCATTTCTGTAGCTGATGGTAATTCCGTGCATCGTTAATGCGCGTCGTAACGTCAGACCGTTTTGGTGTTTAAGTGTGTGCGACTCTGTCCTGAAATGGATGTTGGTGAAGCCCGTAAAGGCGCTGGGTGAGAGCCGACCAGTGGCAGCGGCGGAACAGCGCCTGTGCGCTGCGCTGGGGAAGGGGGAACCTCTCAGAAACAGCAGCCGGAGGGTCACGTGACGCTGTTGCCATGGCGTTCTGACGACCGCGCAATTGGCGGCGCTCTGCCTGCAAAGGCTCGGATTCTCTTCCAGTGGAGGGAAATCTGAGGTGATGTCATCCAAAATGGTGATGGATGCGATTATCCGCAGCTGTGTGTGAGAGAGAAATGAGCACGTCCGCTGATGGGAAGAAACACTCTGTAGCAATATTATTTTTTAAAAAACAACAATCAAACAACCTTGTTCACATGTGTTTTTCAGTTATTAAACCTACTATTGTATACAGCTCTGACCATTGGAATCCATCATTTTAAAACATGCTAAAATGTCATTTTTTGGTGTTAGTTTCTTGGAGAATTCCCCAATTTTATTTTTGCCTCTTATTGCCGCATTAATTATGGGTACTTTATGGGTGTTTTTATTTGAGTGCTTCAAGCTGCAGATTTGTTTTCCTTTTTTCTCCCTATATGAAGGAATCTGCTTATTTAGAGACAGAATGCAGTAATTGAGGTGCTCGTGAATGAGATGGGATGGGAAGGGGGGGGCGGAACAGACCCCCCCTCGGCTCGTTCAGCCGGAGCGAGCCACGGCGGCGGGGGCTGCGCATCTCGCGGCTCCCAAAACCCCGCTTTGCATATCCGAGCGGGGGGCTCCCTCCCTTTTCTGCCACATCATGTGTGCCACGGAGCGCCAATGTGCTGAGCGAGGCGCCAGAGGAGGGAGGGGGCGGAGACAGGCGGGCTGAGCGAGGGAGGGAGGGAGGGAGAGAGAGGAGGAGAGAGAAGGAGAGAGCGTCTGAGCAGGACTAGCGCAGGGAAGGAAGCCCCCTTCATCCCGCCGAGCGTCCCGGGCTTTTTCCGCCGTGCACCCCCACGCCGCAGCCACATCACCCGGACGCGGTCCGTCCAGCGCGCGGGCGGCGAGATGGAGACGAGGACCGGCAGGCGGCCGCTGGCCAGGGAGGAGGGAGAGTGACCTCCGAGCCGCCGGACAAGGGGAGGGGGAGACGAAAAGGGGGGAGGGGAGGCAGCCTGGAGAGCAGGGGAAGAGGAGACCTGAGTGGGAAATCCGACGGAGAGGAGCGCTCCTGGCTTCCGCTCAAAATAGCGTCCAAAATGCCAGAGGCGAACTACCTGCTGTCTGTGTCCTGGGGCTACATTAAGGTGTGTAATTAGGCTCGGTTTCTGAGGGGTGGGGGGACGGACGAACGGAAATGGCGGGGCTTCGCGTGCCGCGCTTTTAGGATTCTGAGGGTGGTCTGGAGGGAAAGCTGGTCGTCCTCTACTGCGTCTGTGCTTAGCTTCGTATTGCAGATGTGAGGTGGGCAGGCTTTGAGAAGCTGGAAAACTAGGCTTCTGTGCATTTTGAATTGAACGAGTATTTGGGGCACGATGGTGCAAAGCACAGTGTACCATATAGTATTTCTTTTTGCTTTTTCCAGGTGTAGATTGTTTTTCAGTGCGGCCATTTTTTGTCACCTGCATGTATTGGAAGAAATGTGTATGTTTGCTTTCCGGTTCTGAAGACACGTGCCATTTCTTTGCTTGTGTGATTAATGTGTGATAAAGCTGTCAATTAATGCCACGGTAGAACCCATAATCGTGCCACAGGTCAGCATGTGCTCACCTGTCCCTCTCCCCCTTTCTGTCTTTCAGTTCAAGAGAATGTTGAACCGGGAGCTGACGCACTTGTCGGAGATGAGTCGCTCCGGCAACCAAGTGTCCGAGTTCATCTCCAGCACCTTCCTAGGTAAGCGCACCAGCCAAACACCTGAGCTTGACGAGGAGAGAGGACGACAGGCTTGCACGTGTGCCTGCACGCATTCTCACACACGTTCTCAAGCACGCGCGCATGAAAACACTGACACACACACACACACACACAGACACACGCACACACACTAGGGTCACACATCAGTTTACAGTGACAGCGCATTGATTTAGTGCCCATAAACCCATTTGCAGTGTTGGTGCAGTACACGTGAACAGATCCACTAGTGCGTGACACACAAAAAAAGTAGGCTGTACACTGAAGCGCAGTTTTCAGTAATGGACAAATGACTCTGTGAGATCAATGGTGAATGTGTTGTGCTTCGGGACAGGACAGGGATCAAAAGGCTGGGTGATATTGTCAAGGCTCTGCTGGGCCATGTGTTTGGGGCTGCTGCTGGTGTCTGGTGATGGAATTATTGTGTGCCGGTGCCGATACGAATGGTCACCGGCACCATTTCATTGGATTAGCCGCCGCGGTGGCCTTCACGGGGCCCAGAGGTCACGCCGCGGCTCTGAGCCGTCCCTGTTCACGGCACGGCCGAATCTGCCAGGGTCGCGCCGCGGTCGTCTGCCCCGGGAGTGCGATCCGGTCCGATCCGGTCTGCGGGAGACGCTCCACTGCAGTGCACGAGTGCGTGTGCGCATGCGCCCGCCCGCGCGCGTGTGTGTGCGCGCATCTTCATGCATTATACAGCAGGCGCTCGGTGGTCCCCCTCTCGCAAAGCCGAGCCGGCGGGTTCCATGACTCACATCCCAATTAGCCAGAGGCAGCAGTGGCACCTCCGCTTTCCCGTCAGTGTCCTGCGCCCTGTTAAAAAATGCCCAGGCCCCCCAGGTGAATATCACTTTCCTCACAGATGAGGGAACAGAGGGGGGAGGGGGGGGGGGAGGCCGTGAATAGAACTGACCATCCCGACTCGTTTTCTCTTGGGTTCCCAGATGCGTTTCCGCTGAGCCGGAAACGCTGCGGGGTGGGGGTGTTTAAGAGACGTTTTAGAGCACCCAGCCCCGCCATCTGGGGGTCCCTGCCAGTGTGTGTGAGAGAGAGAGGGAAGGAGAGAGTGAGAGGGAGAGGTGGAGAGGGAGAGGGAGACTCGTAATTAATATGGAGAGTGTCAGCTGCGCTGAACATGTGATGCTGCGTGTTTGGAGGGGGGGGGGTGCGCTGCCCCACCTGCACGAAACCGGAGCATCCGCCGCACACGCGCCACCCACATGGAACTATTCCTGCCTCTCTGTCTACTTTGGCCGAGCTGGCATCAAAGCTTTCTGCCGCCGTTACTTGTTTTTTTTTTTCTCCTCCCTCCCACCCCACGTGCTTTATCTCTATCCTCTTGGAATTTCAGTGCGTTGCGCTCCGCTATGCTAAGTCCCTTTGAATTCATTGTGTCTCAGAAAACTGAGAAACGGGCAAGATTGCAGTCATGTTGAAGGGGTAATGAATAGCGTCTCGCTCTCATTTCACAAAACCCCCTCCACCCCAACCCCCACCTATACGACGACTACGTCTCCACCTCAGTAGCCTTTCACCGCTCTGTGTCTTTTGATTAAGCGGAGGGAGAGAGCTCAGATGGCCATTATAAAAAAAATTATCATCACAGTAATTGAATAACTGTGTAAGGACGTGGGCTAATAGCAGCGGTAGCTGAGCAGAGGTGGAGAAACGGATCCTGTGCAGGAAACTGCTTAGGCTACAGTCCCCAGACCATATCAATCCAGCATAATTCCCTCAGACAGATGGCAGGACTCTGCCAGTTGATCATTTCTTTTACCGCTGAGATGCCCCCCTGTACAGTCGGGCACTGGGTTTCACGCCATACGCCATGTGCAGATACCAGGCTGCTATTGTTCAGGAGTAGGCGGCTGATGTCATTGGAAAAGTGGGGCAAGACAGCGCCGTCTCCCCTGGGTCCAAGCGTGTGTCTTGTTTTAGGTCTTCTCCGCAGCACCTGAATTGTTTGACGGAGCAAAACAAATGCTGCCATTGTCCAACGAAATGAAGCTTGTGGTAAAAAGAGAAGTTCTCTCTCTGTTGCCTTACAACCACAGGTACAGGTTATGAAGGAGATTGAAATCCAGACTGAGTAGCATTAGTAAATGAACCTCTGTGCCAGTTAAAGAGCAGGGTTATAGGGGTAATGAGATGAGCCAAAAGGCTGGTCAGACACCTTTCAGGCACAGTGAACCCTAAAGGACATCTAGTAACAGCGGTTTGTTGTCCTCTTCCTCCTGTGCCCCCCTCTACAGATAAGCAGAACGAGGTGGAGATCTCCCCTCCAGCACCCAAGGGCAGGGAGAAGAAGAAAAAGCAGCAGGTGATGACCCAGATCAGCGGGGTGAAGAAGGTGTCACACGGACCCGGCCTTTCCAACTGTGGGATCCCCCGATTCGGTGTCCGATCAGAAAAGGAAGACCAGTTGGGCAAGGTAAAGCCCTCATCCTAAATTGTTCAGTCAATTGCTCCCATATGATCGAAGATACAACATTATCTTAAATGGGACAGAGTTCATTGCATATAGGCATTTGAAGTAGTTTCACAGGATTTGTGTAGTATGACTTAAACTAGGATAACATTTGTTGAGGGTCAGATTGTGCCTTACCCGTTCACTGGAAAGCAGTGCTTTGATTCTCACACTACCATCTCTTTGGAAGGAACTGGACGACCTGAACAAGTGGGGCCTGAACATCTTCCGAGTGTCAGAGTTCTCCAACCACAGACCGCTCACCTGTATCATGTACGCTATCTTCCAGGTGAGAGCCCACCTCAGCTATCTCTTCAAATTTATTTGAAATGCTTTTGCCTGCAGAGAGACTGAGCCAAGTATTAAGTAAGCACAGAGTAGAGAATGATGAACATTATTAATATTTAATTTTGAAAATGAAGTAAAACACATTGTCTTATATTGGAACCAGAGCTGTGATAAACTATTGATAGTTTACTCTGTAATCCCTTGTTAGAACCAGCTTGCAGTTGTGTTACAAGAAGTGCTACTACCGAGGAGCAGTCTTATGCCAGTTGGATAGATTTAAGCCAAAGGCAACATCAAGGGAACGAGTGAATCATCTTCTTAGCTGTCCTGCTAAAAGGACAGCAAAACCTTTTAATTGGTTCAAAAAGTCAGTTTAGCTCCACCCACTGTGAGATTCATGAAACTCCCTCTCTAGCCCAGTTAGTTCTTGCATCCTCTTTAATAAGTCATTTCACCCCCGCCCCTCCCCCATACCCAGGAGAGAGAGCTGATGAAGACATTTAAGATCCCTGCCGACACCTTTGTGACCTTCATGATGACCCTGGAGGACCATTACCATAGCGACGTGGCATACCACAACAGCCTGCACGCCGCGGACGTGGCTCAGTCCACCCACATCCTCCTGTCCACGCCGGCGCTGGATGTAAGCACCTTCATTCTTCCTCTTGGCCCGCAGGCTTGCCCAGACCACCTGTCTTCTGCCTGCTTCATCCAGCTCAGGGCTTTTTTCAGCTCCAGTTTAATATGCATTTTAAAGAATACATTCAATGTAAAAACTATCTTTCTCACCAGCCACTGGTGTAGATAAAAAGCCCTCTGTGATCTAAAGTATGATATATTGTTTGATTTGAAATTTTGAAACTCATGATATGCCCCCCCCTGTCCCCCACCCTGCCCTCTCCAGGCTGTCTTCACAGATCTGGAGATCCTTGCTGCCATCTTTGCTGCCGCAATCCATGACGTGGACCACCCTGGAGTCTCCAACCAGTTCCTGATCAACACCAGTGAGTTCCCCTACTGGAAGCTCATTCTCATGGTTAACCAGCTGATCAGCTCTGTATTCTAGACATTTAAAAATATTCCCTCTGCTATTGAAGCTGAAGCTTAAATATAAGTTTCATAAATGAGATTTTATGCATTTTGCCGGGGGGCAGGATGAATAAGGGAAATAACTGTGACAGTGGATGTTCCGACCGGTCCTGACCGGGTTCCTCTCTTGCGTCCTTTTCCCCAGACTCGGAGCTGGCCCTCATGTACAATGATGAGTCGGTGCTGGAGAACCATCACCTGGCTGTGGGCTTCAAGCTCCTGCAGGAGGAGAACTGCGACATCTTCCAGAACCTGAGCAAGAAGCAGCGGCAGTCCCTCAGGAAGATGGTCATCGACATGGTGAGCCCCGCTCTACCCCTCAAACGGTCACAGACCATTTGTAGTTGCCGAGGCATGGAGCCGGTTTATGTGTGGTTGCCAGGACACAGACCTGACAGAATTGTGTGTTGTGATTCTTCCAGGTGTTAGCGACTGACATGTCTAAGCACATGAGCTTGCTGGCAGACCTGAAAACCATGGTGGAGACCAAGAAGGTGACCAGCTCTGGAGTGCTTCTGCTGGACAACTACACAGACAGAATACAGGTATGATCCTATCAACCTCAGCTGTTCGTAAAGTGCATGTCTAAACCCTGAATGACTCAAGGCTTAATATATAAAGATCATTTTTCAGTGTTCCAAACATCCTGAGTCCTCACAAAAGTAAAATAAAGGACTTGATAGAGCTTTGAGAAAACAAAATGATGTTCTGTGATACTTATGATTGGGCTGCTCTACAGTTTCTATGGTTCCTTGAATTTAGGAGGAGAAGTATTGTTTGTATATTGTGGTGACATGTGAGCTTACCCCTGTCTCCCTTTCTCTGTTGCCTGGGAAACAGGTCCTTCGTAACATGGTGCACTGTGCTGACCTCAGTAATCCCACCAAGTCCCTGGAGCTGTACCGGCAGTGGACCGACCGCATCATGGACGAGTTCTTCCACCAGGGCGACAAAGAACGGGAGAGGGGCATGGAGATCAGCCCCATGTGTGACAAACACACAGCCTCTGTGGAAAAATCACAGGTGTGTGTGTATGTCTGTGTGTGTGTGTGCGTGTTTTGTCAGCTACTTGTATAGATGTATACCAGTAACATAATATACTTTTTTGTTTATACCGTATAGTGCCAGTTTACCAGTAAAGTAGTTTTACTAAACTGAAGCCAAATAAAAGTAAAGACCATCTTCAGAACTTTTAGAACGTCTAATTCTTGAGCTAACACTGAGAGGACTACACCCCCCGTGACTACTGCTTGTTAGCCTGAAGCTTTCATAATTTTTGGGCGCAGTGCTTATTTGGAATTTATGTGTAGTCTAATGTGCAACTGTGTTGTGGTGACAGGTGGGCTTCATTGACTACATCGTGCACCCTCTGTGGGAGACGTGGGGGGACCTGGTGCACCCCGACGCCCAGGACATCCTGGATACCCTGGAGGACAACCGGAACTGGTACCAGAGCATGATCCCCCAGAGCCCGTCCCCGCCATTTTACGAGCCGGACAAAGGCCAGGCCGGCAGCGGGGGGGACAAGTTCCAGTTTGAGCTGACGCTGGAGGAGGAGGAGGGCGACTCCGAGGAAGGCACGGAGCGGGACGAGGAGTACAGCCAGGGCGAGGAGGGGGCGACGCACTCCTCGGTGGACTATGACTGCGAAGGCGAGGAGCCCGCCGCTCACATAGAGATCATCACACAGGACGCCTCGCCTGTCGACACATAGCACGGCGGGAATGGCGGAACGGCGAGCTGCATTCGGAGGAGAAACACTCCTTTTTTTTCCAGAAGCCTCGGTGGTTGACTTTTGAGTCAGCGGAGGCGCTAGTCCTCCTGTCCAGAGGGGGCGCACTTGCCTCTGGAGCCGGGACCAGGACAGTCGATGAAGGAGCTCTCAGGAAACTGCTACAGTCACTTGGGCCCCAATGGGCAAATGGAACACTTTACGCGGCCCAACGGAAGGATCTGGGGCCGCTGGAGTGGATGAGCCTGACATTATCGAGATTTTATTTTTGGGGTTTGTGGTGACTTTTTATGAGGGGATGTCCTGAGGTAGCATATGAACTACTGATATACAGGTATTTGTAATGCAAAGAGTTCACTCTTCTTGTAACATTTGTCTAAAGACTTTGTGTGCCTTTTTTTACAATTGTCTTTTTAAAGTTCTGTTTCTATTTATTGAACACATTTTAGTAGATTTGAATGGTAAAGTGTTTTGACAGATGGCTGAAGAGGAGAATATTTTTATCTCTTAAATGAAGAATGAATGCAAAGTCTTCCTTATTAATTTTATTGGGCAATACCTGAGTGAACGGAGGCACTGTCTTTACAGAATAAATTCCACAAACGTGGCGTAATATATAGTACTCATTTCATATGGGTGGGATATTGGGAAAGGGAAATGCTTTACAACAAGCACAGGTTCATTATTTAATTATACCTAATCATAAGATACTCATGAAAATAAAAAGTACGTCTATTGCCATTTATGCCACAGATTTTGTCAGGGTAAAGTAGTAATGTTCAAAACATTTAAGAAATTAGTTTATTTTTGTGTTAATTGTATTTGTTTCATTTGCACTGTACATATTCTTGTGGAGAAAACAATGCTTCTTTTATCAGCCAATTATTTTGCCTCTGGTAAAATGAACATGAAATTCCGACGATGTCAGGAAGCAAGGAAAAACGCAAATTCGGGAGGATAAAAGCACTTCGACGCGATACGTCTCTGATCAAAATGAACGTTTAGTCTCACTGGAAATGAGAATGCCTCACATTAATTGAATTAATCAAAACTGTTCCCTGTATCTGATATCAACAATGTAAGTCACTTCCTCGCTAACCGCTAATTAGCTGCTCTCAAAAGGCATAAAGCCAACCCATTGTGTGTTAACGCAATGAGCTCTTTCCCTTTCAATATAGTCACGTCAATTCAGAGAGATAATGGACACTTCACTTCAAAATATGTGGTTGTGGCCATGCTCACTGCCAAAAAAAAAAAGACGAAAATTAGAAGCAATTGGGTATCGCTTGGCTTCACTGACACAAGCGTGTTATATTCATTTACACCAGAGGCATTACTCTTACTGATACTGTAGCACATCTCCTAATGTCTCACAATCTGTATTTGATTCTCCAACATCGTCTAGAACTCTGCACATATCAAGAACAGAAAGCAACCAAAAAGAACAGAAGCCTTCCATAGAAAAAGTGTTTGTGCTGGTGCAATATGTGAGGGAGCTATAAGAAAAATGCTTTAAAAAAACTGCATTTATTCCTGAAAAAACAAAGCCTATCCTTTGTTCTCTCCATTGCCATCTTGAGGTACTTCAACTCCAGTGTCTTTCACTGTCGTGTTGGCGTGAATTTGGCAAGCTGAAAAAAGCATTTCAGCATTAACAAAAGACAAATTTGTCATCATCAATGCCTTGTCTTCACACTTGGGAGTGAAGATTTAGCCACACATTGCCCGCCCTCAAGCTTTGCACGAGCCCTTGTTCGTCCTTTGCTGTTTATAACAGTGGTATTTATTACTTTATCTATAAATGTTCATTGTAAATGTATTTTAATTTATATGCACAAGCATTACCTGGGATGGGTGGTGTTAATGTGTCCTGGCTCAGACCAAGGAGCCATTTTGATTCTGTAGTATGTTTATGTTTTTTTTATTTATATATTGCACAAAATTTTTAGTGCCCTGAACAGTGGCTATAAGACATACGTAACCCATGGGAGTCAAGGTGGTCTAGGTGAAGGAAGAATTTGTTTGATGTTGTAATTAAGCTATATAGTGCTTGTAGCACCTGAACTCTAACAATGCAGCATTTTGAATGCAGATTGCTGGCATTCCGTGAAATTCCAGTTGACGGGAAGTGATAGGAAATCCACATACAGCGTAACCGTTCAGAAAATGTAGAGCGGGATGATGATGCTGGTGGCATGTTTCAATTTCTCTGAATGCCAGTGTGAATTTCATATGATATCCATTACAAAAATGTGATCTCATGTAATTATTGTGCTAATGTGAACTGTTCTCTGACCAAACTTGTTAGCAGTTTTTAAATTCAGATAGTCTGTTTTACATTATAATCTATGTTAAAGCTTTTGGTCCAAATGGTTAGTCAGAATAACACTATCTGCATGACCAATGGGTTTGTATGTCTGTTGAATACTGCGTTGTTCCAGGTGGATATTTTAATATTTTTTAAAATGATTCACACAATGTATGGTATACTATTGTATATTGTGTCAACAAAATCTTAAATACTTTTTCTACGAAATTATTAAAACAAAGCATGAATGAAATGATTCTGTATTTGTCTTTCATATGTATCAACATTATCTCCCACAGTTACTTTATGTATTTATATCTCACCTTTCATACATGACTGTAACTCAAAGTGCTTTACAGAAATAGAACCAAAAAAGCATATTGTATAAAAAGATTTTAAGTAAACCGACTTTTTGGGCAATTCAGCAGTGGGTAACCTTTGTCTGCTTGGTATGGTGTACTGTATGCATGTCTTCACCAACCCACATCTTCCAATAATACCAATAATAATACCAATAGTATTTCGGTTCTAAAACTAAGTAGGAGCCAATCTAGGAATTGGACTACTGGAGTAATATGATCCCACTTATTTTTTTCTCGTACCCAATAGCTCAGTGTAGTTATAATAAAAGCATGATGTTCTCAGCATCTGACAGTGTTAATATCTTTGCTGTATTTCAAAGAGGATATAAACTTTTGGTGTCTTTGGTAACATTACCACCATACCAAAGTCAAGCAGATGTTGGCTTGGTTAGTACTCGGATGGGAGACCTCCTGGGAAAACTGCTGGAAGTGGTGTTGGTGGACCAGTAGGGATTGATCTACCCTCTGGTCAAATAAACCGCAAAGCGGACAGTGTGCTGTTTGAGATGGCGTTCGGATGAGACATTAAACCGAGGTCCTGACTCACTGTGGTAATTAAAGATCCCATGGCACTCAGTGCAAAGAGTAGGGGGGTTCCCGGTGTCCTGGCCGAATTCCCAACCTGGCTCCCTCAACCTGCCACCTAATCGTCGCTTAGTTTCATTGGCTCAGAAATCGTTCTCACTCTCTCCACCTGAACGGATGTGCAGTGCAAATTCTGGTGCAAAATGGCTTCCATGCATCACCTAGGTGAGTGCTACACATTGGTGGTGGTTGAGGAGAGTTTCCCCCTCATCACTGTAAAGTGCTTTGAGTGTGAGAAAAGAGCTATGCAAGGCATTATTATTATTATTATTGTTGTTTTTATAAAAAGTTCATCACTATTACTTCTGTCATTAATGTTCTAGTATATCAAACAGCTTTCCTTGTCGGCTTTGTTTGTGAAGACATTGATAGAATGTGCAAAGGAAGCACAGACTTTTGGCCACCGTGCCTTTTTCCTGCCTGTTGTCACTCTCCCATGGCCTTGCTGTCAGCCAACGGAGATACAGATCGGTCAGAAATGCTAAGCTTCCGAAGTATGGATGATAACTGGCTGTTAAGCATGGCAGCCGCACCAAGGGACGTGCCTGAAACGGGGTTGTATGTTGCTAAGCAGGCTTAGAAATAAGCATACAGTTAAATTATGGGATGCCCCTTAGCTCCGTTCCATACAATATCAATAAGAATGAAAACAAAAATAGTAAGACTGAATTTGTTTTGCATCATAATTTTAAGCCTAGCCTTTTTTCAATTAGGGAACAAAGCCAAGGGAGATCCCATAATTTCTTTGCATGCTATTTATACAAAGTGATTTTTGTCAGTTATTCTCTTGTTATATTTCTATATTGCAGATAAAACCATTTTGCTTTTTTATTTATAAGAAAATGTTTCATTTAAAGAAACCCTCAAGGGGCGAGGGGTAAGGACAATTTCCATTAAAACAATTTCCATTAAAACATACAAATATTTTGTACAACATTTTTCGATGCCAGTACATGTAAGTCTTGCTGATAGTCTTCCTGCAGGTGTCCCTTTTCAGCAGACAGTATGATATTGTCTCCTGTGACTGGAATAGCAATGGGTTTTACATTCACTGTCCATGTCCCTTGAATAGTCAGAATCATTACTTAGATATGCTGTAATAATGCCTATATTTGCCTTCTAGATGTCAAAATAATTTTCCCTTTTGTGACAGATTGAAACCAACGTGCTCAGCTTGGAGAGCCACCATTTATGAAGGTAAGATGACCAGAATGCTATGACCATTTTGCATTTTAATATGACCTTGCTGTCCCCAAAGTATACCTCACCTGAGAACAATCACATACAAATTATCACTGGCCAACAAGAACATAAAAAATCTTAGCCCAAGGCAACTGAATAAGACTCAGCAGTGAGGCTAATAAAAAGACTGTAAGACTACAACTCTTCTGTTTGTTCAGTTCAATGAAGTGAACTCTGCGATGTGCATGAAGTGACACAGGGCAGTTTTTTCCACCATGGTTGAGACTTTCCAGTTCTAAGAGATTGGAAAAGTTTGTTATAGAAACACGGCGAGGTTATGTGAACTATGGGATGCTGACGTCAAAGCCACGGTTAGGAGCCCAAATTAAAACCATCCCTGGAATGGAAATGTGTAAACCATAAATGCACGGGTTCTGGATCACACCAACATGGGGGCAGCCAGAGCTGTCCTGTCTCTTCCTCCTGAAATGTATTCACCAACCACAAATTTGATCATGGCTTGGCATGTAAATGCTGAAGTGAGCCAGATGTGCAAATGATAATTACATTAAAAATGTATCCAAGGAATAAAGGGATGTCATTTGGCATACCTCAGGACTGAGTGAGGGCTGTATGAGCCTTGTAATTTTAAGCAGTAAATCAAATCACATGATCCTGAGACAGGCCTAGGTTTTGCCCCTGGTCTATTTGACAGTAGTTTAGAGAGGTTGCTGATGGCCTGAGGTTCATTTAATGGTTGATGCAAGGGTGCTTCCTATTATTTTATATTTATGGCTGCAGGGCTATGCTGTGGACACATTCTGTTCAATTCAACCATATTTGTGTAATGTTTTTTCACAGAGACGTTGTCACAAAGGAAAAATCAGAAAGACTTAAGACCTGACACGCTCAATACTGATACTCCTCAATGGGAAGAAACAAACGCTTAAACAGTGGCAAAAAAAAAATGCAGTGGGAGGTAATCTCAGAAGGACTCTGCATTAGAGAGAGAACAGGTTTACTGTAGTGTCAATGACTAAGCTTGATCTAAACCCCAGCATTATTCAATTTAAAACACCATAACTTGCTCATACGCTGTGTTGATAAACAGTAACTCTCAAAATTCCCAGAAATGATTGCTTCTTGGAAATGACTGCTATTATCAGCTACTGTAACTAATGTTAACTAATGGAATTTTTGGAAACCAGTTATTTGAGTGCTTAGAATGGTCTGATAGAACCGATGAAGGACAGCTCCGGTGTCCCAGTTCTCAGAAAGGGACATTTGAGCACCTTGTCAGCCCTGACAGCTTCTGAGTGGGTTTAATTCAGGTCATGGCATTGCTACAAAGCATGGCTGCGACAGAATGTTTTTTGCTGATGTAATGCCACTGTCAACCTGCATCAGAACCTGCTAACACATGCAGTCTTTCTTGGACAATATTCCTGAGAGTGGCTGTTTTTGTCATGCACATGGAGTCTCCTTTGATTTTGTAACAAATGGCTAAATTTTCAGTGAAAGAAATTTGCTCCAACCGACTAAACTGTCAGCAAAGACAAGGACCGTGAATGCTCTTGCAGGGGGAATCGGCTGCCTTCTGTGAGTTTGCCTTAAATAGTGAAATGCACGATGATGTAGGCTACAGTACAATGTACGATGCCACCAAATAAAGATAATTGAGAGCATTAAGTGGGAGGAGTCATAAAGGTTGTTTGTGGGCGCACAATTTATGGATATTTGTGATTTATAAATGAAATGTGCTTATGTGTGATTTTCATTCGTACGCACATTTTATTAATTGTGTATGCACAATTTTTAAGTGGTCTTGCCATAAAATGTAGGATGAAATCCATGCTAATTCTATGAATGAGGCCCCTGGTTCCTTCATGGATCATTCCTCAATGCTGCCACCACTTTCATTTCTCTTTTCAACTCTTTTAGTAACTTGCTTTCGATCACTCAGATGGGAGGTCCTTGGAGGGCATGCCCAAGTGGATCAATGCTGTAGTTGGCTCATGGCTACTACAGGGCCCAGTGCTGAAAATGGTTAAATAGGAGTATCTGCAGCAGCTTCAGGTAAGTTCACAACTTACTGAGAGCTGAACCAAATGAATGAATCGCTACATGGAGGTGAGTCAGTTCCTTTCAAAAAGATTTGTTCAAAAAGAATGAATCGTTCACGAACGATCAAGTCATTTTGAAACTGAATTTCAACAAAATTTTTACAAGATGAATTTTGTTTTGATTGAATTTGACGGATTGGAAAAATTAATTGAATTCACAGTTTAAAATTCTATATATATATATAAATTCTAATATATAAAAAATTTAAATCCGCTAAATTCAGTGTAATTTAAATTCTTCTTGAACGTTATTTCCTTCCAAGTTCTGTCATCTTCCTGTCAATTTTTACGATCACATAACGTGTGAGTTGAGACGTTGCTTGCATGTTGACTGTTGCTGATCTCAAGATCTTTGTTTGTCCGTCGACGTGGAAGACAAAATTGGACTGCTAAAACGGACCCTCTACTGGTAGACTTTGTAACATTAGTTTGGGGTAAGTATTACCTCGTCTACTGCTCGAAATCGAGCTGTTTGCAAAATAAGTTAATGTTAGCACACAAAACCCAAACTACAGCTAAAATAGTTAACCAGCTAACTAGTAGCAACCTGCTAACGTTTACCTCTCTCCAATAAATCTGTCAGCACTATTAGTAGCGCTAGCTATAAGCTACATTAGGCTACATTACATGCCATCTAGATACAGCTACTGCTGCAATAACAAACGGACAGCATAAACTAATGTTTGGCGTGTAGTTATAAATAAACAGAAAGAGAGAGAGAGGGGAGAGACTGTAGTCTAGCTGTACCTATTGTGTTTGCTTACATTTCACTTGTTACCTAACTAACTTTCTAAAATTCGTGATAATGATAGCAGGTATAATCTAGTGCTCAGCAGGTGCAAAGGTAGGTGTGTATGTACTGTAAGGCTGTTGTTTTTTTTTTGAGGGCACCATGGGAATAAAGATTTGGACTTTAACCAACTGGTTTAGGGAAAGCGCCTACGTGTATGACGCTTGTGTTAATTGAGTGGGTGTCAACAACAATGCAAATCTCAAAGGGTCATACAAGAAACTGAAGGAATGTTGAATGCTGTACTAACACAATACTTTTGTGTCTGATTGTGTCTCTCTGATTCCTTCATGAAACCATTTTTAGGCTTATCTTGTTGACAAAAAATGTAGAAAGAAAAATTCAACATTATGATTGTGAGTTGTGAGTTTTGTATTAGTATTTGAACTGTAAAGAAAATAGAAATGCAATGGAAACATGCTAATGAATGGTAGAAATACCTATAGAATACTCCCCTCTGCACTAAAAAAATGTTTTTTTATAATTATACATTCATCTTGGTTAGGGCCAACTGTGCTGAGGCAAGTGATTGTATTGTTTGTTGCTGTACAGACCCAGTGCAGATGTCATAGTGGCATGAGTCACGACTAAAAGAGAATCAGTGAACTGGATCCGTCACATACTTCAAAGAAGAGATTTGACGTCCTGTGAGGTGAATGACATTTTGGTCTATGATTTAGAAGATTGTTTCAGCGTCATGTTTTTGTTAACTTAATGTAGCTGAGGTGGTTAGAGTTACAGTGACGAAACGAATACTTTCAGGGCTGTGGCGAGACTTAAGCTTTGTATTGGTTCAGTTTAATAACACACGAGTGGAAGGCATGGATGAAACTATTGAAGGAGGTGAGGTATCTGACTGTCTGTTCCAGGAGAAATAAAGTTAACTTGAGATTTTGTTGCTCTCTTGCTGAGTTTAAAATAATTCATCAAATTTTCTTAAAATTGCGTGCACATTTGGAGTGCCATTATTATATTTTACTGCGCAGAGTTTAATTAAAATTTGAATAAAATTTCACAAAAATAATTGCTTTCTCGAGCATCATGGTTATGGTTCCATGTTGATCTCTAACATTTTTTTTACAGAAGACATTGCTTATTAACAGGCCTTGTTCCCCAAATGGGAGCTTGATGAATTTTCTTTCCTTGCCTTGAGCTTGTGAACTAAATGACCTCTACCTCCTGAAATAATCTTGAGAGGCAAAGGATGTACCACTGAGAAGCCTTCTACCATATCCACCACCAACTAATGCCCTCCAGGCTTTATGCTCTTATCACTGCACACACTTAACTGTTCCTTTTTTCTATATGTAATTTATGCATATACTAGTAATGAGTAGGTGTAATGAATCTAATTTCAGGAGTCTACATCTAATCCTGAAACTTTTGGTCTGAATCTTACCGATTGTTAGGAGCAATGCATGAGAGGTTTTTGTTTTTGAAAAACAGTGCACTTGTATCAGAACTTAACACTGTGCTTTTGCTTGTTCTTGTTCTCCCATTAAATAGAAACAAGTAGGCAATTTAGGGGAATTGGATTTTATTTTGAACATTGTTCTTGAAAAATCTAAATTTTGTTGCGTAGGCTAATTAGATCTAGATGTGTGGATATCGGAATAGTAATGACTCATGATGACTAGGTGATTATGAACCGTGTTCCAGGCAATGTTGCTGCCTCTGATACACAGTCAGCATGAGAAGGTGGTGGGAGTTACCATTTAAAGTTTAAACTTGATATACAAGTTGATACATCTATAAGCTGGCTTCTGCCCTATCTTTACAATGTCAGTAACTATCTGCAAATGTATTCCAATGACCTTTTGAAGGCATTACCAGGCAGAGAAGTCAGCATCTGATTCTGAGCATGCTGGAGTATTATTGCTGAGGCCCAGTTGAGTAGTCCAGAAAAAAGGCAGAAAGAAGGCTTTAAAAGGCAAGTGAAGTTCAATGAGCAAATGCACCACACACAAGATGGTGAGTAGGGAAAAACACCTGTGGGGAATTCACAGGACTGCAGTCTGATTGACTAGGCTATATGCACATGGTAAAAACATTCTCTCAAAAATTCTAGTGAAGATAGGCAATACAGGGGAGTGGTTATGTGACTGTTAAAACTATTGCCCAAGTTATTTTATGTGTAATTTACTTTTTTAAAATGAACTCAAAAATGAAAGTGTCTCTGTGTTTGAGTGTCTGCTAAGCAAATATGAAATGCACTGTGAATGCCTGTCCTGGTGTATTTAAAGTGATTTGATCATGGATGCTGGTATGTTTCAAGATGTTGGGTAGATGGTCAACCAGTAAAATTCCTTCTGGGAACACTGTCTTACTTGTTTATAGATCTCTATCCAGTTTCGAATGTTAAACCTTGGTCACATTACAAAATACCTTGAGTGCAGTTTTGGATCATTGTATTCATACAGTATCCTCTAAAACTCAGTTTGGTCTATGGTCTCTAAAAAGTTGACGTAAATCATGACCCCTTCCTCCTACATAATGTAGCACTATAATAATGTAGCTAGTAACAGCACAGATTCAGTAAAACAGTTTCATAAGAAACAGATGGTAATCTGTCTTTCGCCATCTAAAAGATTGGCTGCCTCCTTTCTGTATAGTTTAGACAGTACATACATTTCACCCCTCTTCTATCATAACAAGAGTAGAAATAATGTATTAACTAACATGTATAATGTTTGCTTGATCTCTGTGCAATGTTTGACATGTCCTTAAAGCTCATGAGTTATTTTCTTGGTTTTACTGCAAAGCGTGGTCTGGAAGAGCCTTCTTGGCGCTAGTTCTTTGGGATCTGACAGAGGGCACATGGTGCATATGTATTTTAGTTATAACAGAATAGAGAGCAACATATTGAAATTAGCCACTGTTAAATGTTGAAAAGTTTTAAAAGAACATGATTTCATCTGGACGTAAACAAAGCCATAGGATGGAAGGATATTCACTTAAACTGATTCTGTAGCTGAAGCTCATTTAGAAGGTGTATACTGTACAGTAAATTGATTTAGAAAAAGTACCGCGGGGAACCAGTTTGGTATTAAGGAGTGATTACTCTAAAGGGAAATTGATTTGTAGTATGTCTTCAAACACTTAAAAATTTTCCGCAGGGGGAAAAAACAAACATTTTGCTACACAATTAGATATGTTGATAAAATGTACAGGTAGTATCTTGGATGTTCTTGCTCCCTCGTACACATGTAGGATCATGGCTGAAATCATTAGGTTAACCTTTATCTAACATAACATACACCTCCTCAGACAGAGCCACTGCTGGCGCAGTGCTAACATGTCAGCCATAGTACATATGGCATAGCTGTGCTATGCGCAGACCAAAGGCAAAATCTCTCTGATCTCTTACTGTGGAGTTTAATCATTCATGGCTCTCTGCTGTTGACATTAACTGCCAAATGACAAGAGCATGGGAAATGGATGGTGTTGTGATATGTTGTCCCTGTCAAGCCAGACCTTTACCATTTGATAAGTTTAGCATTACATTATAGTACATTACAATCATTTGGTAGATACTCTTATCCAGAGCGACAAACAACTGTGGAAAACATCAGTGTTCAGCAATTGACGAAAAGATGCCTGGTCAGATAATATTATAAAACCATCTTGCAGATGGCTTTATGTACCCAGCTAACTGAACATCCAGGATGCATAAATGCTAAATGGAAGACGCTTGAGGGTATACTCATCCAGGGGTGTGTGAAATGCCTTTTGCCGTCATTTTAGGCATGGACTTGGGCTATTACAAAGAACTGTTGAATTAAAGGCATGCTGGCAAGCAGTGTGTGGAAAAAAATAAAGGAAAGAGAGACCGGACCAAACCGTAATATTTGTTCATCCTTTGTATGAAAAATGTGAATAAATAAATAAAAATGCATGAATCAGCTTTTTAAGATTTTACTTATTCAGTCGTCGCTTGACTCTCCAGGGCCAGGATTGAGGACCGCTGCTGTGGTAATTACGTTTAATTAGGCTACGTAATTAACTAGGGGGAAAAAAATTATGTTTTGGTGACTTGTGGAACCTGTATTAGCATAGGCGTTAGGAGTGTATTTGGAACTGGTGGTATCTAGTTCGAACAGAACCTAAGAGAGCTGGATAAAATTCTGCCACCACCCCCCAGCTGGCACACTTTCCCTTCACCCTTATTTAATGTGGCGTACTGCCTTGGGGGAGTACGCTGCCAGGTGTGCAGGCTTTGATGTGTCAATGTGTGGGAGTGCCCTACATTCATAACGACTCTTTGTGGCCCCCTTGAACATGGATGAGCTGCATTGACCCTTTCTACCTCTGTAACAGGATTATGGTTGCCTCGCATCACAGCTAGGATAGCTTTCTGAGTGGGGGACGTCCAGTTGTGTCTTGTCCTTTCATCTCCCCATCTGGCAAATAGGCATTGATTCCTCTGCCGATTTTGTACATAATCATTTGCACCACACCAATGAGCAATTTTAGTTTTGAAGCCACACAAAAATACTTAATACCAAGTTTGTTTGTCTGTCTCATAGGGTGGGATCTGAGCATTAAATGATATAGACCTGCTTTCCTTTGCACGCTGGATCATCGCAACCTAGCAGTAGCAGTCAAAGATTAGTCTCTCAACAGTTTGAGACAAATAGCCCAGATCCAAGATGAAATTAATGTGCAAAATCTCTCCAATGCAAGTTATACAGATACTATACTTTTCAAAATTCTGAAGCAGTGGTGTGCAGTCTTCTCTAAGAAAGCTTGGCAATGTGGGTGCAAGCTATTGTTCTAATCCAATATTACAACACCTGGGGATGGTACTGAAGCCTGCAGCACATAAGCCCTTCTCTGATGAGACTGAATGTCCCTGATCTAAAGAAGACCAAGTTAGTTTTTACCTGGCTTAGTTACATTACATTACATTACATTTATTTGGCAGACGCTTTGATCCAAAGTGAAGGTTGAAGGTCGTTGGAACAATTACAAAAATACAGGTCTGGTAAGGTACAATACTCATTATGCAACACTTATCCATAGCCATCCAAGTCCGGTTCACAGAGTGAGCGTAGGCTAGGTCAGAATGTATTCCTGAAGTATTGTGTGAAATCTTTGTGGGATGAAACTCAGTATTGCTAAAGCCTGCTGATACGCTTTGTTTGAGATGTCTGATTGTGGTAAATGGTCTAAACGGAATGCAAAAAGCAGGCATGGACAAGATGGATTCAGGTGAACAAGTAAAAATAGAATCTATCAATCTGCAGATGGTGCAAGGGGGAAAAAAACAGAAAACACAACAAACAACCAGGCTCCACAACCAGGCTCCAATCCAATCCGACTCAGCTATTCACAAGAAATTGTCTCAACACGCAAGAGCACATAACTGATCTCCCCAGCTCTCATCAGCCACCTGGACATCATTTACAAAAAAATAAAAAGAAAAACAAGTTCATTTTCCCTCAGCTCTTTTATAGATGTTTTTCTCTGCCCCTCCCGTGGGGACAACAAATTTAACTTTTCCCAGTGTTCTTCATGATAGTGTGTGGTATCCTTAAAATCAGTTCTCTCTTCACATATCTAATGAGCCCACATTAAGACCAATTTGCCAATAATAGTATGCACTTATGCCATTCTTTACGCAACATACGGTCACTATATTGCACCTATGTTATCCCCTCAATTTGATTGGAGCGTGTCCCATCTACAGTATATCTGTGAACGTGTGCCGTGCGATCCTGTCTTTTACCGATGGACAGATACCCCTGCACACCCATACACAATACGTTGTAAGTATTTTTTATTACATTTCACTTGTCTTAAAACATTTAACATTCTTAGTAATTAACATGATTAGTAATTAGTAAACATAATTAACATCCTTAGTATTACAAAGTATATTAATGTACATGTGCACCTGTACATAGCCATACAATAGATACCGACTTCTACAACGCCGTTAAAATGTAAAATATCAGAATTCGTTCCGGTTCCGAAAACAAGCCCCGCGTTTTTCCCCGCTGCATGAACACACGTAGCAGAATTTTAGCTCCGTCACAACGATGTTTTGGATTGTTTGAAAGCTTGAAGTGCAATGTTGTTATCTTGTCTGTTAATCTGTTTTTAACATACACACAGGTGAAACATAAGGGTTTCATTTTTTTTCATCAACAGCTATTTGGAATAAAGAGCAGCTTACTTCAGACAAGGCTTGGTACAAAGTTAAAGTTACATGAAACAAAGTTGAACATTTTTCTTCAATTATAAAATTGCAATGGTATATAAAATTGTATAGTTAAAATATTTTTTTGTCTATTTGGGATTCAAACTGAACATGACACATGCAAAGGTTTCAGCACCCTGTGAGGTGGGGAGTGATGCTTCCTTTGACAGTTCCTATAGCCAACTTAGACTTTTTGTTCATGCTTTTGGGGTTTTTTGCCCTCTCTTCCCTGCAGACATTTTCCACCTCAGTAATATTCATAGGTAATTGATGAGAGTGGAGTAAACCTTGTACCCAGGAGTAACTGCTTTGTCCACTGCTCTGCAGGGCCCTTTATCAAATAGATTAGGAGATACATTTCTGCTTGTGCTTCCACTCCGTGTCCTCACGATCCATTAACAGGCAGCCCCTCCCTCTTCTTTCACCCGGGCTATCTTCCCCCGGCCCCACCCTGTGAAGTGTACGCTTACTTTGAGGTGGGGGAGCCAATCAGATGGCAGCGTCTGCAAAGCCCCGGCCGATGAAGGATGATGATTGCAGTGTTTATTGTGATTTGGCATTCTGGAGCAAAAACCAAATTCCTCTCTGTACGATGGCGGGTGATAAGCGTCCCGTACGCAGCAGCAGGGCCTACGTGCCGTTTGGAGAGTAAAGACGGTGCTCGTGCTGGGTGGGGTGAGGAGGGGAGTGTCGGGGACTGGGGTGTGCATTATTTTCTGTCTGTTTGGCCGGTTATTTATAGAGGCTTTTACGGTAATAACAGGCTACACCCCAGAGGGCTTCTGGTCAGGTTCAGCCGTGTCCAGTGGCCTCGTTTTTAGTTGCCAACAAACGGTCCACGGCAGGCTTCAGTGCCCGCCGTGGCTAGGCCTCAGTGCGGTGATGGCGGATTGGAAAAGGCAGGAAATCTCTCCCTGCAGAGTTAAAAGTGCGCTCATTACACGCAATCTCACTGATGTGGGGAGGATTTTACAAGAGGGTACGTGGGTGAGGGGGGGAGTGGGTGGTGGTTTGTGGATGGAATTTCACATGTAATAAAGACTCCAAATTAGAACTGGGTCTTTGATCATTGGAATGAGTTAAGAGTTCCACGTTTTCAGCTCCACTTGGACTGCATTATAATTCCTAATAATTGTGTAGGTTAAAGAAATCTCCGCACTGTGGCTTTTGGAGACCATTTGGCTATATATATATATATGTAAATATGGCTTTGTCCCAAACGTTATGGAGCTTACTGTATATTGTATGCCTATTGAATGCTGATATGTCACATTAACATTCACCTATAGCCAGTTGGCTATTAAACCAGAACTGTGAACAAAGCTAATCAATGGATTAGTTTGGAGAAAGAGTTTATTACACAATATGATACTTTCTTTGCAAATAAATGTTCCAGAAAATCACCACTCATTTCTCACAGAAAAAGTCTGTTGTCAAATATTGATTAAGACCTGGGAAAACAGTTACCTTCAAGGTATAAATCCAAAGTAGTTCGGATGTAGATTATTCTTTCACCTTATCTAACATATTTTTATTGAATAATTTTGAAATTCCAAATAGTTTAGTACCTCCGGATTACCCTGAATTTTACATAATTATTCACATACATATACTGTTCTTTTAACAATCCATTTCTACCCTCTTTATAGAAGCAACCATAGCAGAATTATAACCAGCAGACAATGTAAGGTCAGCTACAATTATTGACTGTGTTTCCTTCCAAAGAGCACATTTTTGTAGTAGCCACAGAAGCTGAATTTAGAAGTCTCAACTCATCATTTGTCACTCTTTTGTGTAAACCTTTTGGCCTGATTGTTCTTGTAAGTGTGGAATTTCAAATTAAGTAACTGTAAAACAAATGCTAATGTGTTTTAATGTGAAAGAACGGCAGTGGCAACTTTGGCAATACTCGCAGTTCGTGGCATAATAATAAAACCCAACTGCTTGCAGTATTTCCACAGTATGTTGTATGATAAAAATTTGGCATTTCCTGTTTAACAACTGCAATGTACCCACATCCATGCAAGCTCAATTACAGTATGTGCCTGTGCATGTAAATCAAATCCAATTGCACCCTCTGTTGGGCAAAATGGAGGAATTCCAGTGGGAATCACAAAAATCCTAGATACGGTACTGAATATATCCATTAACAGTGTATCCAATTTTCCGGCCTCTTCTATGCTGAACGGCAAATGAGGTAAATTAAAACAATTGTACAAACAAATGTACTGAAAAGCTATGCCTGTTCTTTTTATGACCTGCCAGCACAATTCATTATTTTGAAAAGGAATCATTTGTATAGCTGACAATACTCATGTTTAAGCATTGAGCACAGTTATTTGATTTTAACATTGTTTATATTTTCCAGGATTTTTTAGTTTGGCTTTACCCTTGAAAGTTTGAAATAATGGATTAAGATTTAGACAAAGACCTAAAAGAACTACTTTGATATCAATAAAGGCCTGTCACTGTAGTATAAAGCTTATATGTGTTGCTAATGCAATCACTTCACCAGTATATTGGGAAATTATTTTTTTCTTCTGTTCTTTATCCAGTATCTTTTGTTTTTTTTTTAAGACCAACGCAGATAAATGGATTCCAGACACGCAAATACTAATTTTTAATACAAAAAATACCCAAGATATACAGTATAAGGCAAGCATATGATACAACCAGTTGTACAAAGGTTGTCGCAACGTGAACCTTTCTGCTACATTTGGAGGGTGCCTAAGACTGGACAGAGGAAATGGCTCTTGCATTTCTGTGCATGTTTGCCATATACAATATGACCACTGTGTCATGTAACTTTCCCAGGTAGAAAGCTGCCATTGTACCCTTGAGCAAGGGACTTCGGCTGAATTGCATCAGTATATATCCAGCTGTGTAAATTGATACTATATGAAAATGCTAAATGTGCACGTTGTTCTGTATAAGATCACCTGCTAAATGTCTGTAATGTATTTGTGATGTTTGTCAGATTGGAAGGTTGTAGGAGCAATACCCCTTACACACTGGCAAGAGATCTACACTGATGTCCTTAGGTTTAAGTATGTCTTGGTTCTCTGGCTTGGTTGAGTGGCTCATCACTAACCACCTGGTCTACCGAGGATTTGATATGTTGAAAGTTTGCGAGTAATCATTTAGGATGTCTTAAAGATGGCTTAAAGAATCTATGGCTCCCTAAGGCTCGGTGGAACAAAACTTCCCAGATTGACCAGAGATTTCTTTGGTGCATTAGTGTACAAAACTTCTTAGCTAAGTTTTCTTTTTGCAAAAATTGTACACAAATTGAAAAGTTATTATATTAAACATACTTGCTTGTATTATGTGATTATTGGTCTGCACATATTTGCCACACTTAGTATTCAATTTCCTTAATTTTGAATTATTAATTTGAAAAACAAGCCTCAAAGTTAAATGTTTTCTGTTTATTTGCTTGACTAAACAAAATAAGCTTCATAAAAGAGCAAAGTTCATATGGTGCATTTCCAATGGTGGTGTATTGCTATTCTGGAGGTAATCTCAACTGCAATGTCTGCGTGGTATTATTACATTTGGCCACAAGGGGTCAATCTTGTTGCAACAAATGTGACTACTCTTTACGTGTACTTCATGATTCACCATAGTCAAAGGTACATTACCAGGCCATTTTTCTTCTTCCTGCAAAATATCCAAAAGCCAAAATCACTGTAGCATTTGTCAATAACATTTGTAGCAAATAGAACTGCCGTTGGCTGCTCAAATCAGTCAGCAGTTGATCACAATACACAAGCCAGAGTGCTAAATGCAACAACCTTAGGGTTTAATATTTACGCTATTACCTCAGAATGAGCGAGGGAAAGGATGTTTCAGCCTAGCTTCAGTCAACCTCTGTCTAAGGGGTTCTCAAACTTTGCCTCCCCAACCACGTTGCAAAAAAATATTATCTGAATTTCTAAAATATTTCTAGATGTAATAAATTGCACATTTTTAGCTTTAATAGAAAAAAAAAAAATTCAAAATCCACTTGGCCTTGGAAGTGTGATCACTATAATGTATTACATATGTTGTACTAAACCCATCTCATTTAGATGGTACATGATGGTCTACACTTTGTACATTGCAGCCTGCCGTCTTGATTGAGATGGGGGTCCTCAACCACTCGGTGGTCATTTTGGGACCACTTGCTCTTGCCCACAGAATCATTTACAGATGGTTTTAGCTGTTTAAGCTCTAACACACTGCAGTGTTTGATTGGCGTGAAATTGAGGTTTAAACCCCTGCTACAGTTACTGCATTTCATCCACGAAGGCTGGCTGTGTAGTCAGTCCAAAAGCATCGCTGCTGTTTTACTCTTTTAACAGCTTTCTATTTTTTTTTTTAGTTTCTGCTCATATTTCAAGCATCAGGATGCCTGTCTCTGCAGCACATTTCTAGCTGTGTTTACGCTGTCACATGCATTAAAGGGATTCATCTTTCAGCAAGGCTACACTGCATGCAATGCGGCTGTGTGTGAACAGCACGTGTTATGCCTGTTTCAGGTGTCGTGAAAGTACTCACATAAAATGGAAATAGATGAGGTCATGTACACCAGAAGTGCAGTACTTGCAGTGCAGACGAAGCACTTAGTGCAGTACTGCAGTGTAGTTTTACCCCCCCGGGGTCTGTTTTGTTTTGGCTTGCCGTGTGTAAAACTTAAGTGGTTATACACATACCTTTTTCTCTAAAATGTTGAGTATGTCTAATGTAGCGTAACACATTTGTGCCGTTTTATCACTCTGTGTGCCCCTTTTCCCTCCTGCACTAGTGGAGAACTTACAACAGCAGCTATTTGAAAGCAGCTGAATGAGAAGCCTTTTCATTTTAATGTTGTCCTGGCAGAAAACAAGGATACAACTCAGGCCATCGTAAAAAAAATCCATTTAGATATCTGGTGTTATGGAGGGGGTGGGGTGATTTTGAAAATGAACACAACAAATCCAAGAAGTGAATGAATCAGCCATAGCTTGTGAACTTGAAATATAGTAGGCTGAACTCACTGTTTATTATTATTATTATTATTATTATTATTATTATTATTATTATTATGTGTGCATGTATGCACTACAATATCACAAAATAGAAATATAAGAAAATAAGTAAATGAAGTACATGTACTGTATAATGATGAAAAATACAAAAAAATACATTGGAATTAAATATGAGATAATGAAGTAATACAAAGAATAACTAAAGAATCTTTAACTCACCTTTGATATTGTGCCAAGGCTCTCCCATCACATCTTTTTATGGACTATCGATTAAAGCTTTAATCAGTAATCAATTAAAGCTATTTAATTAATTTAAAAACATTATTTAACCAAGTTGTAACTTGATATCACTGGCATCCAATACGAGAAAGCAGAATCAATAATCAATGTTTACACACTATGCAGGAAGGTACATGACAATAAATCTATAAACTATAAATAATGATGAATACAATCTTAAGCAGTAAAATTCCATGCTGCAAAGAGTGAGTATAGTGTCTTGGTTCTCTCTGTGAATTCTAATCCTCCATCTCAAATGAATAGTGTTCATCATTAATTAATTATGATTTTCTCTCCATATCTGAATTTGTATTCTGAGCCAAGATGCAGCATTACTGTAAAACATATCTCATTGATCATTTTATTGATGAGTGCATTAGGCTAATCACATTCGAAATTTTCATATTTAAATTTAGAAAAATTCTCTGTCACCTTCATTTAGGTATGTTCTTTCTCTCCCTCATTGTCTTCAATAATTTCTCTCTACTGTCTCTCTTGCTCCCCTCCCTCTCTTCCTCCCTCCTGTAATCCCTCTCTTTCTGTCATTTTTGCAGCAGACGCGCAATGAAATCCTCTCCCCCTTGATATGTTAGGTTTTTGTGGAATTTCCCACCATGGCTCGAGTGCAACTGATTTTTACCCCAAGGGCAGGCAGAGAGAGGTACTGGAATATGGGCTGTCAGTTGAGCTCCACACTCATGACACGCATGCAAACACATATATAAACACAAAGAAGAACATACACACAGATACAGTCCACACATACTTGTACGTAGACAGGAAGACACAGGCATACACATGCACACGCACACACGCACGCACACATGCACGCACTCACGCACTCACGCACTCACGCACGCACGCACGCACGCACACACACACAGTAGAGCACTGGCCAGTCAGCCTGCAGTTCACAGGTCATTGCCAGTGTTGGAGTGAATGAAGGACCCAGGGAGGCTTCAGTATAAAACGGTCTAATAATATGTAGGACTGGAGCAGCAGCAGCAGCAGCACGGTACAGGGGGGAAACACACCCACTCTCTGCCCCCATCCCTGTGCATCTCTGTCCCCTTTCCTGTACCAGCCACCACCCCTCCTCCCACTTCATCCCATATGGACTGGGCTACACCCACCTTTTTTGGCTGCGCAGTTATCCAGGCGGTGAGGCAATAGATAATCTCATTCATCCCCTCTCCCATCGGGGGCCAAAGCACCACTGGGCTGCAAACAGCAGATGCTCTCCAGGTTACGTGATCTATCAGAGCACGGAGGGGAGGGGCCTGTGTGTATCAGCGTGTGTCAGCTTGTGTTTGTGGGTGAACGGGGAGGGGGGCAGTTGTCTAGTACTCTGGAGGGCTGTGGTGTTAGGAGATACAGGCTGAAATCAGAAGTCATGTGACGAAGCAGGGAGTCTCTGCGATTGGCTCAGGCGGGGTATGACATCTGCATGCATCCCCTCCCTCCTCTTTCTTGCTCTCATCTCTCTCTCTCGCTCTCGCTCTCTTTCACTCTCCATCTCTCTCCCTCTCTCTCTCTCTTTCTCTCCTCTTTGCTTCTTTCCCCCTCGCAGCATCCTTCAGTCATGGTGGAGGTTATCATTGTGCTTGCCTTCCTGGACTAAAACTACAGCTCGGCCTCATTCGCGCTGTCGCGCAGCCTTCTCCTACCTCTGCTAGCAGCAGCACCGGACGTGTGTGTGTGTGTGAGTGAGGGCGTGCGTGCCTGCGTACGTTTGTGTGCCTCGGTGTTTTGGGGAGGGCCAAGGTCGATGTTCAGTGCCTGCGAGACGCATGCCGAGCTCCATCTCAGCAGCACCTCGTTGCTAGGGTCTTTCGTTACCCCCGGCTACTGTTTCCAGGCTCCTTGGAGATTGAGGAATGCAAATCTGCAACCATGATGGAAGGTAAGCTGTTCTCTCCTCCCTCCCCCCTTCTCTCTCTCTCTCTCTCTCTCTCTCTTCTTTCTCCCTCCCATCTCACTGGTTTCCCATGCTATCAGCGACACACCTATTAGGAGCACAAGAATTCCTGTGACTTGCATGTCATCCTCTGGAAACAGGCAGTGCTCCTAAATAGCCTGTGTATGTAAACACAATTGCGCAGCTAATTTGTTCTCTATTGCCCCCAACCCCCCCTCACCCATCCACCCACCCCATCTTGGAGGATTATCTCAATTTACTGTGCGGCTACGCCGATGTCCAAGCTGGATGAGTTTCCACGGCGATGGGGCGTGGGTGAGGAGGCAGCCGTGTGGCGGTGGCGGCCGCTGTTGCCGGGGCCATTTTCCAGAGGTGCTTGTGTGCGTGTCTGGCGGGGGGATCAGACGGCCGCTCTGGCGGAAATGGACGGCGCACGCCGCTCTGTGCCGCGGCCCTCTCCGAGCGGCAGGGAGGAGAGGCAGCCTGTCAGATGCAAATGAGCAGCATTTCATTCGGTGAAACAGAGCTGCAGCTCGAGTCCAGCGTGCTGCCAGCGCTGAAGGGGAGGGCTTGCATGTCTTCTGCATGTGGGAACGTTCAGCTCACTGGTCTTACTCAGTTTTCCGTGATTTCATAATGGCTGACATCACCGGTTTATAGTTTTCTTTGTAATATCCTGGTTGTGGTATGCTAGGGTTATGTTTAGTAAAGCATATCGTGACTCTGTGATCAATGGCCGGGTTGTATGAATAATGCACTTACTCATCTGTACTGGGTACAGTCAAGGGTGTCACTGACTACACTGATTTAATGATTTTTTGACTCTAGTCTTTTTTTTTACTGTCAAAACAAATGCTACCATTTGTCATCTCTGCCATTGGATCTGAAATAAAAAGCTGTGTGATTGTGTTTAGAATTCCCTGTATCATTGAAGTATAAGGAAAAAGGGAAATTCATACTGTGTGGATATGTATAGCAGATAACATGATTGCACTGACAGTAACAGTGTATAGTTTATCTAGTAAAAGAAGTTGAAGGTGGCAAAATCCTTGTGCTGAATCAGACAGAGTGAGGCCTTGGTCTCTGTTCTTCTGACTGACTTCATGCTCATGTGGAGTATATTACTGGAAGGTCCTAGGTCACTGGCTGTAGGGAAAGGGTCTTAAATTGAGCGGAGCTTCAAGGATGAGCATTGGCGGGCGAACCAGCAGAGAATTGCTGTGTTTCAAGTTTCGGGTGGTGTGTGGGTCCCCGTCGGCTGGCTTCTTCCCCAAGTCTCCTCGCGTTGGGCGCTGTGGGAAGGAGTTCGGGAAACAGCCTGGTGGCCACCCGCCAAACTCCCTCTACTGTCTGACAGGCTGGGCCACGCCCTGGAGGGTATAACTGACTGATAGACAGAAGGAGTTATTGAGAGATACAGTCGTAGTGCCAGGGAACTTCACAGACGGACAGACGAACATACAGAGTGATGGCAGAGATGCTAGTGTGAACAGTGATCATTACATAGTCAATCAGAGGGCCATGTAGGTCCTGTCTGTTTGAAGGACAGTAGCAAGACAAAGGGATTTGGTTGGAGGGTCCAGGCTGTGAGCTGGCCTCTTAGTGGCTGCTGGTTTTCTGCAATTATCTCCTCTAGGACACCTCCCGTGTTATTTACAGAGGCCTCTAATGCAGGGGTTCCAAGATTTTTCAGGCTGTGACCCACTTAAATGAAAGAATACATTTTCTTTGACCCACCCAACTTTAGCTTGATGTATTTGCTGATATGTCAGCTGCATTTGCACTGTTACAACTGCAGTGCTTTGGTGGTGTGAATGGTGTATTTGGAAAGTATACTCAGTAAATCATTTTGACCATGTATAGCGTAATGTGGCAGCTCACCTATATCCGTACCATGATGAGCAGAGTCGCTACTCTACAGTGCTTATCAGGAGGCACAGTTACAGATCAAACTATACGCAGGTTACACAGAAAGCCACATGTTTGCATTATTGTTACTCATACATTAAAAGGTCTGCTTAGAGGGTACTTGGTGGATACAAACAATATTATTTACTGATGGTCCTTTTTCATTTCCCCAGTTATGCATCGTTTAGTATGTTTTTTTCCTCAAAATTCACAATTGGCAAGGAAGCATTAACTGACATTATAAAATGGATAGTTCTGGTCCTGGAATTTGATTGGCCAATACAGTGATATATTACACAATATAGTAACAGCTATGATTCGACACACCTGTTCATCTTACTGTGTGTAATATCACTGGGCACATTTAACGAGAGATTGGACTATTGACAGTAGCTAACATTAATAGCTCGACAAGTTTTAACATTAAGTGAGCCACATTTGGGAAAACCCGCATTAAAATATATGGTGCAACAAACCAGGACAATAATATGGACAGTTACTTCACTTTTAATACAAAAACACAGTTATACAGCTGTCCGCAGATGACATCAAAATGTAGCATTACTTCCAAAACTTATGGTCTGTTGTTTGTGCCAAAAAAGTCCTCTGCTTTGTACATTCACCACTTATGTAAATTAATACATCCAGATCAATATACCCTATGCAAAAGTGAAGTTAGCTAGTTAGCTGTTTCTTTTTTAACAGCAAAGTGATTGATGAGTTAGAAAGTTGTAGGCTTCTTGTCAAGTTGGCATAACCAGGTATGTGAGTGTGTAATGTAATGTTGCTACTGTATAATTTAGGAGAAGTGACGTTAGTATGCAAAAATGAGTAAGCAAGCATTTTAGCTAGCTATCATTAGTTAATATTATCTTCCCTCTGCTTTCAATCGCCACTCAAAAGATAGATGATAATGTTAGGCTTCATGTCCAGGGAGTGATCTGAAAATGTTTCCTATAAGCTTATGTTAACTCTATGTAGAAAGCAGTCACTAACGTAGCTTAGTGTTAGCTAGATAGCTACTGTAAACACCCACTGAAACGCACAGTGAATGCTAGCATTGTTGTGTTGCTTGGCAACCATTCAGTGATGTTGTTATAGAACAATATTGCTTGGAGGAAGAATGTTATTGTATTTTTTATTAATAAATGATGAATAAATAGAATTGAACATTGGTGTCTTTTTTATTTGGCTATAATGTTAATGATATTACCACCATTTAAAAAAAAAACAAAACAATAAGGCACTTTATGCCATGCTACATTGTGAATATATTCACCGCTTAAAGGGGTTCCTAACATGACTTTTAGCCATGACTGTCTATATTCACAATTTAGCATGGCTTCTTGTGCCTTATTGCTTAATTAGATATCATTACAGAGACACTGTCACAGTGTCTTCTTGACAGTGTCTCCATAAAAAGCGCTATACAAATAAAGTTTAATTATTTTTCAGATTAACATTAGCAAATGTCAGTGAATTTGTCATTCAGGAGGGAAGGCTAGGGTTTCCAGACTGAGAAATCCTGTACATGTTTACAGTGTGCACTGTGCAATGGTATGGTGTCATCTCTAACATTTGTTTCTGCGCATATGTTATGCAATATTAATAACTTGCTAAGCATGAATATTGCATAAAAACCTAGGGTTACCCACCTATGGTAGCCAGTGAGATATGCCTGCTCCTGATCACAGAGTAGACATTAGACTTCTGCTTACTGCGTGACAACAGCATGTGGTAGCATAATGAAAGGTTTACAGCACAGTATGCACCATGTCTGATGATCTGATCAGTGGTCATGTGATCCAGACTCTAAAGAGGACGTCAATTGTGATTGCTACCACAGGCAATAATTCCAGTTTGGCCACAGCACTGAATGACAGTTTTGCATTTAATCTGGTTGACAATCTGGTTTCTGCATTGAGTATGGGTTTGGTTGCCGTGGCAACATGCAGTGCAGAGGATCTATAGCACGAAATGGGGTAGTGACTGTGCTGGCTCAGCAGTGGGCACGGCTGGGGGCGAGTCTCTGCTGGCACGGTCAGGACAGATCTGAGCCCAAATGCTATTGGCTCCAGGCCCTCTGGTCAAACGGGGGTGGGGGGGAGGGGGGTGATTTAATCTCAGACCCTGCAGGGAGTCTGGGGCCTTGAGGCGTGTTGTCTCATCCCAGGATGATCATTTTTCAAGCTGCCCAAAATCAACCCCGCCCCCTGACCCCTGTGATGACGAAACTATGTCAGCCTCTCGCCCATATCTCCCTGGGCCGATCAGCACACTGCTTGGAACTATACGTTGGTTAGGCTCAGTGTCTGTGTGAATGGTCCCATCTGGTGTTTTCAAACTGAGTCTTTCTACTTACTTTGTCCAAACTAATCCTGACAGTGTCCTGTTTGTGGTAACATGAAGCATCTCAGGTGCCTGTTTTTTTGGCCTTCTGTTTAATTAATGCTTTGACTTTATCTGTTTCTCATCCACACTGTTTGTTGGTAGTTGGGGCTAGCTGTGGTCTAGGAGTCTGGGTGCTTTTTCATTCTGTGGTGCAGATCTATTATCCTCTGTGGATGGCTTGTTAACCTTATGGTCTCCTGATAGATCAACCGATAAAGTGTACACAGTTTAGCTGTCACCCTGGTACTAAAGAGAGTCAATGGCAGGGGGGCAGGCAAATAATACCTCTTACCACGAGTTTAATACAACAGCTGAGATGGAGAAGAAGAGACTGTTTCACCAGTTAAACTGGGGAATGATTAAGTGTCCTAACGCATAGAACGGGGGTACCAGGGAACCTTCTGCCCACCTAATCTTTGTGGTAAGTGCTATTGAATGTTAAATGACCTCAGCCAGTTAAAATCTTGATTTAACCACTGATTCCGTTGACTAACCAGATGGTTAGCTCTCATGTTCCTTCTGTCCTGCATATCTTTTTATGACAGGAGGTTCTGCTTGGTAACAAATCTTTAACATCCTATGTTACAATACAGAACATCATTTTTCACAGTATTGCTCTTGTTTACACTGCTTCAAGTGTGTTCATAGGATTTGAAAATTTGGCTTCAACTGTTCAGTGTTAAGAATAGCAAGCTGACTTTGTAGAATCTGTAGTTTAATGTCTCAACCAAGATATGGCATCTACTGCAGTAGTGTCCTCATAATTGTACAGGGACATAGGTTTTTCTGACTGGCCTTGAGAGAAGGATGTCCCTTAACAATTAAATAATTTAACTATTATTAGCTTATCAACATGGCTTGATGTAGCAATTTAGTTTTTCCAGAAGATCTCATTTCTGAGAGGTAAACAAACCCAGCCCTACTTAGCTTCAATTATCAGGAAGAAGAATATCACAGGGTGGTGTAGCTACAAGCATGCTGAAAGGGTATGCGGTGTTTGTAGATCACTCGCAACCAAGGGCACTGGGATGTTTAAAAAAATAGTATTGTCTTGTGAGAGGGAACTATTGGTATGGAGGTGAGGAGGGTGGTTGGGCATGGCCACTCATTTTACCCCAGGAGTGATGATCAGGCTCACATCAGCCCCAGAGAGAGCAGGTGCAGCCAGCAGCGGCATGTGGCTCTAGGAACGCATGAGTCAGCCAAGCTGTGGGTGGTATCAGCTTCAAGGTGCATCATGGGGAGGAAAACAGAGACGGTAGTGTAGTTCTGTGATCCCCGTTGAATGATCAATCCAGTAGCTGACCCGTATCTTATGTCTTTCCAATTATAGCTCACATGCTGGTTAACTCGTCTCTCCATTGTGAATGAGCAAGTGGCATTCATGTCAGGCTAACCGTTATTGTAGTAGATTTATACAATTTTTGCATTTGAGACATATTTGTTTTCTGAATAGTCTGTACAGTCTCAGTATCAGAACAGCTCTAAGCCTTCCGGGTGGTTAAATCAAACTAAAGTGCTGGTCTGTAACACAGGTCAAATCCTGACTGTGCCTGACTGCCACTGCTAACTAATGTTGAGAGTCCCATGGAGCAAGACACAATTACTGGGAGGGAAGTAAAATACAAATTAGGGATAAAAATTATCGTGTGATGTGTATAGCTTTGGCAGGGTATATTTTAAACAGAATTTAATGATAGATTATGGCAATAATGTGTCGTAGACTGTACTCAATATTTGGGATGTAGGCTCCACGGAATCTTTGGAGTATCCTGCAGCAGCTTCGTTTGCTAAGATATTCCGGACTGTGAAACCAGCTTTTAATTCTAATGCCGTCAGAATTAGAGGTTGGGATCACTGAGGGCTTTAGCAACGGCTAAATCACAGGTCTCTCACAAAGGCTTAGCATCTGGAGCTTTGCTGTTCACGCTTCCTGTCTGATCTGTAACTCATAAACACATTTCACTGGTATACGGTGAATCTTATACCAGTTCCTGATATATCCAGTTTCTTATACCTTGTAAAACTCAAGGAGATTATGACCAGACTACTGCTAATATTGCATGTCCCTGCCTTCATTGGGGTGGACTGTGCTTCCATTCATTTAGGGATTAGGCAACAGACAGACATGCGTGTAGATTTTTCTAATTACCGAGTACCTTAATGCAAGATATAGTTGACATCCAGGGCAGACGAGAGAAAGAGAGAGAGAGAGAGAGAGCTAGATTTTGATATTAAACGTTCCAGCCCTTCCACTTAGCTCTCCCTCCAATGCCCTGCCATTTAAACTCATGCATGTGTGCTGCCTGTTACCTATTGCTGGTTGAATTCAGAAAAGTGCCTTCCCCCCCAGTGCAGAAGATTGGCAGTTTTTACAAACACCTTGCTCATGGGAACAGCTCACAGCCTGTGGTCACAGCAGCCTTTTCAAAAAGGCCACACGTGACAGACACCTAGGCTCCACAGGAAATAGTGACCAGCCCTCCTGGGTTTCCCTGCACATGTCTGCCAGGCACTGTTTCCAAGGAAGTATTGATCATGAGATGAAGAATCTTGAAAAACCTGCGTGTCTCACTCTCTCCATTCCACGAATGCCCTCCTCCCATCTCAGTATCAGTGGTCACATTCTTTGAGCTAATTTTCTTTTGGTGTCTGACATTTGTGTTGTTTGTTGATAGTAATATTTACACAGCCAGTGGTAGCATTGCGAGATTCAAAGAGAGAGCACTTAATTTGAATGAAAAGATGAAAATGAGATGCCATGCTCTAGCTAGCTTGTGCAACATGAGTAAATTAAAACTGAAATCACTCATAGGTTTTTAAAATATTTCCTATAGTCTGTGTGGCAAAAAATTGTTTTGATCAGAATGCCAAAACACTATTTGTATCTTATTTCATCCTGCTAATCTGTTACGTGTCATAATAAAATTATGATCATTTATTGCGTTATTACTGAGTAAGCATATCATGGAAAAATAGTTATTTTTTATCAGAAGGCAATTGAAGTAGTGGAAAATGCAGATTTTGAAATGTCCTGCGTTCCAAAGACATTCCATGAGCTAGTGTGACCACTGGATGTGTTGTTAAAACAGGGATGCACATATCCCTTGTGATACCTGTACACCATGCAGCATATGCTCATGATGGGGCCATTGCAGATGATTCAGTTGTTGATACAGGCAGGCACTGTTAACGAATGTTTGAAGGCTGCTTGGAGAATGTTCTTGTCATAATGTTACCTTGTAACCAAATGCAAATTTAATCATAAACTGGGTTCCTAATTATGACAAACAAATGGTTTGTGCATATTGCTCACAGTAGGCTAAGCTCGCATCAGCTTGCATGGTTGATTTTTACTACTTGAAATGGGTAATACATACAACACCATGGCAGCTCTCTTGCTGAAGCAGGCAGTGGCGCATGAGCTTGCAATAATGGGATTTTCCAATCTCACCATGCAGCAGAAGGCTACAGTTGCTGCTCTGAAACCAGTCATACCCACACGGAGGTCAAAATGAGGTGTATGTCTATAACGTAATCACCAGAGACGTGTCAGGGAATAGGGCCCTGGTGATGACGTAAACTACTAGCTGTTGCCGACCATATATAGGATGTGAAATAATCCCCCGCCCCAGTTCTAATTTGTTTGGAGGCATGGACAAATATACGTGTTCTGCTTTGTTTTACTCTGATTTGTAGAAACACAGCAGAGTGCAAAGCACTGTTAACCTGAATTGTTTCAGGTAACATCAGATGGGCAATATGTCAGATGTAAGCACTGCAAGCTGCTCTTTATAATGCAGTGTGATTCAGCTTTGCAAGGAGTGCTTTAGCCTTTTGCTGTACAACTGAGACCACCGAAATGGGAAAAACTGAGCCTTAATTAATGCTAAATTAGCAATGTAATCATCTGTTTTGCAAACTAGTACGCTCACACAAACAACTAAACAATTAAATGTATTACAGTTGTTGCATGTGCATGTGCGAGTGAACCACCCATGGAAATGAAAGCCATTATAATCTGTGTTGTGTTAAAGCTGCTGATTGTGTGCCTTGACTTGTGCAGCTACAGTAGCCCGTGAGGATCATAATACTCTGTGGTTTCAGGCTAAGGATGGAGGGACACTGGATCAGCTCCAGTTCTGCTCGAGAAAATTGGCAGGGACGAAAGTGTTTCATATTGCTTGCATCAGCACTAGGGAGCAAAATCATGGATGGCAGATTATGACTTTGCTTCTGGCAGTAATATGAGATGAGCACCAGTCTGACATGTATCTGGAATGCTCATCCTCCATGGATAATGTATAAATATAATATACAATGGACTTGAATGCCAACATGGTGCCTTCTTGCGTCCTTCTTATATAATTGACTTGTAGTGAAATGGCGCAGGAAAACCACACTGAAGAAAGGACGTCAAACTGTTGGCCATTACAGGTTCAGAATCTTATTCATACAACTGAATCAGCATTACAAGGCCCCAGAGCCCTGCCTGCAGAAATCTGTCTAGAAGGATATGGGTCTTGTCCTTATAGTAAGTACAGAATTTAGTCAATGGTTTATATGAGGTTTGTGTTATTGTGATGATCAGTGGTCATGTGTCTAGTCTTTGATCGTCTTAATTAGTTGTCAGTTTTAGTTCTGTGCCTGCAGGATGTTTGGGGGGAGGGGGGGTTGTTTCAGTGATCTTTCCTGATTGATTACTTATTGATTACTTGCAGATTAATTATTTCCTTCTGTCACTGATGAATGCCATCTTTTTATTCTATGATGGCTCTATCAGACTCATCTGAGATACATGAACACTGTTCTAATGTATAGCTGGAACCTTCTGCAATATGCCCTGCTAGAAAAGTGCCTGTTTTCATGTGAGCATAGCCAAGGCCATTGACCTAAGGTAAAGATCAGAGGCTCGAGAGGAGTGCTTGGGTTGACAGAAGAAAGTGGAAATGCAATAATGCAGTAGTACTCTGCTCTTCTATGGGAATGTTGTAATGCAAGGAGAGTCAGCACTGTTTCTTTAAAACCTGGAGGCGTGTCTAAATTGATTTGCTTTCCACAATGATTATCTGAATCAGATTGGTAAGGACCTGACAGGAAATAAAGCTTGCAGGCAGTGTTACTGTGCTGCAGGACCAGTGTTGAGTAGCCTAGTAATCTCTGGCCCACCAGGATCAGGTTTGGGAGGCCCTGCAGTTAAGTATTTAACATAACCTGTATCGAATGTATGTTCACTGCTGTACGGAACGTGTATTCTATACCAGTGCAAAAGAAAAATTCATGTTATTTAACAATAATGGAATGTTTTAAGGAGTGTGTATTTGAAAGATTTTTATTGGCTTTGGAATACAGAAGCAGAAACCCTGAGTCATAGTCGCATGACCGGTGAGTGCATCGTGGATAACAGCAGCATCGAAGTGCTGACGTTAATGAGCACAGAGTTCAGCCCGGGGAGGGGGGTGGGGGGGGGGGGGGGGGTTCGTGCATATTGGAGTGCAGCCTTGCCATCCAGTGCTCTGGGTCTTTGTAATGTTAATGCAGCACTTGCACTGGGCACTGTGCCGGGTATCAGGAGTGGATCATTGAGTCCACACACAGGGACCACTCAAAGTACCATCTGCTGGCTCCTTTTAATATGAATTCCTCTCGCTCTAATTAGACCAGAGTCTGAATACGCATGTGGAATCCCATCCCCTTCCTCTCTGACAGATGCAAAAATTAAATAAATAAATTGCACAGCCTGTTCAGCCCTAGTGAATAAAAAAAATAAAACAAATACAGTAAATATAGCGATCGCGTCCATGAATCACATTCAGTGTGATGTGCTGTGTGGATATAAAGGAATTTGTTTGCTTGTGGTTTTTAATAAGGCAATAATTTGCCAGAGTGCACTGATTCCAGCGTGTGCATGATATTTTGTGCTCAGAAAATTGAATTGGTTTCGAACCAGACAGCACACGCATTGGTTTTCCGTGGATCATTTCCACATTATTCTGTCGTAATCTTCTTCGGAGGCAGTCCAGGGATTTCAGAGGCAGTTCAGGGGTTCTGAACTAATGTAGGAAAGTTAAACTGCCAACTGAAAATGTTAAATTTCTAAAGCCTCACAAATCTGCACCAGTGGAAACATAGCTTGGACTACTGTCAAATGAAGGCGTCTGTCATACACACTCTTTTTGTTTCATTTCTTCCCCACGGTCCCCTATTGACAAAAATTAAGCCTAATTTGGCTTTTGGTTATAATATGCTATGTGACTTGTAATTCACCAGTCACACTTATATAAGCTGAATTAATATGACTTTTAATTGTCATATATATTGTTACCCTGCACTAAGTCACTGTCCTCTCTTACATGAGCAAAATATCTCATTTTGTAGTCTGATTTGTCATAAAAATGTGGGAAATACTTAATTTATTCATAGGAGACAAAATGGCTCATGAATTGTAATAAAGAATGGAATGCAATTATTACAATGCTCCCAATAGTTTTGCTTGTCTAATGAATGGAGCTTTAATTAAACACCTCCTCTTTTAGAATTATAATGTTGTGTGTGGGCATCCAAATCTCTTTACAGTGGACCCTGGAGCGTCAGTGAACTCCCAATCATTAACCCATACACGGCTGTTCTTTCTGCTGTTCTTTCTACAGTAACTCTGGCCCAGCAAACCGGGCAGCTGACTCTCAAACCCAGATATGAATCCCCTCATGCGGCCATGGGTTTGATTCTTGGCTGTGACATTTTCTGTATTGTGATCCCATTTCTATCTGTGACTACTCTGCCCCTGTCTAAAAAAAAAGGGGGGGGAGGGGTGTCTTCCCATTGTCCTGTTTATATTTTGGAAAGGCAAATTAAGACATAAAATCTATTTGCAGCATGCACAATTTTTTATGCATAAAAACATTTGGGCCACTTGAAAAAAATTGGTCTACTGGTAAGAAATGGTGTGGAAGTCAGTGGGGCATGCTGTAAGGTGCAGATCAATTCTGAACCTCACCAGTGCTTCAGAGTCTTGCAGTGTGACACGTAACTGACCGTTGTGTTACCCAGGGAGCAATGGAGGTACCTCAGCTAGGAGTGCAAACTGTGCCTCACTGTTATCTTGCAACTCATCTGGTTGAGATGTCTGCAGTCTGTCTGAGCCAGCTGTGCAGTTCTCCAGTAACGAAAGTGGAGCAGCATAGCTGGCAGACTGCAGTGTGGAAAACCAGCAGACGGCTGAAATCGCATATTTCAGCGCATGCGTGCTGCTGTGTGGTCCACCCTAGATCTAATTGGCCATGGACAATGCTTTTCCAGTGCCCATCCCAAATAATGATGAAAATTAGAAGGAAATAAAAATAAATGACGCAGCACTTAATGCACAGACGGTAAATGTTTATATACTGAAATTAATTTCTTAATGTTTAGATTTTATATTGGGACTTAATGCTTTCTGTAAACGGTGTGCTTCTGCTCTTGTCAAAGCAGCTGGTAGTGGACCTTTTGCAAATGTTCGCGCAACTGTGATTTTGGTTGAAAACATGAGTTTGTGTTGGAGAGAGTGAACCTCATGTCACATGGAAGAAAGAGCAGAAGGAAGAGAACCCATGATGGAGTTTGGCGGTGTTGTTTATGCTGTTTATGTGAATGTCTCAGACCAGGGTTGTCTATTTTCCTCAGTCTCAGCAATGCCTGGAGAAACTCAGTTGAATGGGTTGCTGTTTATCATTTTTCGCTGCAGTTAAATAACATACAGGTTCCTTCCTGCAGTCAGTTCTGTTTAAATAAGAACATGGGTAGGTGTGTCAGTTCTACAACCAAAGGAATAAAGAAAAGTCACATTCCCTGAACTACTGCCAGCTAAAGAAATCGAAAACACAGCTTCTCAACTCATGTATTTGGGCTGCTGATCGATTTGTGCAGCCAAAAGAATGCACGTGTCTCTTTTCAAAAAAGTCTTTAGAAACTCACATGGATTTTCATTTTTACACATGGTTTTAGTTGATTAAATGTATTGCTGTTTTAGTTACATGAAACAGAACCTAGGCTTTGCAAGTTTATTGGGTCCTCAGAAAATGAAAACAAAATGTATCTTTTAAAATGCATATTTAAACTGTATGGTAAATAAGCCATGTCATCACAAATTCTTGGTAATATTGTGATCACTATAATGATAAATCTTTTATATTGCACAATATAAATCCATAATATAATGGCATCACAGTTTAGACATGCTTGTACATTTTAGCGTTTTAATGGTGTGCAATCGCTTTTTTCTTTCTTTCAAAGGGTTCATTAAACCATAAGAAAAAGATGTATACTTGCCTTTTCCAAATATGTAAAGGGGAAATCACTGAATTTCCTTCTGGTATGAAGCAATATATTTCTTTACAGGAGAGCCGAAGGACTGAAGGGACATGTTTCTTCTGTAATGAATATTCACAAGTTCAATTTTGATAGACAGCCCACTAAATTAACTCACTGGTATCTAGTTAGATACCTGGCACATCATTGAAAACTAGATGGAAAATGACACCAAGTCTCAGATTGACACCATCACCAAGCAAATCAGCAGTAGGATCAGAGTGATTCAGTTCTACCACCGGGGAAGTCAGATGGTCCAGTCAGAATGGCAATTTACTAGTACAAACCGTGATGCCCATATCTTGTTAATGCTGTCAACTATCAATACCAAATCCTCCAACAATGGGTGGTGTAAGAACCTTGCTGTTTTCAGGAAAAAAAGCAACTAATTCAAAATCTCAACAGTACAACAAGTGCTTATTATCACAGGGCCGAATCCAGACCAGCACTTAAGTGTATTTTCCATGTAATTCATCTCTTTGAGAGTGAGAGTATTACACAGAAAATGCACTAAAGCACGGGTCTGAATTCTGCCCATTGTATTTGTTTTCTTTTTGTTGTTTATTTATATTTTTACTATTTAAAAAGATAATGTTTGTGATTACATTGTATCCTGTGGCAGGTGTTGGGTGAAGGGAAATGAGCCACGCACTTGAAATGTTTGGTCAGGAGACTTTTGCTGCGTTAGTATTTGATTCCTTAATGCCGTTTATCCTATTAAGTTTCCAAATGCCTTCAAAACAGTGCCATGTCATCACTGATCCACCAGCATACTTCACAGTGGAGATTAGATTATTTTCTGCATGGCCATTCCTCTTTTAAGCCTAACCCACCTCTGGTGTTTGTTGCCAAATAGCACTGTTTTTGTCTCTTCTGACCATGGAACCCAGTTATAATCGAAGTTCCAGTATTGTCTAACAAGCTCCAGGCGCTTACATTTTTGGTTTGATGAGGCTTTTTTCTTGCAACCCTGGCAAATAGCTTGTTGGCTTGGTGGTGGTGTCTAATTGTAGTTTTTGGGACTTTGTGACCCAACTTATGCAATTCTCAAACTGTTAACCTTGGAGAATCTGTTGCCCCATGAACCATCACTGTATGTGGGGACAAAATACACTTGCAAACTTTTCCAGTAAGGTCTGTCACGACTCGAACCTTCTTTATTATTGTCCTGACCACTTAAAAATATATGTTCTTAAAAATATGAATGGTAATATATGTCAATTAGGTTTTGCTCTTACGATTTTTTAGGTGCCAATAATTGTAGCACATATGTTTTTTGAATAGAAATAAAAAAATTTTAAACCTCATTTAAAGGTTAGATTCTTTCATATTTTGAGTGTAAGATCGAGCTGATAAACAACAAATATGTTTTTTCATAGCTTTTTTGCTCATCTTTACCATGGGTGCTAATAATTCTGGAGGGCACTCTGGCACCAATATCTGATACCAACCCTCTGAACCTCTTAAGTAAGGAAGTAGAGGGTACAAGGTCATCTGACCCAAATTCATCTTTACACTCTTTACACGTGCCAATCGCAGGCTTAAAACCCGCAAGGGAGGAGAATGGCCTTTCAGCCTGCCGGCATGAATCACGACATGGATGAGTCACACAGAGCATGCTAAATTAGCATTCCAGCATTACACGCCACTCCAGAAATGGTCTATAAGAAATTGCATGTTAATACAGGGAGCAGGGCCTTTCTGTCTGGCTGGAAACTAGATATTGAAGGTTGACTTGTCATTATGCTTTTTCTTGCCATCGTTTGAGGGTTTTTCTCCTCACTGGGAGTTGTTTTTTTTTTTTCCCCTCACGTCTTTGCTATTTGGGGGTTCATGCTTGGTTTTTGCTCTTTCGCTCTGTGTCTTACTCATTTTCTGCTACTCTGCAAAGTTTCTTTGTGACAGTTATCTGGAAAATGTGAACTGTCACAAGGAAACTATTTTTTTAAAATTGATTTGATTTGATTGAAAGCCAAACAACGCTGGTAGAAGAGGTGTCAGGATTGATTGTACAGGAAATGAATGTGATATTTCATTAAGATAATGTTATTTTTTATACAATGTTCAGAAAGTTCCTTGGCAGATGAATGTAATTATAGAGAACCTTTTAGTGGATTTCTAACATTTCACATCTTATATTACTTTTATACTCAGTGATGTTTCAGAAGAGACCACAGGTTGATGACTCACAAGCACAAGAACAGTCAACGCATGTATGTGCATGCGTGGGTGTGTGTGTGTGTGTGTGTGTTAGTGTGTGGATGTGGATGAGTGGATGACATGAGAATGGACCCTCATTCAGTTTCTCTGCTTTTCTCCCATAGGACTGAAAAAACGAACCAGGAAGGCCTTTGGTATCCGGAAGAAAGAAAAGGACACTGACTCCACGTAGGTTTGCAGTAGGAATGTAGTGGGGAGGCATGGGTAATGTAGAAATGCCAGGCAATGTTCTTAGGACTGTCAAGTCATGCTAAGGCCCTCATCTGTTTGCAACATACGGTGCAAGGAGGCTTTAGTGGCACAATAGAAAATGCACACAGTAACATAATACTTTGGTGAGAACCAAAAGTCTTTTCAGCCCTGTAGGTTAGACATCTCTGTACACTACTGTAATAATGCACAGTTGAGATGTTCCTTTTGTCAAAAAGAGAAGCAAAAACATCTTACACAGTTTCAAAATAACTATTGGCCATGCTGAATAAAATGTGTGTGTTTTTTTTTTTTAACAGACTGGTTCAAAGTTTATTTTGGACCAAATTCAAGAATACTTTGAGCAATTCAGGAGACATCTCTATAATAATAACTAGGGAAAGCCACAAGCTCTGTGATGCAAACTGACATAATTTTCTATTCTTTGGCAAGTACTGTATTTTGGGTGCTGACATCTGACAACAACTGTTTTTCTTTTTTAAATCTATTCATTAGCTATTGTTTCTCCTATGAGTGCATAGGGGCCAAGTTGACTTACTAGGAGTGACTGGCTGTAATGGGATTCAGATTGAATCTGTGTGTAGGTGCCGTTGTAGTTACAGAGAGACTTAATGACCGAGTTGCTCTAAACCTCAGTGCCAGATTGCATCACATCATAGTCCACTGTTGTTTAAAAATCTCTCTTGCTCTCTCTCTCCTCTCCTTCTCTCCCTCTTTCTCCTCTCCCTCTCTCTCTCTCTATTTGTACTTCAGAGGTTCTCCAGACAAAGATGGTGGTGTAAGTATGAGCATGGGAAAGTCTGCTTATTGTGTTCCCTACAGACATTTTTAAAAATTAAATTTCCACAGTTGTTCTGCCATTTCATAAGGATGTTGAATGTAGCCATGGTAATTACTAAGTGGTCCTGTGATTCAGATTTTGTTTAACTTTCCCCAAAAAAGCTGATTCACAAGATATTTGTTAAAAACATAATAACAGTATAAAAACAGCTTATTGAAGAGAATGGGCAGTATCACTTCTGATAGAAGTAGAGAAAACAGTTTCTGCGTTGTTGTGCGTGTGTTACTGCTCACTTTGGTGTAATTGCTCGTTTAATGAAACCTAGAAAAAGGCTAATGGGGCACCGAATGGATTCTATGGAGAAATTGACTGGGATCGATATGTAAGTAAACCTGCAGCCATTTATTACTATATAACAGTTTAAACTCTGCCTCCTTATCAGTTTTCATTCCAGCCTCAGATTCTCAGATTATATAATAGTAAATGTATTTGCTGAATTAGATAGTTGTCACAATGGTGCCGAGTTAATGTACCTGCATTGTCTAATAAATTTTCTAATTTGTGCTTCAAATAGTTAAAACATATGCGATAAACGCTAATTAAGAGCATTATTCTGAATGAATGATAACAGGCCTGCTGGATTGGTTTTGCCACTGTATATAAATGTAAAATAATGCCGATATTCTAGTGAAATTATTGATATATAAGTATACTATTATTTGCATAAGGAGTTAATCACGCACTATAAAACACTCTGAATTTGTTCTGTAGTAAAAATTCAAACCAGAATAATTTTCTGCATGTTTAAAGCTGTATATTGTTGTCCTTTAAATTTAAATAAGTGTGAACTGAAGTGAAATATGGAGTTATAATATACTCATTATGGATACAGATGTAATTCCCTTTTACACACCAGAACTGTAGGAGTTAAAGTACAGTAAATTTAAACAGATGCACGCTGGGTGTGAACCAGTAGCAGTTGTGTGGGTTTGTGGCTGTGGTTCTTTCCTCATACCTTTGCTGTCTGTGGAATGTGGCCTGACCTTGTGTTTAATGCGATGTGATTGCTGACATTTTATTTTTTACAGAACTCGCCTGAGGTGGACGATGAAGGCTACAGTATTAGACCAGAGGATGAAGGGGAAAATATCCTTTCATTCCAAAATGCTTCTCAGTGGTCTTTGTTTCTTTTATGTTTTTTAAATTCCTTCCTATACTTTCTACTATAATTTATGGTTGTATTCCGTTTTTATGCTTCCAGTGGGCATCTCTTTGCTGTGTGTGTTTCTAATGTGAAATTTTATGCTGTTCTCACATTACAAGAGAATACAATTTTTGTGCTCTATCACTCATATACTGTAATATAATGAAATGTTGTCATATGGGAATTCAGAATTCTAAAACTTGGTATCTCAAAACTATGATGTCTACAGATGGCACTGTAAATCTAAGCCCTTGAGTTGGTTTGAACATTGTGTGTGGGACGCTGGCTTAAGACTAATTTTTCTAAGAATGAGATATTGGCTGTTATAGCCAGAGAAGATATGTTGGCATGTTCCATTTTTTTTCTTTAACCATTATGCACCTGTCCCAAAAAGCAAGCACTTTTACTCATCCAGTGAGTCTGAAGAGGAGGAGGACCACAAGAAGAAGTTCAAAATCAAGATTAAACCATTGACTGCAGACAGTGGTAGCTTCACAGTCCCCTCAGTGGATGAGCTGAAAGCCTCTATAGGAAACATTGCCCTGTCCCCCTCACCACTGGTTAGTGCCTTCCATTATGGAAATTTATGCATACACACACATATATTCCTCACTACTGGTGAGTGCCCTCTATCATACAAATATGTGCACATATACATTCTCCTTGCTACAGGTGTGTAGCGTTTGTCATACAAATATAAATTTGTCTGTTCCCCACTGCTGGTATTTGTTTTGACTATTTTACGTAAGCCAGACACTCGTTTGTCTGAGTTTTCAAATTGCGGAAGATATTTGAAAACTAGCTGAAAATAAGCCATTTTAGAGGTTTGGCATGAATAGGGAAAGCCCTGTTCATTTGGTTGTTCAGCCATGCAGTCTTGGCTTAGAATTGTAGCATGGAAGTGGTTTATGAGCTGAAGAGCCTGAGGGTATGGCAGAATAAGACTGTAAACCTCAAATACAGAAAGTGAAATGGGGAAAATCATATAATCCGAATCCAAAATATGTACCTTTAAGCCAGTCTATAGGACCCACATTTGTCTGTTATGTCTTAAATTGAGTCAGGTACTGTCTGTGTTCTTCTGTACCTGACAAGGGCTACTGTTTGTTCAGTCCCACAACGTAATCTCCTTAGTGTGATCCCAGAGCAGTTTACTCAAAGGGGCAGTGTTTGTATGTGTGTGTGTGTGTGTGGGGGGGGCGGGGGGGAGGGGGGGTACAGAAAGTCAGGAGGGCATTGTTAGAGCAGTACATATCTCCTCAAGCATGGCAGTTGCTTGTAGTTCTTGTCACTAGCATTAGCAACCTTTCAGTCATAATTACTAGAGAGGTAAGATAGTGGGGCGCAGCCTGGCACTGTGATGTTGACGAGCCTGGACAATAGTTGTATGACCCCTGAAGACTTTAATGGGGGTCGGATTGTTGACTCCAGATAATCTGCATGCCAGTCACCACTGCTCTCGACCCAATTGCTCAATACTGTCACTGGAATGTTTCATTTTCTGGCGTCTGGAACTTTAATCACATACATGGCCATTTCTGCTTGAGCCTGCTGAATGGTAAATGTTGTCATGGCAATGTGTCCTTGGAAAAGGTAGTCATGGAAATAGAAAGGCAGTGAAATCCTTAACAGGAGAAGAAAGAGAGGTGAAAAGACCCCTAGAATGAAAAACAGTGAGACCCACACGGTCTCCTGGCACAGTGGAGCAGTCTGGAGAACACAGTGTATCTCATTCACGAAACATGTGCACGATCACATTTGATCATAAACTACATGTAAGAACATTTCCAAGAACATTTTGGCATAACGTTTTTTTCTTGTCTGTATTTGTTCATGGCTGTTTCCTTATGCTAATCACATGAACAGAATTCAGTCAAAAAAATAAAAAGAATTGTGCATAAAATTTAAAAACAGCATTCAACATCTCATGCACCTGGGATACGCAGAAAAACAAAGGTCTGCACATGTGTCATAAACCCCATATTGGTTTTTTGTAGGAACAAAGATAATTCTTACGTTTGTTTTCAATGGAATATCAACATTTTCAAAAGCAGTGACATTATTTGCATTGTGTGTCTGTTATTCACCATTTAGTGCTCTGTAAATGTGTAGGGCTGGTAGTCTTTACTGTGTAAAATGTTTAGTGTATTTTGCTATGAATACTGAACCATCAAGTGTTGTTTAATAAATCCATGTTTCACATGGCTCCTCAGTTAACACCCTTTCCCATGAATTGACACTTTCGTTTAAATTGATCATTTTTATACAGATTAACTTTCACACATCTGTGATCCCTTTTTCCATTTCTGCACCTTGTTTATCATAACACCTTAAATGCTTATTAGACTTATGCCTGTGTATGTGAATATCATTTGTCACAGTTGGTTTCCCCTCATTTTTTCTCCCATGGTACTATAGTTGTCCGCCAGCTAGTGGTTGCAATAGCGTCTTTGTCAAGCCCCTTCTCCAACAATTATCCCATTTGCGCCACTTCAGTAATCTAAAGCTGATAAAGTAATTGCCACTAATTAAGCACCAATGGTAATTGACAGTGATGTTTACAAGTGACACCGCACATGTTAAATTCAGTTTGATTACTTACTTCTGTGGACATGCTGTGATATTTTTAAATGTTGTACATTGTTCATTAACATCTCAGGTAGAAGCTCAGTTGTATGAATACTCACTTAACTGTGCAGTTCGAGTGCCTTCAGGAAACCCCTTGAGGATAACCATTGAAATACAAATTTAAATCCCTGCAGGTCACATGGTGGAGACAAACTGGTGGTCATAGTGAATAATTTGTGTTTGCAATGCTCATGCTATCTGTTTTGAGTACATGTTTTTATACATGTTTTTTCAGTATATGGCTTACTATTTGTATTAGGCTCATTTTGTTTATACAGCACTGTGCATTAAAATGGGCGTAAATTGTATGCGATGTAAATTGTAGTTATAGTATGATTATGTATTTTAGACTGTGGTAAGAATCTTTGTATGTCGTGTTGTTCTTTTGAAGCCTGATATTATCTTGCTATGGCTGATGGAACATCAAGGACCACGATGAAAATAAGTCCAGGACTTCTTCGTGTTATCCTTGACAATTTCTTTACATGCAAGTCTTTTGATACATGTGTTTTCATTTTGTCAAATAAACTAAACTAAATTATTGTAGTCTGAATGAATTGTAGTTCTCAATGTATTAAATAGGCATAGGTGTTTTATTATACACTCATGCCTTGTTCCTGTGGTTTTACCAGAGGGATTATGTATGTGTCTGAAGAGCTTGGGAGAAAATGCAGACACAGCATATTCGGCTCTGTTCCGGAAATAGATATTGGATCACTATCTCATTCTTTAATGACAAATAGGCCTATATCTAAACTAACATAGCATGTATTCTCTCCCTCTCTCTTCCTCTCTTGGATACTGGCTTTTGCAGAGAATAAGTCCGGTAAGCCTATACATTCTTATCTTCTTCTTCGTGTGAAGGTCTGCATGGTCACTTCCTTGTGATTTCACCTCCATGTCTGTGGCCAGAATTAAGGCTGATCCTCAGTCTGTGTGTTTCAGAACCCATTTTGGGTTCTGCAGTGACAGGAATAGGCAAATTGCAAAGCTGTCTTGTCACTAAATTAATAGAAGATTAGCAGATGGAATCACTTTAACTGAATCCTGTCCTAGAAAAGCAATATGCTGCAAGTATAGCTCTGTTAGATGTTGTTTCTGTTCTTGGAACCTGAATTCACACCAGGCCTAACGGCATGCTGCACAAGATATGTGCAAAGCTGTGAAACAATTATTTCCTGCACAAATCTGTAGCCTTTTTCATATATCAAAGCCCTCATAATGCAAATGAGCACAAAAGCACTCGCCACAGGGAATTATGTGTACTTAATCAATTAATTATATTTAAAACATTACATTAAGTTTCTGTTTATTTTATAGAAGCATATGTCATGGCTCTCAATATTCACAGGTGGAAGATATCTCTGTTGAAAAGAAGTGTGACCCACATAATTAACATTTTTTCTCATATTCGCAAGAAACCACTTACCAAAAGTTGTGCATACCATTCTTTTGTATTTGCATATCATTTTGAGATGGAAGAAGGTGCTCATTTTGTGAAATATAGAGTTTGAGAGCTATCTCCCGAGCTGAAGTTTAAAATGTGTACTGACTTGTCACTCTCTGACCAGGTCTCTGTTCTCTCTTCCTTTTTGCTGGTCACAGAAACGTAGCCCGGTAAGTTGTGGCCATGGTGGATAATGCAACAGTGTTTGAATATTTAGTTTAGTTTGAATACTTAGTTTTTAACTAGGAGGGGAAAATGTTGGATGAAAAACAAAAGATATATACAGTAATAGATCATTGCCAAATAGTGGCTGCAAACAGTAAAATGTTCGGTGTTAAATCAACTCTTACAGAGTACATATGGCCCCTATTGGACTTGCATGTACTCCATTAGAGTGGAATTAACACTGGACATTTTACTGGGCAGGATGAATGTCTCCCAGTTGTTTTGCTGTGAGTGCCTTTGATCTCTCAGTCGCTGACAGAACTAGTACTGTACCTTTCTTTCCCAGAGTCACACACACACACTGAGCAAGAATGCGTCTGTGGTCTCAGAATATGGAAGCAAGAATATGCTGTGTGTTTTCTGTAACTGGTTTCACACACCAGGCTGCTAGGATAAAGTCTTGTGAGCCAGTGCACAAGTCTCAACGAGGCACAGTGCTGAGGCAGAACCTGTGAAATCTGTTCAGCGCAGCAAACGCTGTGTTGAGTCATTTACTGACACTGCTAAACGCAATAGCTGTGTTTTTCACAGGAGAAATATCGACCCTTCCAAAACCCCCCACTCCCCATCAGCCCGCATGCTACAGTACCTACTGTACTGTAAATGCTAAAAGGTGAAGAAGCAATATAACATGGTGTTTCCTATACCTCCGTTAGATATATCAGTGTTTGTACAGTTATCCTCCATGTATGTCCTCTTCTGCCAAAATTGTTAGGCCTTTATTATTTCATATTTGTTGTCATTTGTCATACAGGATTTAATGAAGGAATAGCTATTCTCCAAACAAATGTATGGGAAAATATTTTTATTACAGGGATGATGTTGTGTCTATTAGGTACTGTTTTAGTAATGAGAAGGATGGTTTGTAGTTGTACAGCTGCTTGGAATATTTCTGTTCCACTGCACTAATTGCTAATGTTGATTGGGGGGGTGCTGGGTCATGCATAACCGTTTGACCTTGTTTTTGGGCACACTGGTATTCCAACTCAAATTTGAGAATTGTGTTGGGATCTGATATAAGCACTGTACTGTAGAGATTTTCAGAACTGTGGCTTTTACCCTGTTTGTATTTTTATATTAATCACGTATTTTCTGAATTCATGTTTTTTTGTCCCTTAGATTGTCTTCTGTGTGTGTGTACGTGTTTTTAATTACTGTCTTTCTAAATTATAGGGCCAGATCAAAAGGAATTTATCAAGTAAGTACTGCATGTTGTAAGCAGTGATGTAAGCTGGCTTGCCTACGCGTCAGTCTGTTGGCTTACGTTAGGGGGGTCGATGGGATTGCCAGTTTCACAGATATTTTCTGAATGCTTCAGACCCAAATGTCTCTTTCTGCCCCCCCCCCAGGTGAGAAGATTGCCAGACCTAGACGCTCTGTGCGTGTGCCAGCTGCAGCCCCTGCCCCTGCGGCTGTGGCCACACTCCCTGAGTTAGTGTCCCTGTCTTGGGTGTTTGCATTGTAGCGTGGCTCTATTACCAAAATGAGCAAGCCCTCAGAGGAAATGCGATGAGTGAGCTAACAACAAGCAATGTGGATAGTGTGCTAAACACATTGCAGACATAACTGTGCCTTATATAGCCTGTGGATAGTGTGGTACACTCATTGCAGGTATTGCAGTGTGTTTCTAACCCTGAAACGTAATTGTTGTCCGTCTTGCAGAGAGGGAATCCCAGAGGATGCTACTGCCTTGTTTGGGCCTCCCCTCGAGACAGCCTTCAATGTAGATCATTCAGGAGGTATCATTCTCAAATCTGTAATGTGTGTCTGTGTTCGTAGATTTGAGTATTTCGGTGTGTGTGTGTGTGTGTGTGTGTGTGTGTATGTGTGTCTTTCAGCTCATGTAATTTTGATTCATAGTAAACTGTCAAAGAAACAACTGAAACTGAATTAATTGAATTTTATTTACAGTTGATTCATGTTACCTTTGATACATTTAATCTGGTGATTGGAATTTGTGGTTAACCTGTTTTAACAGGCTGAGAAGTAGAAGAAAAAATCCCCAAATATTTACTTAAGTCTCCAGTCAAAACAATGGAAGTGACTTGGTGACAAAATATGAAAGGTGATTGCCTGATCATTTAAAGGGTCAAAAGGTCAAACTGCATTTATTTATTAACTCTAAAGGTCATTTGCTCTGCCTCTCTGGGTTTTTGCAGCCTCACATAAAAATGTTTAGGTTGTGTTTACAAGCACTGATGAATCAGATTCATGTACTAGAACAGGCCAGCTGAACCATCACAATGCTGTTCTAACTGTGCTCAGGTAAATCAAGCAACATTATTTACATTTCTGCATTCTTGTGCTATTGAAACAGGGCAGCCAGTGAACTTTTGTCCTTGCTCAATTATATTTGATATCTCATAATGCTGTATTAAAAGCTGTGATGCTCACCTGTGACCTTTTGTCACGGGAATATGGCATTGGCTGCAGGTCTGATACTTAGAGTCACTCTCTCTGTCACGACATTTGCCCTTTATTGCACCTTTGCAGACTGTTACCTTTTTAGCTAAATCATTTCAGGAATTGAAATGAAAAAATAACGATATATAATTAGGAGGAAACCTGGTATCTCTAAAAATAGTGAGAAAACTATACTAAAAATAAGAAATGTTGCATCCTGCCACATGTATATATATCTGTGTGTGTGTGTGTGTGTGTGTGTGTGAGAGAGAGAGAGACAGAGGGAGAGAAACCAGTTCAGTCCTGCATCAGGCAAGATGCTAGATGCATGTAAGGACTGCTTGCAGTAAATCCCAGATTAAGTGTTAATCAGTGGCTGTGTGACTGCTGGATCTGATCAGGCAGCCGTTGTGTCAGGGAACAGAATTTTGGAAAATGCCACACGTCTCTATACGTCAAGACAGTGCCTTAAGTAGGCCAAATCATGCTGCTTCAGATAATGGTATTAATTATAGTATCTTGCTGCCTGCCCCAAAGACATGCCCCACCCGTGTTTGGGCCTTGAAAGACAAGGACAATTAAGTGCTATGTGGTCCACTGAGACGTTAACAGAGCTCTTGTTTTCTCCTCCTAGATGTGGCGACTATTGCTGAGCCTGAGGTCTGGGGTGCACCCAAGCCAGGCTCACGCCCTGGCTCCCCTCCAACTAGACCCTGTCCCACAGGAAGTAAGCCTACAATCGCTTCCATAGAGATGGGCAAAGGCATAGTCAATGATTCCTTCCCTGAGTATCTGTGCTACGTTTGTGAGCAGATGTACAGCAATACAAAAGTCACTTGCTTATATAACTTGTCGGCAGTGTTTTTTTTAGTTTCCTTATCTTTTTTCTCCTCTGAAACACATGCTGCCAGCCACTGCTTCATTTCATTCCACACTCCAGAAGATGAGCTCCATTGTCATTGTGTCAGAGGAATGCATTGTACAGTAACAGAATGCTGGTGCCTGTTCAACCAGATTAGTCATCCTTGCATGGCCAGCCCAACTAAAATCCTCCCTTGGCAATTCTATGGCTAATTATCCACCAACCAGCCATAACTGTATTGGCTCCAATATTTAATTGCCAAAAACCGAGGCAATTAATTGAAAACCCGTATCTTGTATTATTTTAATTGCTGGTTGATATACTTAGCTGTGCATCATCTACAGTTTTTGTGTCAAATTTATCCATTTGGCATAACCAACATTAACATTTGGTACCTCTGGTTAGATATTTGCTTAATTTAAAGGGACACCATCTTTAGCATTAACTAGCTTTCACCCCTCTCACCACAGCTCCACCCCCTCTCCCACCCAAGAATGTCCCCGCCTTGCCCCCTGACAGCAGCCCTACCACGGGTAAGAGGCGCACCACCTTTTCAGACATGGTCCCAGTTAGTGATGGATGAGTTGAGGCTTCAAAAACAAGCAGAGCCACCATGTGCTATTGGTGGCCCACTGATTCAAACATATTATTGTCCTACTGTGGAGAGCAAAACCTTTTTGTTTATCCTTATTTGTTCAGAAAAGTCCTCAAGTGATGGCTCATTGTATCTCTGCCTATTATGGGGTTAACTTCATACTCCCATCACTAGTCCCATGTCTGTTGTTCGGTAATGGTTAGGTAGGCAGGTACTCAGGTGTGGTTTATCAAGCTTTGCTCCCGTGTCCCATTTCTCCTTGGACAGTTACTGACGTGAGTAAAGCCGAACAGGACGAGGCGCAGAGATCAGGCTCCAGCTCCTCAGATTCCATTTCAAGGGAGGCCGTCAGGAAGCCCTCCATTGCTGACATGGACCACATCTTTGGCCCCGTTGAGGACCTCAGGGCTGGCGAGGAAACCACAGAGAGCAAGTGGATCAGCTTCTGTGACGAGTCCCCCGAGAGCCTGCCCCCACCGCAGCAGCCGGCTCCTCCCCTTCCGATTGTCCCACCCCCACATTCACCCCCACCACAGACCCCGCCTCCTCCACTTCCTGTTGCCTTACCCATAGACTCACCCCCACCACAGACCCCGCCTCCTCCCCTACCTATTGTCCCAGCCCCAGAGTCACCCCCACCACAGACCCCGCCTCCTCCACTTCCTGTTGCGCCTCCCATAGACTCACCCCCACCACAGACCCCGCCTCCTCCCCTTCCTGCTGCTCCACCCCCAGAGTCATCCCCACCACAGACCCGCCTCCCCCCCTTCCTGTTACTCTGCCTGCATCACAAGCCCAAGTTCCTCCCCGTCCTGTTACCTCACCCCCTTTGCAGGCCCCATCTCCTCCCCTTTCTGGTGCCTCGCCCGTGCCACAGACCTCGGCTCCTCCTCTCCCTGATGCTTTGCCCCGAGTTTCTCCCCCACCACAGATCCCACCTCCTGCCCTTCCTGTGGCCTCAACTCCACCGCAGGCTCCTGCTCCTCCCCTCCCCACAAGCCCGCCCCTAGAGACAACCTGTGAGGTTGCTCCCGGCACTCCACCCATGCAGTCCCCGGATTCCCCTTGCAGTCTCTCTTCTCCAGCAGTGATGCTTGCCCGCACTATCCCCCCGCCCCTCATCCTGACCAAGGAGGACCGCAGGAGCCCAGAGGCCTCAGCTTTGGCACAGGCCGAATCCATGGCCTCACCAAAAGATCTGACCCTGGGCCCTCGTGCCACACCCCCCCCTCCTCCCCCTCCCACCTACAGGGCGGTAGTGTCCTCCCCAGGGCCCTGCTCTGCACCAGCCACCAGCAGCGGTGAGTCTTGCCCTAGCCATGCCCACTGTTACTTATTACTCGCACAGTTCACTGCTATACTTTATTACTACCTGGCACTACCACATGGTCCCACTAATGCTAATTAGCCCTGTATTCAGTCTGTATATTGATGCACTTTGTTTTTTTGAGTCACAGGATCCTCCTCCCCAGCTCGTCCTGCAACTCCGTTGTCTGTTAGCAGCCCAACTCCACCAATCCCTCCCCCGCGACCTCCCTCACGACCCAAATTGCCCCCTGGGAAACCCAGTGTAGGGGATGTGGTATGTACCCATTTATGTTATGAGAAATCTTTCTCCCACATGATAAAGTGTGAATGCAGTTGTTTTGGATATTGGCTAAATTGAGTCTCATAAAATGTATTTGTTTACTTAAGATAAAAGTGGGCCATGAGCTCAGAATGTTTGGGTCCCACTATTTTAAGCAGTCATAGCAAGGCCAGTGTGTAGGTGAAGAGAGTGTGAGAGGGATACATGCAGGTTCACAGGGGAGAGAGGCGCAAAGCGGAGGCACATTTGACTTTTATATTGAAATTTGTTTATCTCTCAGGCTCGGCCATTCAGCCCACCCATCAACTCCTCCAGCCCGCCGCCGTTCGCTCCTCTGGCCAGGGCAGAGAGCACTTCCTCCATCTCCTCCACCAACTCTCTGAGCGCTGCCACAACACCCACCGTTGGTAAAGAGCTCTCCATCTCTGTGTCAGGTGTGCGCCCACTTGCATCATCCTCACCACGTTCTTGTCTGCCGTCTTCCCCCGTCAGCCAGATTGGTCGCACCAAGCCAGTTAGAAAAAAATCAGTCTTGTGAGAATCATTGGCTTGGCATGTGCTTTGAGTATTCAACAAAATATTGAAAATGTTCAATGATCATTGTAAAGGACAATGTCACAAGAGACCTGTCACCCATAGCAATGCTCTGTGTTGGCTAAGAATGATTTTACATGTTTTGGAAGTTCCTGCCATTGTCCATTGTTAGAATTAAACTTCATTAAGTGATTTTAGAATTCCGGTGGTACGAATTTCACAATTATTTTGTTAAATGCACTGTAGTTTTTACTTCTAGTGCAGTTTTTCAGTACATGGACAAAGGGGACTCTTTCCAACATACCCGATGCTTCTGCAGACATCGTTTTCCCCATTTGTGTTCTGTCTGCATCATCAGTTTGCTTATTATATATTTCTTACCGTGTGCTAGCAGCTCCATTTGTTGCGTTTTTGATTTTGGTGTTACGCTTGTTCTTAATTTTCAGTTTTTTTCACGTTTGTTTTCTTTTCCTTTGCGTCTTGCATGTTTTTTTTTTTGTTTCTACCATCAGATGATGATTCTTTTATAGACAAACTGCCCAGCTTTGAGAGGTCACCTGCAGAGCCAGCTGGTACAGTATGGGCCGCCTGGACAGATTGGGTGGGTGGGGGGGACAGTGAGATTTCACACAAGCCAATTCTTCCTGCGCAATAATTGTCATTACCCACAATGCATTTTGCTCTCTGCGCATATATTTCAGCTTTTTTTCCCCCTTCCCACCCATCCTGGATTCAGTGTGTGGAGAACGGCAGCCTTTCACATGGCAGAGGGAATTGAGTGATTGAAATTCCAGGGAGATTTTTTTCCATGTGCAGTTACGTTACAACCCAAACCCACGACCCTTATTTGCGTGTTTTGTTCTTTCTCACATCTCACAAGCGCAATAACATACAGGAAATTTAACCATGGCCACAATGCGATCATCCATTGGTAAAATGCATTCTGAGGGCTGAGCGCTCATGCATATACAAAACTGTTGCACTTTCCAAACATTGGGGATGAATACATATGTTTTGCTTTGCCAACACTCAGCGTGATTCACACATTCCTCGTTATGCACAAAACACTTTAGTTACTGTCATTTAATATGATTTAGGATGTCATCCACAAGGACTAGATTTTGGTTACTAGATCCACCTAAATTTACATAAATTTACATAAACATAAACATAAATTTCTCTGCTGCACATTTTGTAACTACAAATACTACTACTTAGATTTCTACTTAGACCTCTGCTTCTCCACATTTTAAGTGCAGCTGACAGTTTTGCTGACAGTCTTCAATTTGCACAACCCCTTCCACTTGAATTTGTGTTCCTCCTATACCCATCTCTCCCACTGTAAGCTTGTCATGCTGGAGCGCCCAGCTGCTCCCTCACTCGTTTGCCAGCACCTCCCTGCTCCTCCCATCAGCCCCGCCTGTCAGCTCCGCACCACGGAGGTGAACTCTGTCCTCCATCTCCTCATCCCATCTGGTTGTCCTCCTTTCAGCGTGACCTCCCTCCTTCCTTCCTTCCTTCTATTTCTCCCTCTTTCTCCTGCCTCCCCAGTGCTCCACAGAATGAGGCCAGCCCCTCCCTTCCTATGCTCATGCCTGCCCACTGCTGGCTAGATTTGCTCACTGCAGTCAATCACTCAACCATGCTTGAGCAGGTGACTGCAAACTTAGCGGGGGCTAGCACACTATTACAGCTCTAGCACGTACTTATATACAAAAAGCTCCTTCAAGCCAAAAGCCAACTTTTTGCACAAACCACATACTGGCTGCTGCTCATTAATGGCTTGCAGTGCTTCCTGTGTCCCTGCCCACTGTCATGTGATCGAGCTGCCGTGTGACTCACGCTACTGTCCTTCTCTCTCCCCGCCCCCTGGCACCCCACTTCACTTACCCCTCCCCCCCACACAGAGAATGACCAGCCTTCCCTGGTTTGGTTTGACAGAGGAAAATTTTATTTAACCTTCGAAGGTAAGTTGTGTGAAGAAATGCAGTGGGCCTTCACTCCCCCCTCCCCCTTCCTTCCTTTGCTCCTCCCCTTCTAACATCCTGCCTGAGATAATTAAACCTCTTATCATGGCCCCTTGCGCTGGCATAGCCCCTTTCTTCTCACTACCAATCATGTGTTGCCATTCGTCATGTATCTGCAGCCATATCCATCCATACAGTTATAACTGTACATTTCAGAATTCATCATTCCACTTATTTTGGGTTCATTTTATTTTGAACTTTTCCTTTTTTTCTTTCAGCTTTAGATATTCCTGGAGTGTTTTAAAACTGCATGCAAAAAATTCTGTTCTATTTTTTTAAAAATCTGAATTATTTCAGTTTTTGGATTCAGCTCAGGTTTACCTACATTGGCATGAAAACAACACACCCTCTAATCTGCCTATCCTGGTTGAATTTTAGCCTTGAAAAACAAGCTATTATCCCTCATCAAAAAAAAAGAAAAGTGTGGAATGTTCCCAGAGATCTTTACCTATTCCAAGGACACTCAAATCTGGGCATCAAGGCCAGTAGTTTTTCTTTTCTTTTCAACCTAATAGTTAATTGATTGATTAATGCCACTGATTGGCCAGAGATTTAACTCACCTGCCCCAGGCTTATATCTGTCCTGATTAGTGGGGTAGAATGAAAACCAGTAGTACTGCTGGCCTCGAGGGCCATATCAGTATCCTTGGTCTACTATACCTTTCTCTCAGACCAGATTTTTATAATTAAAATTAGTGTTCAAAACACTGCTTTCAAGAGCAAACCCTTCAGGTTATTGACGTCATTGTCAATTAATAATTGCAATCATAACAGCAGCAAGAATAATAATGGGTAATGATATCAGTTATACTCATTGTATCATTGCATTATTATCATGCCATCATTATTTTTCTACTTTATTTCTAATCACCATCTCCATCTGCAAGATAAAGGAAGTGCATTTTGCAGAACAGGAGATGGGCGATGAAGTAAAGTATGGTATGGGTATGGAGGGGCAGTACTGAGAGAACAGACACTGTGCTAGCAGGAGAAAGAAAGGTGATGTATATCAGTATAGAAGTTTGCAGTGCTTTTAGGGAGAGCCTGTTCCCCATGCGTCGGACTGAGGGGGCTAGTGGCACTGTGACAGGTGTGTGCGTGTTCCAGCCGTTGAGCTATGCTGTTCTATGCAGCTAGTTTCAGGCTGCTAGCGATGCTTAGCTATGCTTTTCTGTGTTTCAGGCTGCTCTCGGGGACCCAGCCCACTCACCATGGGGGCCCAGGACTCCCTCCCGGTGGCGGCTGCCTTCACCGAAACTGTGAACGCCTACTTCAAAGGAGCCGACCCTAGCAAGTACGCCCTCCACGGTCACTCACTGCCCCACCCTTTCCCACAGTGCAACATTCTCTACCAACAGTAGAATGCAACATGAAGTCAAAAGTCCCAGCTTCTACCTACAGTTCAAAACTGCCCACATTTCAACATGGAAATACCTTACTTCTGCCTTCCATACTGAATGGCTGAGTGCCAGCCATGATTAAAATCTGATGATAAAAAACTGCTGTGTCATTTAAATCCATGTTTAAGCTAGTATCCCTCGTAGCAATTTTAGACAACCTTTTCCAGGAAAACAAAAACGTGCTGTACAAAGAAAATTTGAATCACCTTCAAGCAGATGTTATCTCACAGAACACAGATGCAGTATATTTTCATTGCCATTACTGTCTGCTTGCAGACTCGTTTAAAGCATACTACTGTAATTCTGGTGGATTGTTTGTGATTCTATACTGTACGAGAATCAGCGGGACTATGCTGCTTTTCATTTTACTAAATTTATGAGTTTTGCTTATTGCTCAGAGAAGTGCATTCTAAACTTTGTTTAGTTCATATGACACGAACATTATTATCCATTAACATTCAGCACAGAATAGTCCCACTGAGTCAGTTCACATTGATCATTGCAGCACTATATAGCACAGTCATAAAGACTGCTAATGAGCCTGGAGTTGGTGAGTCTGGCCTGAGGGCTTCTTGCCTGAGCTCCCTGTGCATATGTGTCAGATTCAAGAAGGGTTTCAAACCAATGGGTACCTTTGCATCACTTTTCTTCAGCTGCAAGCTCGTAGACCTGATTCTATACCAACAAATCAGCAGACCAACATAGACTTTTAATGCAGAATGTGCACAGGCTGGCCTTTCCAGGGTGTATTCCTGCCTCTCGCCCAATGCGTGCTGGGATAGGCTCCAGCACCCCACATGAACCTGCCCAGGATAAGTGGGTATAGATAATGGATGGATGGATGTGCACAGGCCTTGTTCATTCACTGTGTTGGTCATCACCATGGTCATGTGATGGGGAGATAGGAAGTGATGTTAACTGATGTGTTTATCCTCCCCGTTTAAGGTGTGTGGTGAAGATCACAGGGGAGATGGTCCTGTCTTTTCCTGCTGGGATCACCAGACACTTTGCCAACAATCCTGCTCCAGCCATCCTAACATTCAGCATAACCAACTACAGTCGACTGGAGCACGTCCTACCTAACCCCCAGCTGCTGTGCTGGTAAATATCAACCATCAGTTCTCCAATACCTTGCCTAAACCCATGCCAGCATCAACCCCCTCTGCAAGCTGAATGGGCCTATTGTCTATGAACCGCAAGGGATCAGTGTACTCCATATCAAACCCAATCAAACAATGCTCCATACACAGATTTATTATTAATAGCGGTGCTTCTGCTGTTTGTTAGTCCAAACAACAAAATATCATAGGCTACATTGCAGTGCATTATATTGATTTGCATTATTAGTGAGGTCTGGATGTTGCACAATTTTTCCCTCCACATTTTTTACACCTAAAATAACAAACAGTATAAATGCTTTGCAAAGGTTGCCATTTAAGCTGTCATCCTTGGGGCTTTTTAATGCATAATGTCTGTTTAGCTTTTTTGGATAAAACACAGCAGTGTTCCTATGTTTCCTGTGTTAATTTTGATTATTTGTAACTACGTCTGATTCTTGTTTACCAGTGACACCACACAACCCACAGCAGCCTCCAACTCGAAAGAATTCTGGGTAAATATGCCAAACCTGATGACCCATTTAAAGAAAGTGTCAGATCAGAAGCCTCAGGCAACATACTACAATGTGGACATGTTGAAATATCAGGTGAGGGCTGTGATTCATACAATTATCCTCAACAAATTTCCTTTCCATTACTTCCTTTTAATATAACTAATTATTGCTAATTATGCTCTTATAATATAATAATTAGTTCATAGGTCAGTGGGCGTGAGTGTACTGTCCATCATGTTGTCAAAGGTCAGACATAGACAAAGACCATGTGCTGTGTTTCTGAGGGAGTAGTTTTTATGTCTCTAGGTATCTGCACAGGGCATCCAGGCCACACCCCTCAACTTGGCTGTCAGCTGGAAGTGTGATCCTACCAGTACTGACCTCAGAATAGACTATAAGTACAATGGGGAGGCTATGACTACACCCACTGCCCTCAACAATGTACAGTTCCTAGTTCCAGTCGACGGAGGGGTGTCCAAGCTCCAAGCCATGCTTCCCACTGCCGCCTGGTAAGAGCATTGCTATTGTTTGGGGGCCAGAGCACACATTTCATCCACGTGTTTTGAGCCATTTTATAGAAATTCATTTTCAGATGCCTGCTCCTTCAGCAATAATCTAACTGAAATTCTGTCCTAAGTGTTAGCTATAAATAGTAGCTGTATTTTATGATGGGTTAAATGGAAATACTATGCTGGGTTTCTTAGCCTTGCTGTTTCATTAGAAACTACCGGTAAATTTCTCCCATCAATTACTTGGATCGGACATTACTATTCATTGTCTGGTTGGGAGTCAGGACTACGAACTGGACATGTACAAATACTTTGAAAACTGTACATTATGGTCAAAAACTGGATGTCTGGCAAACCTTGCTGGATAGCCGGAGGTAATGTGGCTTACACTTCCACCGAGAAAAATCAATTTGAAGGTTAACTCTAGTTCTTGAATGAGCCCAGCTATCTTCTCTTTTTGCTTTGCTGTATCTGTAATGCATCTGTCTGCTGTATTTCTGTAATGTTTGCTATGTAAAAATACTGCATAGTATGCCTTTAAAATAGTAATTTTTAAATATGTCCTAGACATTTTGAAATGGCATACATAAGAGCACCAGCCAATCGTATGTCATATTGTGTTTCTGTCACTACCTATATCAAGGAATGCGGAGCAGCAGAGAATCCTGTGGAAGATTCCAGATATTTCACACAAATCCGAAAATGGAGGTAAACTGTGTTCAGGATTGTACCTTGGGTGGCTAACAGATTTTTTATCTCAGGAGCTACAGAGCAAACTAGACATTTACAAACACCTGTAAAGAGAACCTCCGTGTCTGTCATGTAATTTAACTAATATCTTAACCTTTGGTTTTAGATTCATGTCAATGTGCATTGCTTTTTTCACAGATAACAATAGATCTGATAACAACAGGTCTTTAGTGCAAAAATGAACGTCGAGTTGAAAATGGTCCTCCATAACCTCAATAAAAGTTTTTAAAAATTATCCAAACAAGTCTGCACATAGTTGAAGCCCTGAGGTAGCAGTGATTGTCATGAGTATGGTGTCCCTCTCCTTCTCTCCCCCTCCCACCAGGGGTGGGGTCCCTGCTTGGCAGGTTCACTCTGACGGAGGGGCCCAGTAACCCCGCCCCCGTGGCAGTGCAGTTCACCAGTGAGGGCAGCACTCTTTCTGGCTGCGGCATTGAGCTGGTTGGTGCTGGTTATCGCTTCTCCCTCATCAAGAAGAGGTTTGCTGCAGGTGAGTCGAGTTCTGTCAAGGCAGGGGTCGATAGCCTTTGATTGGCCTAAATGCACCATGTGATGTGTCTGGTACTGTATAGTCATACAGGTGGATACACACATTGGAAGAGACTGCTAAACTACTACAACTGCCTACTTGACAAAAAGGGGGAGGTAGCATGGTGGTGCAGTAGATAGCACCGTCGCCTCACAGCATGAAGGTCCTGGGTTCGGATCCCAGGCCTGGGCCTCTCTGTGTGGATGTTCTCCCTGTGTCTGTTTGTTACCTCCGAGTACTCTGGTTTCTTCCCACATGCAGGTAGGCTAATTGGAGAATCTAAATTGCCCATAGGTATGAGTCTGTGAGTGAATGTTGTGTGTGCCCTGCGATAGATTGCTGACCTGTCCAGGGTGTATTTCTGCCTCTCGCTGGACCAGGAATAAGCTGGTATAGATAATGGATGGGTGGATGATCAAATGGGAAGCTGGTTCTCTTTTCTGTTCTGCGTCATCTGTTTTAATGAAACTGCTCGGATCGCAACCTACAATATGTATTTGCTTTTCACAGATAAGTGGCCTTTTGGAATACATTTGCCTAGGAAATGGGATGACATTTGTCCACAAACAACAACATGAATATGATTTGAGTGCAAAATGAGCATTGCACATAGAAATGTATTCAAATTCTGAGCTACAATGATATTGCCCTCCCCTCGGCTTGTTAGTTATTCATTTAAATTATGTATTCAATCTGTCTAATTTCTTGAATAAATGCTATAAATTCCAACTGGCCCACTTCCTTCTTGGGCTGCTAGTTTCTTGGCCTGTTCTTGATAGGGAACTGGGAGGTAACTGGTCCCTTGCTGTCAGTTTATTGCCTGGTAGGCACACTTAATTTTATTATCAATAGCACTGTGGAATGGGGTCTTTCAAAGGGTGGGGGGGCAAAACACATTTTGCATTCACGTTAGGATACATGACTGGAAGATTCCCAGGACATTTAACAGGGTGCAAATTGGGTATATTGACTTTCAAGTATATTTTCTGTGTATTTAAATTAGACTTTTTACCTGTCATTTTTGGATTGCCATTAATGATTATGTATGGACGTATATTTTCTGGTAACTGCTCATAATCTTGTGAGTAATGCTGTCCCCAGTAGTTTACCCTCATTGCGAGCTGATGTTTAATTAAATGTCCTCCTCCACCCCATACATATATTAAATCTGCAAGATTTAAATGGTTTAATTATATGATTTTCTGTTGCACTTTTCAGGAAAATACTTGGCTGAAAATTAGCCTCTTCTGAAGAACACAGTGAAAACAGTATCATTGGGTCAGATGGGAACTAAACAGATAAGACATTTGATACAAAATGAGCCAACAGTTACACAAAGATCTTTTAGCCCTTTCTATTGAGAAAGGAATAGAAGACGACCCATCCAACAGTGTTATGTAACTTGGTTTACAGAATTGTCAACAGTAGGTGTAAATTTGGTGTGCCTGTAATATGCATTACTTTTGGAAATGTCTTGTGTTGAGGTGATTAGACATCTTTTGGGGTTGGTGCTTCCTTAAAGTGTGCATAATTGCACACCATTATTCCTGCAGCTGGTGGATGGTTGTTCCTAAAATTATAGATCCAGTAGAGGATATCTAGCTCTTAGAAACAGAAATAAAAAACATGAGACCATGAAGACTGATAGTATACTTCAAACCTGAAAAAACTCTTTTTGTCTTTGGATTGAAACAAATGTACCCAACCCCTAAAGGATTGTCTTCAAAAATGCTATGCTGTCTTGCTTTGTAATCAACAGTTACATCTATTATTTTTTTTAAAGTAGAGGAAAATTCCAATCATATGGGTTATATAGAGGCTGCCGCTAGTGCACGTAGGTTTGATTGATGTGCGTGGTGATACTACTGTGTGGAGCCTGAAAGATGTGATGAGAACAAGATGAGGTCTCCATTTGAATGGAATACTTCAGTAGTCTAATTCCGTGCAAGTTTATTCATCCCCCCCTCCCCCCGAGTGAATAATATTATATTTCAACAATTCATTGTTTTCTAGTTGCAATATTGGAAAAAAATATTTTCCCCTAAAAAAAATGTAAAAAGTGTAATTTAAAATTGTTACTGTATATGCTAAAGGGCATTTGGTGTTTCTGCGTATTGTCACATAGCGTTTTTGTTGTTTTTCCGACAACAATCGTAGACTACAAAGTACATTACAGCACTATATTTTTTATTTATTGATAATACTGATTGTTGTAAAAAAAAGTGACTGTATATGACTAGAATTTGAATGGTACAGTTTATCAGAATCCCTAGAGTTATATTTTAATTCTTTTTTTGTTATGTGTATGTTTGTAACCTCTGTACAGTGTAATGCTAAGGTATACTTTTAAAATTTATTTCTGATATAATTTTTTTATTCTGTGGAGCTATATATGGTGTGAGTGATGGGTGAGAATCCTGGATGCATTGTCCTTGAAATAGCAAAGTTGTATCAATGGTACTAACATGGATTTGTCAGCTTTTAACATTGTAACTTCGATGTGACCTCAATGTGTTGTGTTCTAGAATTCTCAACAGCATATTGTTTGACATCTCCAGCATGAGTCAGAATAAAGCAAATGCTTGAATCCATGTCTTTTATTTTTGCATAGAGTAAGTCTCTGTGAGATGGGGAAAAGGAATAGTACTGAAGAGATTGCCAAATTGATTTAAGTTCTGTGTTAATTCCAGACAAAGTATTGTGTTAACGCAATTCTTTTTTGTTTGTTTGTTTGTTTGTTTGGCATTGAAAATGAAAGACATTGATTTACATACTCTGTACATTTTGAGATTATACAAAAAATAACAAATTATATTAGCAAGAATGGTATATCTTAATTGTTTGATATTTAAGTGTCTCAAGTGTTTAGCTTTTTTGTTCCTACATACTTTTTGGGCTGGATGCAATCATCATTTGTCCTTGAATTTAACTGACAACTAATGATGTTTGTGACAAATAAATGGCTGACCTTACCAAATTGTGTTTGCAAATAAACAGAAAAAACATTCTGGATCAAATGCAGCATGCTTAGCTGGAATTTAGACTTCAGATTTAAACCCCTAGACCACATAACTACATTACAGCTGGAAGAGCTATCCAAATCTTTGAAATAAGGATTAGCTGTTCCAGTTGTAATGCAGCTTTATGGTCGAGGGGTTTAAAACTGAGGTTTAAACGTCAGTTAAGTTCAGTTCAGTTAAACTGCAGTTGACCCTCAAAGTTTAGAACAAATGTTGTTCTGAATCTATCCAGGTCCATATGTTGTTTTTCTTTCAAAATGAGCTGTATGCACAAATATGGAAAATAATGTTTTAAGGAAAAATGCAATCACAAAAATATACAACCATGCAAAAATGGCCTATTACTTGTCAAGAAAACAAATAATGGTTTTCCCCTCAAGGAACTTTTGGAGTTATGTCATTTTGTTTTCTCTTTGTAATGCAAGAAAAATTATTAAAATGACAAAATGCCCAGTATATATTAATTTCACAATGCATCTGATGTTTCTGTAATTGACTGTTTATCAGTTACATATCTTCAGAAATTATGAGGTTGTCTTGAGATGTAAAATATTTATTTTTCTAATGCCGTATGATCTGCACTGAGAAGCCTGGTTCTGGTTTCATGTGCTGCTGAGCTTGTTCACTGTGAACAAATGTCAGCCTATCGACACAAAATGGCATGAGACAGGTTGCTTCTTGCAGATTTAAAGGTTTATTCACTGACAACATTTACATACTGGGGAGTATCCCCCCAGACCCCCCCTAGAACATTGAGAAATTGAGAAAAACTGGACCTTAAAGGTCAGCTTTGACACAAAACTGTCACTTTTGAAGTCTGTTGGTTAGCTGTATTATCAACCTGGTCTCATGCCCTTTGCTTTGATAGGTTGAGGTCTGATCATGTTGATGTGAATCAACAGGACCAGGTTGAACTGAGATATATGAACTGGAAATAGGAGTTGTGGTCAAATATGCATCTAAATCATTAAAAAATAAATATCTACATCGATTACAAGATTATATACATAACTTAACGTGGAACACACTTGCTTAGTTGGCTTGCATAAAATTATTTTTCTTGAACAATCTTATTTGATTGTTTCCATGACAAGTTTTTTCTTCATTCTTCTCAGCTGTATGGCACAAAGTCTTTGCCACAATCTGTTATCTGAACAGTATCAGTTGAAACAATTTAGAAAAGGCAAAAAGAAGCATTCAGCATCCAGATACTGTACGTTTCAGTGTTAAGTTTTGATTCTCTTAGAAAATAAAAGCTTTCCTTTTAGGCCAAAGATGGGCTATACTGGACATTGAGCATTCTGTACATGTAACATTGACAGCCTTTACCTCACATCTCAAACAGCTTCTCAATTGTTAACAGGATTTTTTTTTTGTTTTGTTTTAGTTTACATTTTAACACATAATGTGGGATTTAATTTTGTTCAGGAGGTTTTGGAAATATTTCCCTTTAGTGAATGCGACACTTTATTTTGTTTGACCTGTTGCTCATCAAGTTTTAAGTCCAAACTTTATTTACCACTTAATACACAGGTATTCTTTGTCACAATCTCTCATCTAAAATAGTAATTGAATAAAAATAGAGATACAATCAACATGGGGGTATACAAAACTTATAATGAAATGAATTAAAGGACAAATAAAAGTGCAATCAGATAAAGGCACACATTTGGATAAATCAGTTTCTGAACCTGGGTTTTAAGGCTCTGATAACATCTCCCAAACAAAAGGGGTGAAAATGTCTTAAACCTGGGTGCCTGTAGTCTTGGACTTTTTTTGCTTTATTATTCAGTAAACATAAATCTGTACTACCTGAAATAGTGCATCATTTCCTAAATTTTATAGATGTAAAGTTGGCCTCGATGTGTTGTCTTTCTGTACCAAACAAACAGATGTATATGTGTAGACATGGTTTTAGTGTTGTGATTTGCACCTTCCCCATAATTATTGGTTTAATGAGAAAATATACTTTTAAATATATTATTTTGAATCTGATAGTTTTAAAGGCTAGAAATTCTTCTTATATCTGCAAGACTTCAGCTGCCCTTGAAATGGTCTGTTTGTTGTAATAGCCCATCTGGTAACTCGTGTCTTCTTTGCTTAGTTTTAAAGCCTTACTGGTAAGTGACAATTTTGTAAATTACGCAAATTAGAGTAATTGTTCAAGATTTGCACCACTTCTGTAATTTGGCTGCTGTTTAAGAATGTGTGAAGGATCTAAAGAGGTATTCTCTGGATGAAAATGTTTTGCCTTATGGTTTACTCTGTGGTACCATTATCATGTACAGTCATCATACCCTCTCTGTAAATATATTTGTTGCCTTCCTTTTTATATAAATGTTATATTTAGTTGTGTCTTCATCATATCCATTGCACAACATACTGAATATGCAATCATTTAATGTAAAAGTACCATGAAAAAAAATTCTAATGACATCTAAAATATATGAACTTATATACTTCGTATATAAGACTGACTATGATGTAATACCTGTTTAAAATGTCCATTCATGTAAGTTTTCTTGGAAATAAAGTGAGGAAAAGCAACATGTGCTCAGTAAATTAAATCTTTTCTCCAGACTATAAATTCGTAACACACTTTGTGTGTTTTGTGGTGGGTTTGGAACAGTAAACTTGGAACTTCCAAGATGAGTAGGATGAAAGAAATTGTACAAGATAAAGATTATATAAGTAGTCATTTAACACTAACATTTAGTGTAATGTCATTAATTACGCTGACAAGTTCAGGTGTTTAATGTGTGTGTGTGTGTGTGCATAAGTTCACATAAGTTCTCCATATTTTCAGCGTGAGGCCCAGGAAAACAAAAACTTTTTATTTTTTTATTTTATTATAACTTGCGACAACCGCTAGTTTCCATATAGCAACTGATAGCAACTTCTTTTTAAAAGCATAAACTGTAACGGCTTAGAAATTCACGTTTGAGATATTAATTGGTTGAATTTATGTTGTAGAAGAAAACCTCAGTCTCTCTTAACCTTATGTTAACCACAGTCCTTATTTTCTGCAGAAATTGAAATACATATGGGCCCCAATGCAGATGAAACTTCCGGGTTGTCCGCCAAAAATATGTAATCACTGTGGCACTCTATATTGTATAATTATCCCTTATAATATTTTATATTTATTTAAAATATTTATATAAATAGCTACAATAACCTTTAATACTTATACTATTTATCATGTATGGCTGCATACAAACTATATTCTAACATTGTGTTACCATGTACCATTTCCATAGCACATTTTATGTAACTGTACAGCAATTTTTATATTATCATCTCCAGTTTACCACTCACCTCTTGTCAGTGCTACAGTGAAATAGAGTAAACAGGAAAGATGTCCTCCACCATGACCAACCTGACAGATCATACAGTTAACAATAAATTCTGAATAATGTGGTTACAAGAGTGATGAGTGATGAAGGGGTGTGGGAGCGTTCCAGGGCCAATGTGTGGGCCGGAACAAGGAGGGGTGGGGGACTATTCAGACGTCTGAGTGCTGCAGCATACTGGGGGAGGTGCCCCAGTGGTGAGACAAGGAGATGGAAAAAGCTGGCAATTAAGGAAGAGCAATGGGAAGCAAGGAGGAACACAGATGAGACATTTAGCAACAGGTGTCCCCATAAAATGTCCCTGTCACACATTGCCACATGCTGTCAGTTCACTACTAGGTCATATTCTGAGCTGATTAATGCAAAAAATTTTAAATTGGTCGCAATTTAAAATGTTTGCATTATATCTGTCTATGTGTATCTATACACATCCTTAATTAATGCTATTAATTATAAACACCAAATGTTTCATCATATCCATGAAAAAATAAATAAATAAAACATTTTTCATTCAAAATCTCTGATATCACCTGTGCTTCTGCCACGATTTGAGCTCGCGTCCAGTTTCCCGGTCCCTGTGGCTTTGCTGCTCTCACTGATTGGTTATGAGCTACTTTTCCCCTGATTAACTGTGGACACTTTAATTTTGATTGGTGTATACACGTGTAGTTTTTTTTCATACGCGGAGAAATAGTGCCTAAATGATTTGTATTTTTGTGGATCCACGACATGAGTTCTGTAGTCTGTCATTTGTAAAAATTGTTAAATGTATACTAATCCTGTAAAACAGAAAAATAAGACCCAAAAAAAAAAAAAGAACAAGCAGATTTGGAAGCACTGTAGGGCGCGCACAGTGCAGAATGCAGGCTTTTCATTGGTGTTGAAGAAAAGGATCCTCTTGTTGGGACAGAGGTCACGCCGGTGTTGTCAGGACAACTGAACGCTCCGGCTGACCCACATATTTCCGGGTCTGCTATTTACACTGGTAAGAGTGCACGATTCTAAAAATTTCGAAAAAGTAATGAGGCAAAGTTAGGCAAAGCTGCATTTCAGTTACTTCTGTAAATTATTTCTTTTTAACATTAACTTACGTCTCTCCGTCGTCTGCTGTCAGATTTTAATATTTACTAAAATACTTTGAAAGACATCTTGCCAGCTATCTAGTTATACTACCTAGTCTAGATCGATCATTTGGATTTTATAGAATTAATCAATGAGACAGAGTGGAGAAAATAGAACAGTGTTGTAGCCTACCGGTTGCTTTGTAATAGGTTTTCTATGCGTGAAACGCGATAGTTTTTTTTAAATTGGTGAGATGCTAGGTTAGTAGCTATGTGGATTCACTAAATTGCCTAGAGAGGTTGAACCTCCATAGCTCAATTACGTTATAGCTGGATACTAATTGTATTTCTTCGTGATATCTATGCGCTAAAGATCTTGGATTATAATTAGCCAGGAGCATTTCTGGCTATCCTGACTATCTGTAAAATTATTGTTTTTGTGCGTTTAAAATTCTGATGGCTAATTGTCCGATATACTAAAGTGCTATCTTAGGTTATTGTAGTCAGTAGTCAGTAGTTAAGTGATTAATAGTAACCTGGTAACAGGAAGTGACAGTGAACATGTTTGGTATGATGTTTATGCTTTTTCGTCTCCTGTTGAAGATTGAAGAAGGATGTCAGACGTGGCGAAAGAGAAGGCGGCACGTCTTTTGAAGAAAAGAACCAGTGTGTCTTCACTCAGCAGCCATGAAGTCAGAGCCATTGGCAAGACCAAGGAGTAGGTGTTTTTGCATCCCCCCCACTTGCTTAATCTATGTTAAAAAAAACATAAATGCATTGCTCTGAATTACCCCATTCAATGCATTGTTGTATTTCTGAAAGGAACTCGTTGAAAACCTTTGGTTGAGTATTACGGAACAATCCATACCCAGGAAGTAGAAGTAAGCCGTAATGAAGGGGTATGCCTTCCTTACAGACTGTTCACAGCTGTCCATGGCCTTAATCATTAATGAAAGTAAAGGGGAGGCCACGGGAAGGCCCCCAAGGAGGCTTTAAAGGAACACAGCTTCTCACCACACATGATATCCTTAACCCTCTCTTTATCTCCTGCCTCCTCTTCCTGCAGCTCCATTAGCACAGTGTCCTACATCGATGAGCCAGGTCACCATGATGACAACCCCCGGCCCACCGTACAGATGGAGAACACCTACCAGCTTGGTGAGGCCCTGTTCTCCCAATGAATGTGTGCCCCCTTCCCCTACTCTGTGAGGGCAGGAATTCTGAAGATGTTTGTGCTACACTGTCAGGTAGATCTTCAGGGTGTGATCTCACATATATTTGAGAAGTGACATCAATCTGTAAGTGACAATAAATCTTACTGCTGTGGGACTGATAAAAAAAAAAAAACAATAAAAAAAAAACAGTACCATTCACTAGTCTAGAGACATCAATAGGCACAATCCTTTCAACTAATTAATCACACTTGTTTGTTCATTTTCACCCGTATATGTAAATAATTAATCTGGAGCCTCTGGTTTTGTGGTCAGGTTATGAAAGGTGTGAATGACAGAACCACATTTGGTAATGATTCGGCGTATTTAACAGGCTGGCATGTCCAGCATGTCCATGTTGTCATTGTTTCTGCCTGCTGTCCCAACTAAGGTCCAGTGAAACGCTTCCCGGTGCTCACTGTCAACAATATTCTGAAGGATGTGCTCACAAGTTATCTACAGGAGGAGAAGTATGAGGCTGAACTGTGTAGGCAGATGACAAAGACGATATCTGAGGTGAGACAGACATAAATACAGTGTGTAATATACATGCACACATGCATGCATACATACATACATACATTCATATGTACATGTATATTCGTATGTACTGTACATTCACTCATTTGTTTAGTCCTATAGCAGATGGGCAAAGTGTGACAGAGACTTACTAGGACACTATGATGAACAACACAGAATCTACACTACTGAATAAAATGAGATATTAGTTGCGCAAATGCTTTACTTGATCTTAGACCTAATCAGTATTGCAAAACAGAATTTAAGTAGCGCAATGATAACAAGTAATTAGCAATATAGTTGTTGCTGCAATTGTAAACTGTGAAATTGAAAATCGCTTCAAACTAAGAAACAACTTTCCAGGAAGTAGCAAGGGAACAATGAAGAGAATTCTTATACTACAGTTTGGTAAAGGTTAAATCTGTCATGTGGTCAAGGGAATGATTCTGGAGCTCAGACTGTCCCCAACACCATTTGGCTAATGTGACTGCACTTTTAAGGTAATGCTCCTCTGTTCACCGTCGTTCAGGATGAACTGAAATGCATTATTTATATGGCTCCAGGTTATAAAAGCCAGAGTGAAAGACCTGATGATTCCACGCTACAAGATCATCGTGCAGATCAACATCGGGCAGCTGAGCAACCAGAACATGCGCATCGGCAGCCGGTGCCTGTGGGACCCTGGCAATGACACATTCTCCTCGTACGCCTTCAAGAACAGCTCCTTGTTCGCCGTCGCTAGCGTTTACGCTGTGTACTTTGAGTGACTTGGGCCACCTCTTGTGGAGGCCTTCTCATCGCCTATTGTCATGTTTTTCAGGCTGAAAGGTATCAGGGTGTTCCATTCATACCACTTATACATAGGGTTCACCCAGGTGACTTTTCAATAACACTCCATTTTCATAATGCCAAGTACAGCTAATCCGGGCCCCAAGTGCAAGTCAATTAGATTAGATGGCATATAGCTATAAATCACTATAAGACCAACACGTGGGTGTACAACAAAACAGCTTTCTTGTGCACATTCTCAGCATATGAAACAATGTTTATTATACCATAATAGCAAAATACAATACATGTAAAGCATATGCACTGTCTTTATATTTTTCTAAATGCTGAAAAATATTGAATGTACTCAAAAGGTAATGCTTTTTACATTTCATAGTGGAACAATGAGGGGAGGGTGCATACTGTACATATACTGTATGAGAACCTCCAGCCAATTCCTCGTTTAATTAGATGCTTCTGTATGCAGAATGGCTGTTGTGACAGGAAGGCCACAAGCCATCTTTTACACTGAGACAGAGGACTAATCTTTAGAATTTATAATCTCATAATGCATGGCACAGTGCTTAAAAATGTGAATTGGACAGGGACATTCAATCTAACTGCTATACCAATTTATACTTAATTTTGAGTTATGAATTTTTAGAAATGTAAGATTTAGCAATTCAACATTTAATTCATGCATCATAACTTTTGGTGATCAATATAGTATATAGAAATGATCAAGCATCAAAAATAATATCATATTTGTTTAAAATCATTATTTTTTGGAAGAGCATAGCAAATAGACTGAATGTCCTCTTGCACATTTTATTCTTAGATATTCCTTTTTCTTGCAAACTGAATAATTTTATTCTTGTACAGTGCAAATAAAATAAGCATTTTCTTTCGCAAAACAGTGAATTGGTTTCTATTTTTAACAATTCATAATCAAAGTTGGCGATATATTTTAGCACGCTTACATTGCAGTCAGAGAAAAGAGTGTCTGTGTTGGATCAGGTGCGTGCCAGAGCTGTCCTCAGCACAGGAAGGCCAGGTCGCTCTTTCGGCAGCCCATCTGGCAGCACACGGTGGTCAGCATCTGGTTCAGGTCCCGCTGTGCACGGTCCATCCCAAGGCTGTCTCCAAAGAGCCCCAGGGAATTCTGGTCCTCTGTGTCCTCAACTCCTGCACCGCCACGATACACAGAGATGGCTCGTGTTAACGAGGAGACAATGAGACAACACAAAGCTAAAAAATGGGCAAAGCTACCACATGCTATTTGTAACAATCTTTTTGACAAATCGCCGATTGACAGCACATAGCTCTACCCATTACTGGGTCGTGAAACCTCACTCTTGAATCAGGAAATAACGTCTTACAATCTCAACAGACTGTATCACAGATGCTTTATACAAGACTCATTGAGTCAAGGCAAATAATACCTACATTGTATTTGGCATAATTAACTAGGCTCACTATCATACTGTTCAGTCACATCTTGGTAAGTGTGTTTCCACAGAGAATAAATGTATGGAATATAAAACGTGCAGACAATTTTTAAGCTTTTCATTTGTTTTTGCAGCTCTGTACTCATCTCTGTGGTAGAGACTTGCTCTCGTGTGTCAGAAGGGGACTTGCCTTTCAGCTCTCGCTCTTCAACGATCCTCCTCCACCGGGAACCACCACAGGTGTAGACCACAGCGCGGATGAACTCCCGGCCGCACAGTTTGACAGCTGTCACCTCGCCCTGCGCCTGTGCCACCGACCATAGCACCCACAACAGCACCACAGGTAACAACAGTGCCTTCATGTTGGCCTTCGGAGTCACTGAACTGGTAACACTGAAATACACACCCCTCTTGCTCGAGACCAACTCCTCAAGCTGATACGTACCTCTGAGCAGTGCCATCTGCTACATATATACCCGGCTCCATCCCTACGCCTATCAGTACCTGAGTCCACCTCTGAACTTTTCCAGTAACCATCCCACCCACTTACTGATCTGCTTTATTTTTCCGCCTGGCATCCCTTAACGATGCAATTTGTGGCTCAAGAAAGTGACTCCTGTCCGGTAATCATCACTTTACAGCCCTAGCACCTTAACGAGGAATTAAATGACATCCTTTTTGAATGCTCTTTCAAGGCCTGGCTTAACGGCTTGATTGCTTCGGTCTTAACTCAATGCAGGATCATTAAAATGGTGAGAGACATAGGTCTCCAGTAATGTATGTCTCAGTGATATTATGATCGTCATTTTTTCCAAGAGCTCAAAATCCCTACAAAGGTTAAAGATGTGAGACTACATTACCAACTTTATGTGTAGTCTGCATAAACACATAATATTTGGTATGACGTAATAAATATACGGTTATGGGAGGGAATAGGCTATTTATAGGTTTGACGTGATTAAAATCACATGGCACCTTTTTAAGGCTTTGTTTGATCCCGGTTGTTTGCAGGTGCATTTGTACATTAAAGCCTTTTAGAGTAGAAACATAAGTAGAATTATTCTCTGAAATGGCGAGAAAAGGGAAAACAATACTGATTTCAATTTTTAAACCCTATTTGTTCACCAGTATGGTTATCATGCTGAACAGGTCAGTAAAGAGGCTATTATCTATCAAGGGTTGAAGGTGAGGGATTACCTATTGCAACCACATACACCTATACATATATAGTGTACAGGTGTCAAGTTGCATTGAGTTCTTCCTGTAGTTATGGCACAGTTTTACAACTGTTCTTCTTGCTAGACAACACTAGATATTTGCCTACTGCTTCTTTGTCTTCCTGGTCTGCTCCTGTTAACATTACTGCCCATCAGCTGGAACCTTACTGGACACTGCACTTGGAAATCTTAGCAATTTCTCACTGTGAATGACCTTCTTGCCACAATGATTACTTGCACTACAGGCTAAAGGTATTAGGCTATCTGGGGTTTGAAAAAACTTAAGGTAGATAAGATTTCACTCAGTAAATAAACAGCAGTAAAATGCATTTGGGAGCATTAAACTGCAAAAAAACAAACATTTTTGCTGTAATTCACTGCTTGTCAAGCACCAGGACTTACATTTGGTTATGCATATTACATTTGTGATGCAATCATTTGCACGTACAATTGATTCAAGTGTAACCTATGTTTTTATTTTTGGGGGATTGGCAAAAATAATTTCTGTGAAAGCCTTATTGTTTCTGATTTGCTAGGGCACATATTGTGATGTTTACCTGCAGGAAGACACAGAAATGGCTTCTTCCTTATTTACTTATGAGGTAGGCAAATAGAGTTCTCCTCACTCCTCATACAAAAGTAATTGCCTTGAGACAATTGACTGAAAAGGGGAAATGACAATTTAATCTGGCAAAATGACTGCATTAGTCAAGGGACCATGAGGTGGAAATGATTTCAACATGTTTACAATGCATGGGTCTCCATGCCTGTGTATAATGTGATGCAAGATTTTTGATATGGCAGCACTTAGGTCATCAGAATGAATCTCTAAACAGCACTCATAATGTTGGACAAATCTACACTTTACATCTGAGATATGCACCCATATTTTTAACACTCCACGTCTGAAGATCTATAAACTATACTGTTCTACCAGGATAAATATTTACAGGATAAAGAATAACATACAAATAAGTATAAAAATATAAAATATGCTACAGTTTGTAGTACAATAATAACTTTCTGTTAATTATTTGTTAAAAGAAATACAATTTCCAGTATAATCAGAAAGAGCAAGGTGAGCCTTTCATACTGCTGAATAGAAAATTTTATTTTCAATTTTTTTTTTACTTGGTTGTAGTCAAACATCCCAAATATGAAAAGGTTTGCAGTAATCATTTCCCTTGTTGCTAAACATAACCATAATCTTTCCACAAACCTAATGCCATTTTCATAACTCTTAACTCTAAACCTAAACCGTATATTTAGGCCTATGATAAATCTTTAAAATGTGGTATATCTACTGATAGTAATTAAACTGAGTCCGCATTTTAAAAAATGGTGATTTTAAATGTATTAGCGATCTTGCACAACCCTAATTTCAGCCCCAACCCTTTCCATAGCTCCAAAACATCACTGAATTCTTGCCTCACCCTAATCCTTCCTGTTTTCTTCGCCCTAACCCTAATTCCAGCCCTAAACCCTAATTCTTGCCCCAGGATTTTTCTAATAAGGTGCATGAATGAGAAAGAGAGAAATGTAGATCAATGACGTCACGTAAATGGAGGGAAAGGGAGGGAGTCAATCCGGGACCCAAAATGACCCGCAACATAACCCGAAGCATAGCAAACATGGCGGAGGTAAGGATGAAACAGACTGAAGTGTATTCCAAACATATAGCCTTGACTGAAACCATTGTGGTTTCAGTTAAGTATCGCTTTAAACTAAATTTCTGTTAGCTTACTCGCAATAAAGGTAACTGGCTTGTTAGGTATAAAGTCTATATAAAAGGATGAAAGTGTGCCTCTTCTCAAAGTGTAAAACAGTTAGCTGTTTGGCTAAACGACATTTTTGCAAAGTTCTGTCTATAGGGAAGCTAATTAGTACTAGCTAGCTCGTTCGACCTTACATCATTTACTGGAGCCATCAAACAGTAGGTAAAAAGAAACTGTTTACCTTGCATAGCCTGCTTGAGAACAGGCGCGTTCCTTCCAATCTAACAACAACCATTAACTCCGATGCTAGCTAGCTAGCTAATGTTGCTCTTATGACGTTAGTCTAAATGTTTGCTTATTGCTGCCTAGCCAGCGAATTGAATATTTTTGCTAATTCAATATTTCTGCAAACTTTTCCAGAATCCTTAAGTTGTTATAAACATTTGTTATCATTTTTCTGATGTGACACTGAATTTAACAATATTGTGTAGCCAGACTAGCTAGCCGACGGCCGTGGGCTAACGTTAGCTAACTGTAGTGTTGGCTAACTATCCAACTCGCAAGTTCAGGCGCGCTTTTTAATTTTCAAAATAAACTTTCCGTTTCGTGTGGACCCACTGCTTTGCTGTTGCTGGTTTCCCGTCAATTATTTTAGCTACATCTAACTTCTGAAATAGGAAAATTATTTGCAAATTGTCTCGAAACCCCAACGTTCACTGGGTAGCTAACGTTAAAGTGATTGAAATGCCATTGTTTGCTTGACGTTTTGCTAGCTAGCGCTAAGCGAGTTGCTAGTAGGTATTTAACTAGATTGCTTGGTTAATTGCTAGCCTAGCTCTTATACAATTGTCGGACCTTTGACCTTGAAAAATAAAGGACATTTCTGTGATTTATTGTTTGAGGCTAGGTAGCTATAATTAACTACATTAGACCAGAGTTGTTTCCCTTTTGTCACCCTTACGTGATGTTTCATTATTATCATAGTGTTCAGCAGCCTACCTTCCTTATAAATAAGCTTTGTGGATTGTGCCCTCCCACAAATACATCTGATATACACTCACAGGCTAACTTAGATAAATTTACCGCATTAAGTGAAAATTTTTGAGGCACAACATCGCTGGCTATTCCTGCTTCTTTCAGTAGATAGGCTATTTGATAAATAAGCCTGAATACGGTAGATATATTTAGTTGAGTGCCATAGATGCAGGTTTTGATGCATATATTTTTTTTCATTTTCAGCCCTCCTTTGGGAGTTTGAGCCCAGGTAAGTTAAATGATTAATTAAATAAATTAAAGCCGCCATAATCGTCAATTATGTCTTTATATTTTGTTTTTACAATTAGCCTACATCTGAGAAATGCATATGTTGCACATTAGTGCACATAAGCTACACTACACAACACCTGTTGTGTTGTGTACCTTATGCTTCGATTTGGCCATATGGATTTGTAGTCTGGGTTGCGTACATCTTTGGTGGCGATGTGATGACTTGTGCTCCCTGTGCACACTGCTGTCAGGAGGCTCAGCTGGCTCAGATGATCAGGAGTTTAACCCTTCCGCTGAGATGCTGGTTCACGACTACGATGATGAGCGAACTCTGGATGAAGAAGAGATGCTAGAAGAAGAGACGAGCTTTGGCAATGAGATTGATGACCTTGCCCGAGTGAGTTGCAAGTAACCTTGTTATTGACCGTCAACCCAGGCGGTTTGCATTGCTAAAACCGATTAACTAACAAAGACAAAGGCTTATGGATTGCAGTTTGGAAGTGTAGCATTTGTAGCCACAGTTCTTTCACTGAAGAGAAACCGTGTTTGAGCATAGCAGTGAGACAGTTCTAACTTGGTGTGTAACAGGAAGGTAAAATGCAGAAAACATGTTGAATAGTCAGGGTCTCCATCTGTATGTGGGGAAGAGCTTATTGGTCAAAATGTTTTCCTTGTTTCCTTGATTTGGGGCACAGTGCGTGGGTGTGGGTATTTGTTCTTTTTGACTGTATTTCCCACTGCCCCCATGTATGACTATTGACATGCCTGTGTTGCTTGCATTTATTCAGGAGGGTGAAATGCCCATTGAAGAGCTGCTAAACCTCTATGGTTATGGCAATGCGGGGTCTCCTGAGGAGGAAGATGATGAAGAGGAGGACGAGGATGATGATTGTGATGAAGATGAGGGGGAAGACATTGAGTATTTGGATAATGACCACAGCAGAAGTACCGAGGAATTGAAGAGGAATAAGGTTTGTTTTGTCCCACGTCTTAAGTTTGTTTTGACTTTAACTTGACCAGAATTTAACATGGTTGTTGGAAAATGTACTTTGAGAAAGGGCATACATTCTGGGTTAGCTTTTTTCTGCTGAATCGCATGTTTTGCCTAGTTCGATATAGAGCCTCATTTAAATACATGTAGAAATTTCTGCTCAGTCTGGTCTTTTTATTTTCTCAGCTTAATTTGTGACATGCAAAAAAAATAAAATTTTTCAATCAAATAATTACTATGGGTGCATAGTAGAAATAATTCTTTCAGTTTTGTCTAAGAACGTGTGACCAGGCATTTGATTAAAATTTTTGGTTAAAGCTTGTGATGTGACTAAATCTGAAGCCCATTTGATTTTCCCTTAAACTGTTTCTGCCTTTTTCCTTCAGTCCCTGCCTCTAGCTCACGACAGGAGAGCGAAGCATTCTGGTGAACTGGAGGACGAGGCGCCGTATCCTAGCGACGAGCGCCGCCGGTCTCACAGCACTGCTGAGCTCATCAGGCCTCGGAAGTGCAAGTACTTCGAAAGTATGTGGCTTTGTCACCGTCAGCATTGAATTAAATTCAGGCATACGGACTTGTAACGGTGACACCAAAGGCTGTCAACTGACTAATTTCTCTTTGCTTTGAACAGTGAAATCAATTTTGTTGCATGGCAAACCAAATAGTGGTTTGCGTATCATGTACACATGATATTACTTAAATGCACAATGCTGTCCTGTGTGAGTGATCAAACTTCGCTTGGTCTGGGTTTATCGCAGTAAGGTTACTGGAATACACACAGGCTTCATTTTTCTTGAACCGTTTCATTTCAGGTAATAATGGCGAAGAAGAATCGGAGGAGGATGAAGACTACGTTCCGTCTGAAGACTGGAAAAAGGTATGGAAGTGCTGTGTGGTGGCATTCAGGGTAATTTTCTTCAGTGCTTTGTCACTGATTGCTGATTGGTTATTTTTTTGTGAGGTAAAGAGATGTTTGCTTTGTACCTTCAGGAGATCATGGTGGGCTCCATGTATCAGGCTGAAACGCCATCTGGGCTCTGCAAATACAAAGACAATGAGAAAGGTAACACGGATCGTTTTCAGTTGTTTGGCTTATGTGACATTTTCTTTTCAAATGGCTGGATAATATAGAATTTTCCATGCTAACATTGCGACAAACAGCAAATTATGTAGATATTTAGTGGTTGACATTGTACATTATTACACGTAAATTGCAAGGACAATGATGTTTTGTGGTTTGAAATACCTTTGCTGTCACGCTTTCTACAGTCCATAGATTTCTTCACACACTGTGCAGTTGAAACATGGAGATTGCTTGTGATATATGACTGACATTTAAGTGAATATACTGGAAGCACTTATTGTTATTTATCAAGAAATGATCTCTAGTTGTGTCAACTGTGTTGGGGCCACCTTGTCTTTTAAACAGTCCATATCCACATCTCATTCTGTAAGTGCCTTGCCAGGTCCACCTTTACGAAAGAAATGACTGCTCGTCTTTGTTGGCTTAAGTCCCGGAAATGGTGTTGCAGTGAAATTGTCTGTCATTGTTCCCGAGCGCAGTGTACGAAAATGACGACCAGTTATTGTGGGATCCCGAGTTACTTCCGGAAAACGAAGTGGTGCAGTTTCTTACTGAAGCCTCGAAGCGCACAGGAGAGGAAAAGGGTGTGGATGCCATTCCTGAGGGATCTCACATCAAAGATAATGAGCAGGTACCACCTGCAGCAGGCCTACACACACACACACACACACGCACACACGCACGCATGATTTCAAAGGTTTGTATGCATGTACACAGCCAGTATTCTTTTCTTTGTTCAAGGAAGTGTCCCCTCCCCACAACGGTCTGTCTCTTTCAGGCGCTCTATGAATTGGTGAAGTGCAATTTTGATACAGAGGAAGCCTTAAGGAGACTGAAATTCAATGTTAAAGCAGCCAGAGGTAAGGGCTTTTAGTGTACGATACGATCTTCTATTGTACAAGTATTGAGTGCAGAAAAACATTTTATGAATTGTCTATCGGGGAAACATTACCTTTGGTAGGGGTCTCTCCCGATTTGGAATGCCCATATCATATTTTATAATACTGTCCCATTGCTGCAGACATCTTGTGTTAATTTGTTAGAGAGCTAAGTGCTTGCTCTTCTCTGCAAAATTTGGCCAGCTGCCTCTATTTTCATCGCAGCCTCCTTTGTTGATTAGGGAGAGCGCAGACAAGCATGTGCTCTCCAAAGCATGTGATGTCAGCGGCCACACCACTGTTCACACATTGGGCTTGTACAGAATTATTTGGAGGAAGACACTGAATGTGCAGCTCAATAGGCGAACTTGCAGGTGTCTGATTGGCCAGTGGGGCCTGCTGGTGCACAATGCTACAGCCAGTTGTGCTCTAGCAGTCCGTTCTGTGCCCGACCGCGGGGCTCATCAATGCAGTAGAACGGCGCCATAACAGGACGTACTATCTGGCAACCCAGATGGGCCAGACTTACACAGTGAGATAGGATGAAAGGGTATACCCTGTTGGCTGTACATTTTCCATGGGGCTACTGGCCACAGTTATGATTTGATACTGGGCTGGGTGATGTTGGTGTAACAGTCCCAGAACGTTAAATATTTTAAAAGTTGACCTGTACTTTTGTGCTAGCAGCATTTGCATTTAGTTAATGATGACAATAACAATAGTCAAACATCTGTCACAGAAGAATTATCAATATGGACAGAAGAAGAATGTAGAAATTTTGAACAAGGACTGAAAGCTTATGGAAAGGATTTTCATTTAATTCAAGGAAACAAGGTAAGGCAGACCAGCATTTTGTGAATTCAAATGTTCAGTTGCTTCAGTAAATTGAATTATTACAATTATAATGCACTTTCTTAGGATTGCCAAATAAAATCTAATTGAAATTTGCAGGGAAAGCTACTGCTAACACTGCTGTTATTATGTGTGTATTCAATTTTAAAATGCCTTTAATGTAAAGATCCTAAATTATTTTTACTGTCTTTGAATTATTTAATGTCTTGAATTATTGAGTGCTTAAATTAAATTAATTATTGTCATTGAATAATTGATTCCATGAAGGTAAATATGTAAATATATTAATTTATAATATGTATACTTATAACTGTATTTTTAAAAACATGTTTATGACAAAGTGATGTTAACTGTTGCAGTAAATTGAAATCTATGAATAAATATGGAAATATGATGTTTTGTTTGATCATGTGTATTTATTTAACACTGGTTTTTCCCCCTAGGTATTTCATGTCTGCTAAATTAAATTTTTTCAGGTGAGAACTAGATCAGTAGGAGAATGTGTGGCCTTTTATTACATGTGGAAGAAATCTGAGCGTTATGATTTCTTTGCACAGCAAACCAGGCTTGGGAAAAGGAAATACAACCTTCACCCAGGTGTGACGTAAGTAACCGCTCGATTGACGCAAAGCCCTGAAATTCAGAAGCCCTCTTTGGCTTTTCACGGGTTCAACTGATGGCTATGTTAGAAGAAACACGAACATTTTTTAATGGTGCTGTTCCGATTAACATATTAATTGATGTGATGAACTAATGCTTTGATCAGAAAGTAATTTTATATAAAAAGTCTTCTTTTGTGATATTATAATTTAAAAAATGCAATACAGTTGTTGTTAACCCAGCAAAATTAAAATAGTACAAAATCATTAACATCCAAAGTTTTTTGTCTGCATTGTAGTCAGTGCTTTTTATATAAGGGTGTGTGGCAAGTTCAAAGTATCAACTGCAAGAACAGCATTCTTTCATGGCTACTGTTAGACAGCTAAATGAAAATGTGATGTTATGGATTTCCAACAACCTATTTATCTCAACTAGACATAATGTTAAGCAAACAAATATAGGTTTCAAGTTAACATCACTGAATGTTCATTGAATGGTTTAGCCCAAATGCTAGAAACCTATGTTTAAAATATGATATGTACGTGACAATAGGTAATGTAGTGGGAGGTCATGTCATAGATTAAGCAGAGGAGACCCTCACTGTATTGCATTTGGCTCTTCTCAGGGATTATATGGACCGGCTATTGGACGAGACGGAGAGCACTGCCTCTAGTCGGGCTGCCTCCCCACCTCCCACCACCTCCAATAGCAGCACCAGCCACTCAGAAAAAGATGAGAGCAGCAACCACAATGGTGAGCACAACTGCTTTTCAGAATGCAAAAATACCAACACGTTCTTAGTGCCTTTAAAGTGTAAAGACCTTTATAACACATAGCTCATAGCTCACTCTCAGCTCCAGTGCAGTGTGTGGGTGCAAGTCACACAGCGGTAACTGAAGACACAACTGCCAATTCCATATTGTGGAGAAAAAAATAGGAGAGTCAAATGAAAATTAATGTTGTGATTATATAACCGTATGTGTATTGAGTCTCACTGCATATGTTTGTATAACCCATACTGTAAGTCACCGTGCTCTGCTCTGTGTGTATGACAGGTACAGTAATTCATGGTGCTGTGGAGGCAATGTCCAATGAAGACAAATTAAAGCCGGAGGCAATTCAAACCAATGGCCCTCCCCACTCCTTGGACCACCCCGCTTCCAGAGATGCTAACGGGTGTGATGGGGTGGACCCTCGCAGCAATGGCCAGAACGGGCGCTCCCAGGACGACAGCGTCCATGAGAGGACGCCTAAGAGACACAGGGCAGAGGGTGGAGAGGCAGAACCTTCCAGAACCAGCACACCCAGCACTGAAGGCGACTGACCCTGTACTAAAGGAAGGACCCTAAGGCCTGGGCCATAATAGACTGGGCCTCCAAGAACCCTGTGGGCTCACCAGCAAGGAGTGGGGGGAAGCAGTCTGTATGGGGAGCATACCCCACACTCTCCAATCCAGTTTATATCCCAAAGCTCCAAAAATGTTTGGGTTAAAAAAAAAAAAAACATTGTGAATGTGAGAGAGAACACATCCAAATTTAAGAAATATTCCCTTTATTTGTATGAGATCACCTGTAATATTTTTGTAAGCAAGCTATATTTTTGAATTACACATACTGATGATGGTTATTGCTGTTAAGCCACCTTTTTTGATGAGAGGTGGAGCCTGTTGGCCACTGAGCGATGAAAAGGGTTGCTGGAGATTTACAGGCACAAGACGTTGCACTTTGGGTTCCGTTCAGGAAGGCGGTGCCACAGCTCCTTCAGTCCCACCCATGGACAGTAGACTCCGCCGCCAGGAGGTCTGTGGCGCACTCTGGTTTTTAGGAAAATGAGCTGGCGGTTAGCCTACCCTGCTTGTTTATGTTGAGGTTGACATCAGTGATGTCCTGTATATTTGTGATTATGGAAAAGAAATTAGTTCAAACTATTTTTTTCAGAACCTCTGTTGAATTTGACTCGTTTTCTTTTTTTTTTTAAATAACAGTACTTATTGAGAGATATAAAAGTTTGTAAAAATTTCTTATTCTGTACAGTTCTTACAGTTTTGATAAACAATATTGGCAATTACTTGTGATATGAATGTATTTTTTTGTTTTTTTTACTTGCTGTCCTGGGGGCCAAGAATACCATGAAAGCCCATCAGTCTAACTTGCATTCCTTACTTGTTAGCAGCATTGGGCCACAACACTTCAGGCATGTATATATGCCCTGTGCACATTAGGCACTAATGAGAATGGAACTCTGAGAATAGAAGGGGCCCAGTCCTTTTTTCCCTAAAGCAGTGTTTTGTGGCTTGGTGCTAAGGTGGGAGGCAGTGCAGGCTAGAACAATGCTGTAAGTTCCTGCTAGTTCCAAGGTCTGAGAAGCCTTGCATTTTAAAAGCACCAAAACCTTGTTTTCGTGTTCGTTCGTTTTTGAAAAACCACTGACTGAAATGGTGCCGATGAGGTTCTAGGCGCTTACCATCACAAAATAATGTTGCTCATCTTAAAGCTTTACTTTCTGAAATACAGAATTTTTTCCCCTTTTTTTTTAAACCAAATGTAATATTTTCTTGTCATTAAACAACATAATTGTGAAGTACATATTAATAAAGTGTTTTTTTTTGTCAATTGGTTGTATTTAGCTTTGTAAAATGGGGCCTGGCACTGCAGGTGCATGGAATGGGCAATGCCTTGTTTTGTCATCATGGTCTAGGGACATGGAATGTGTCTTAATACCTTCCCTCCCAAATAATAATTTTGGCATTAGAGCCCATGAGAAATCCATATTTAATTCTCCATTTTAAGTTTTGGGAAAAAAAACATTTGGAAAAGCCGTTCTGATATCTTGACAAGAGGTACTGCTACCGTTCTTTTCTAAACTGAGATTCTACTTGAGACACAGCCACGGTAAACTAATGAATTTTCAGTGGGGGTGACTCATAGGGTGCTACATTAAAACTCAATTTCAAAACCAGATAAGTTTTAATGCACTAGGATGACATCCAGCAGCACAATGACTTTGGGATCGCTTCGTAATATTGGGGAACTGTAGACTCAAAAATAATTGTGGCTAACAAATGCATGGTCCTCTAATAGTTGACTACAATATTTTGCTGATTTTCACACCATAAAAAGAAATTAGGGGAAAACTTAATTCAGATGTAAAGACCTTGTTCCAAAAAAGAAAATATCTAAAGGCAAAGTTCTAAATGCATAGGTATCAGGCATATAGCCACAAAACAGCAGCACCTATTCATTGGTACAATATGTAGCACTAATCCCACAAATTAATTTGTAAAGCTGTGTTTTCTCCTATCCACCGGAGGGGGCTATTGCAGTGTCAGAAGCTTTGTAGCACAAATTTAACTCGTAGCCAAAATTGTCCTGCTGTGGCCAACATGCTGCATTTGTGCTGCTGAGCATTAGACAGCATGAAGGTGAAATTAAAGACATTTGCCTCTCTTGCCCAGTTTACTCGTGCAGGGTTATGATGCATTACATTAATGTGTGTATTTGGACCATGTTTTTATTCTTGTAAGGCTCTGTGCTCGCTTGATCTTGCATACTTTTATGATCGTTTGATGTTAGTCAAGTCTTAGTTATGTCTGGTGTGTTTATGCTAAAAGACCAAATAGTTACACAGGTTTCAAATAGCCTTAGGAGGTTAAGCTTTCAAACACTTTTAGGACCACTTTATTTTAATATCGTTAAACTCAGTTCCGACAGTTCCAACTGACCACTCAATAAAATGACATTAAATCCAAATTTGATTAATGAAATGTAGGCACTTTAATTTTGCACATTATGCAGTCACAAGAAGAACCTTCCATACTATAGTATACAAACTGGACAGATGTCCACTTGTTCACTTGGTGCTCATTGGAACCTGGAAAGCTCAAAATACATAAATATTTCCTGCCAAAACGCATGTTAAATTGGTATGACTTAACATAGAAAAATTGATGAAAAAATTCATTTCACATTTTCCAAAATGGTGACTATAAAATGAAGACATCGGAATATGAGCCATCATAATTATGAATTTGCCATCTTGTGACAGAATTTGTAACAAGTCAAGCACACACATACAGTAAGGATCTTAAACTCAAATCCTAGAAGTCCACAGTTTGCTTCCTTTCCAGCACTTGGCTATAGTCCACACACCTTGTTTCCAAAGCCTAAATTGGCAGGTGACTAAAAGGAAACCACAAACACTGTCTCTCCAGGACTGGACTTTGTGATTCCCATAATTCAGAATAAAGAACAATACTCAATCGTCACAAAATGCTTGTGCAATGGAGTCACTTCTGAGGACAAAGATTCAAATAAAAAAAGTTGTTTTTGGACAAACAGCTTGGAAAGAAAAGAACAAACAAAATTTATAATACTTATGTTCTGATGGAATAGTTCAAGAATATAACCACATTGTGACATGATTTGTATTTACTGACCTGTTTACCTTCTAGCAAACGATGCTTTAGTCTTCAGAATTTAAAAAATGCATTTTGTGTACAGTTATAATAAAAAAACAATTAAACAAAAATAAACTTGATAAGTTCCTTTCCCATAAAATCCATGAAGTGGATTTCACATTACCTTCTCTCCTTTATCACGGATTTACAATGACCCGTTTTAACAAATGACCAGTCAACGAATACGTAGGAGGTCTTATTTCAATTTCAACTGCCAGCTGGCGTTCTCCCCCTTAAGGCATTTCTGTTGAAATAAAAAGGTAAACATTTGAAAATACACCCTCATTTCACCACATCTCCACAATATACATAAGAAAACACCCACATGGTTGTAAACTGTTAAAAGTGCATTCACTAGCTATGTTATTAGTCTTTTGTCAAATACAAACCACATTAGGTTACAAATACAAATGATACAAATCTTACTACATGTGGCTCCAGCATTTTAAAGCAATGGTGTCATAAAACGCCATTTTTTTGCTTTCTACCATATATTCCATACAATAGTGTAAACACTGAGGAATAAATATAAAAATTCTGGTTCTTTCTGAATAGATATCATTTTCAATGCCTTTTAAATTGAACTCTACAGTCTATGAACACACACAGCCTCGCAGATTCCTTCTGACCGTTCTGCTATACTGTGCTCCATACAGATTCGTCACAAAGGTGTGTAACACTAAATTAATATTCTCATCCCAAACTGGACTTAAAAATCTGTCCAATGTGTTTTTTGCCACATTTTCACATCTGCATGTGACCCAAGACATCCCTTTATTAAAAAAAAGAAAAAAAAGATAAACATTCAAACACAAATATAAACACTGCTAAAATATTTTTTAAATCTGAGCCATTTGACCGCATCTGACTGGTCCAAGAGCAGTCGTTTACATGACTGGCTGAAATTATTGCAATGGTAAACAAAACCAGGAATGACAAAACACATTCCTTAACACTGATTAAAAAAAAAAAAAGAAACAAACAAAAAAAAAAAACTCCCCCCTCGCCACACACACAGGTGTGAGGGCAAGACACTTTCCTGTTATTGTCGCTTCACACTCAACCCCCCCCCCCATCCCCCCACAAACTTAGCAGTCTTTTGGTTTGGCTTATCTTCAGCTCCTGGGCATACAAAGCAATAAATAAAACCAGTTTTTGTGGAGCCAAACAATTGGGGGGAGGGGGGAGGGACCCTTTACGTTACAGTCATACAGCTATCTTCCCTTTCAACTCCAGCTTGTTGTTGCTTTCGCTCTGCTTACTTGACTGTTCTTCTGTGAAGGTGATGTAGGAGTACACCAGGCTTCCAGCAATACTGTGGGGGAAGGGGAGGGGGACACACACAAAAACATTAACAGTTAACACAGTGATTGCTTGACGGTTGTCAATAACATCAATCAAAGCATTGCAGATCAAAGACCATCTGCTCTCAATTACTGATCGGAGATGAGCAAACCGATCCACGATGCTGTGTTTGGGGCAGAGAGCATCTTCACCATAAAAAGGAGATTCAAGCAGAGAGGCAGTCGTTCTAAATCTGCCCCAAGCCTCATTTTAAGTCAGAGGTCACTGGGTTTATGGGGGTCGCAAGCTGCCCCGCCGTTCCCCCAGCGCTAATGATGGGTCTCGCAGAAGTCTGAAGCCCAGCTGTTGCAGGCCCAGCTCACGATGGCAAGCCCCGACTGGTTCCAGCCTCACTCACCGCAACTGCAACCAAAGCTGTACCTACAGCACTTTTTCAATAACTACGGCCCAGCTGCCCCACCAAAATCCAACCCTTATAGTCTCTGCATTGCACTATTGCATTAGGGCTATCAACACTGGCCAAAAATGATGTTCGAATATTCCATAAAAAAAATAAAAACAAATAACAAAACATTTAAGTTCAAATATATATTGCAATTTAAAATGTTTAATTACGTACCTGATATTTAAACCAATAAAGTTGGTCCAGGTGAATATGTAGTCCCCACCAAACACCATCCCAATATAGGTCACCAAAATGTTCTGGAGAAAAGATAATGGAAGGCAAAAAAAACTATAAAAAACACTGGGTGACAGAAAGAAAATTGCACACACATCTTCAGCCTACAACTGACGACAAAGGGGTGATGTCCCATCCGACCGGACTACCTTTGCACCATTCTTTAGGACGGCTCACCTTGATGCAGCCCACGATGGTTGTCGTCAATGCGGAGTTGTACTGCGTGCACAGCACTGTTGAGTACATCAGAATGAACCTGGCCGAAAGAGAGGAACACCATCAGGTCCCGCAGCGCTGCTTCAGCCACAGCCACAGGAGGACAGACAGACACAGGGGACCTCCATCCCTGCTGCTGTACCCAACAGGGAGGGACGTGGCACCAAACCTTTTTAATATGATATAATACCCTCCAAAATGCCAAGGAATGGGTGCGTCACTGTCACAAATGTGTACTTTTCTTTTCACGTATTTTTCATTCAGTGGTTTTATTTGTACATCAAATCATCAGTAGCTTCACCTTAAAGACATCCAACAAGAAACGTGTGGATACAACTAATTTATAGGCAAAAATGTCTAAATGAAAATTGAAATGGCACCCAAAACCCTATTTGAACCCTTATCCTTCATCCTTTCCAACGTCCCCAAGTCTCGACCCGTCTAGAACCCCCATCACCCCAACCAGAGTTTCCTTTGATGGAACATCCGCTTAAAGCTCCTTGCCGTTGGCAAAGGGGGAATGACATCGTAAAATCAATGAAATATCTCTCTAACACAGTCCATTCTTAATCAGCAGTTGGGAGATATCTGGGATGCTCAGCACACTCCTGAATACAGGACTGTAAATGAACCTAAAGAATTCAAAACGCACAAAGCATATCACTTACCCCATGACACACGACAGCACAAACTGGCTGGCGAAGAGCATGTCTGACCACCCCTCAAACTCCATAGCCTAGGACAAGACATGAACAGCAGCATTACAACAAAGGGCTGAAAAATGTGAAGATCCACATCTGTGTTCTACGTTTTCGAACGAGAATCCAGCTTCGATGCCACAGCGCATTCCTACTCCAAAAACATTCTCATACAAGTGCCGTCCTTGGCTTCATGTTGAATGTGCATAATACTGAAATGATTAAGACAAGACATTGCCACAAAAATCCCACCCCACACCCAGAAATCCCTCTGTGTATAGATGTCTGGTATAGATTAAGTACTTTTCTGTATTAGTTTGTCAAATTGGGGATTGACAAAGCAGGTCCTGAGCTCCCCTCTGCAGAGATGAGGGGGGAAGGATGAGGGGGGGGAGAAAAAAAAAAAAAAAAAGTCCTAGAGCTTCTAAGATTCTCTGCCAATAAAAATATGCAAGTTGTGACTTTTGCAGCCTCTCACAAAAGCTTCCTTTCTTTCCAGCACACATTACAAATTTTCTAAATAAACACTGTGGGAGGAACCGAAGAACAAAGTTCCTCACAGAACACCGCACTCGTGTGAAAAGGCCATTGATCAGGTTGTGACGGGGAAAGACATCCAATATTTATACATGTACCATCGTGTGAATCGTTTTTCCATAGATGATGCAATAGGATTCGAACTAAAGGAACCCTCTCAAGTTACATCAAGCTCTCCATCTGAGATAGGCCACATTGATATGGTACTACGTGTCACACCAAGAGCTTTGTCCCCATGACTGGCACTTCAGATAAAATTGGAAGAATCTAGCTGGACAGGGTTTGCGGCTTCTTGTGGCTCAGTCTCTGGAGAGCAATGCTATGAAGAAACGAAGTCTTCAAGGTAGACTTCACCAGTTTCAGTGGTGGGTATAATGGCCTCTTTGTGCTCTCTGCTCTCCTCCTGAGCATGCCCCGGCACGGCATGTCCTGCAGAACTGCCATGTGAATGAAGAAAGCAGACTGGGCTGCCAAAGGAATTCTCACTCCTCTCTTAGAGTCCAAGAAACACCCAAACTTTCAGTTGCCACTTCAGGAAAGGTATCACAGTAAAACACAAACACTGACCAGAAAAACACACTAGAAAACGTCTGGCGCTAAGTAACAAGTCTTTCAAAACATTACCTCGGTAAATGGCCATGTCATTTAATAAGTATTTTATGAGAACAGGGCTTTACTTGAAAATATTATAATATACGCTGTTAATCGCCTTCATTATTCAATCTCCTTTTTGCAAATACTATTCATGTGAGAAACCCAAGATGACGGAAGAGCAAAGACAAATCCAATAATAACATTCTAACTGGACCAATTTCCCTGGGGCTTCAAAAAAACAAAATAAAATGAAGTTTAAGCAAGGCCGACTAGTGCACGAGAACTAAACTGTTCTCAGCTTACATGATAAGTATGACCTGGACGAAACAAGTGGATGTGTCACAGCCTGTTCTGACACAATTATATTAAGCTATTTGTTTTAAAAATTATTTTCAGAGTATAATTGCAGCTTCCTGCGCCAAGACAATATTTGCACGCTCATACCCACACAGCACACAGCCCCTTACCTTCTGTATGTCTCCGGTGAAATGGGCCAGCAGCAGCGTGGGGACAATCATAAACAGTGCATTGTAGTACAGCAGCCCGTACTTCCCGAGCTCCTGTGGAAGCAGACACACAGCGAGGGCAACTGAGGCAGGCAGTACAGAATACGGCGGGGGTCACGTGCCTTCCCAAAACCCCCGCATACCCTGCTCAGCCACCTGCGCAACAACGACCTTGCATTCGCCCCCCTCGTATTCGCAAGAGGCCGCACGGCTCACAGGAAAGCAGGGGTACACAAAACTGTCCAAAAAATTCAAACGCTATGCTCTTGAGGAGATAAATTCACTCCGGTGAATTACCCCAGAGGGCTCGGAAGCAACTTCCTATCAATGAAGGGCCCTGATGACACGTGCTTTGCATCTGGCCCTAGGGCTCTCCCGCTTCAAAGCAGGAACAGGTTTATTGCCTGTGACGGGTTGCCTCGGGTGAATTCCCGTGCCAATCTGGCAGCGGCAAAGCACTGAAGTAACCTTGGACCTACAGCGAGCAAAAGGATGCGTGTCACACGTTTATAACTCTGATGAAACGCACTGCTCTACACACCTCAGGGTTCCAGGGAAACAGAAACTGGCATCAACTTTTATATTCATTCATTTCATATTTTATATTCATTATGAAAGAGAATCTTCAGATGTCGCAAGCATGTTCTAAGGAAGGCGAACCCAAAACGCATTACATGACAGTAGTTATAGTCATGATCGGACATTCAAGCATTGCAATGCCTAGGCTGTAACTCAAGTACAATTACAAGTGTCTGCTGCCTGCATCCTTTGTAAGAAGGGGTCTTCAAAGGCAGCAATGAAACTGAAAATACACTTCAAAGTGAAATGCATTAATTTCCTTAAATTTTTCCACCAATCCCTTATCTGGATAGCCACTTTGCTACTTTCAAACTAGAACCCAATTAATTCGACTTAAAGTAGCACAAAGTGAAGACATTACCCTAAGAGTTGAAGGACAGATTGTTACTCCTTCATAGCCAACTGCATGGTGAACCAGACTTTCACAATCACCCTGCCATAACCATTTATCAAACTTCCTCAAGTATTCATCTTGCAATACTTCCTGCTAAGTATGTTGTGAAAATATTTTTTGACTGCAAACATTCCTACAAAAATTTGATATGATCTATGGTGACTTTGGTATTCACGGACTATAGTTAAACACGTTTCAGCAGTCACCATATAAGACCCAGGCACTTTGATCATAATGACCATCACTACCATGATTTTAGCAGTGAAGACCAAACTAGCATCTGCTTTTTTATTAAGATAACCAGCCAAACAGAAATAACTGGAAGGTGGAAAGATCAATTTACAAACCTGACCACTGTTTCAGATCAAATATACTGCAGTAAACTAATCCTGTTCATCCTGAGGGGTTGTATCATTTCTTAAAACCACATATCACAGCATATTTTGAGCTTTAAAAAAAATGTAGCATTTAGGATATGACCTACCAAAAATAAAACAGATTACATTCTGGCGATACCAAGTTGATGCATCAACACATAAAACAAGCAAATAGGAACCCGGGTGCATGTGAATGCACAAACATAGGGAACACAGTTGGCAAACGCCACTAGTAAAATGCACTAATGTTTTAGGCTTGTTTGCGGTCTTTGCTCGCACTCTTTTCAAACGCAGCATTCCTCCACTTACCTTGGAGTCCAATTTCTGCTTGACGTATGCCCCATTGGCAGCGGTCAGGACATCGTTGAGCAGAATGAACACATAGCCTTGTAAGTCAAAGGCTAAATCAGTGCTGTGAAAACAAATAATAAATCAAACTGACTATCCAGGTTCCTAGAGTATATATTTGTATTTAGGGGCACCAGTTTGTCACCTCGCATTGTACTTCAGTACTCGTACTTTTCTCGATTGTACCTATTTTCTCTATATGAACTGTAGCACCTATATTTTCAATGTGGCAGAAACGCCATGCCAACTGATCAAGGCCTACCAGCCAATATTAGTTTGTCCTTGACACACATTAATTATTGAAAAAACAGTCAATTACAAAATTATAAAAAATAAGTCTTTTTGACCGTGTACTCCTTTTGAAATTCATATTCTGACTGTGGTTTTACACACATGAAGCATTCATTTCAACCTTTTTGCATGTGTTCAACTGATTCCAAGAATCATGCCATTGCTTTCAATTTCATCATCTCAACTCAGATTTGAAATTAATTTCATCACTATATTTGTTGACTGTAACAAGCCAGACACAGCTGTGAAAAAATACTCAGTTGAAATGCTGAAATTCTTTCAGTTAGCAGCCAATATGCTGACAGACGGCTGAAGACCTCTTTACCTAGAAATAACAAACAGCAACAATGCTGTATAATATACATAGCTTCACACTTGTTACCAAAAGCCTGTTGTCCTAAGAGGACTCTGTAGTTCATATGATTAATCCTATGAAAAACTCAAACTTACCTGGCAGCCACAAAAGCTCCTAAAATCATTGCAAATACTGTCAGCTGGACAGGACGGGAGAATTTCTTTCTGAAAAACAAAAGGAAAGCAAATTCACAGGTATCAATTATCACATACTAACTCTGGACTTTCTTTGCACTTTTGTCAACTTGATCAAGGTGAAATAAAATTATTATTACTGTTATTAAGCCAGCATAACTACAACATTAGCACAAATTATACAGACAAAACACTGTCCATAGAGCATTGGTGGAAATGACAAAACAAAAAGAATAACAGACGCCATACACCTATACAAATCATGTTAATTTTGTCCTACTTGAACAAGTACTGACACCTGTAATAACCATGACTAAGTATACCAAAACCAACCCAGTGTCAAAGGTACTAAAGAACAAGAGCAGCCACATTGGACATATATATTATTAAGATAGGTCTGATCTTGGATTGATCAAAAGTCTAAGGACTTTGGGTTGTGAGGTCACAGGCTGAATTTGTGCGTCTTCACAGCTTACTTCAACAGGATTCCCTCTGCCAGCATAGTGAAGAGTATGGAGAATCTCCTCAGGACTGTGAACATGGGCAAACTTGGAGACAAGAAAGGGTTTCAGACACAATGAAAACATGCTGCATTACGAAATCACTCAGAATTCACCCCTCAGTGCACTGACAACTAAGCCGTATCATATTCATCTGACATTGCGCTACAAAGTTGGCATCAGCCTGCCCTGAGCTAACAAATCAGGCTCAATATATTCATCCTTCACTGGCTGGTATGCAATTTAACCTTCAGATAAATACACAGTTAAAAACAGATAGAAATGACATTCCATAGTTCAGTGCCATATAATACAGATAAACTCAAACAAGGAAATGCATACTTAAGCCTCTTTGTTCCAAACAATCCTGTAATTTGATTCCCCACATAAAGAAGAGGTAGTGGAAATGTCTGCAATGACAGGTAAAAAGGACAATATTGAGACATCTTCAAAAAAGCATGTTACTTCCATTCAGCTAAAATAATAGCCACCGATGATTGGCTCATTCATTTGATTACAAAAACAAACGTGTTAACCTCACATAACCACTATCACTGTCCGTTGATAAAACTTGATAAGTCTCTTAGGTTTCTCAGAAATTAGTACTTTTTAGATAGTATCAGAACATAGTCGAGTTTGTCTGGATTCTCATGCTGCACTTCCCTGTACCATACATTCTGCCAATGATAGAGCAGATTCCATGCAACAAAGCCGCCTTTTTATTCCTATAACGCCTGGTGGCATACATCCAATGCACCTTGGTTCGTTGTGGGAGAGCAGCCGGCATAACAGGGCATTTAATTCATCCTGAGAAAACTGAACCTTCTTTATTCCATATTCACCAGTGACATTGTACTATCGATAAAAAGGAAGGAGTTTTATTAACAATACTAGTAAAAGTTCATTTCCGACGCCTTTGTAGAAAAACACGTCAAAAACCATTAGCAAAACTCAAGTGGACACAGGAAAAAGGACAGCCCCACAGATAATCTTATAAAATATAGAAGAGAATGACGGGATTGACACGTTCGCAAAGCGTTTCTAGGTCGGGGTCCTAGATCGGGTTCAAAAACACTTAAGAATAATTACAATTCAATAGATATAAGCCACAACTCACCTTGCGAGGTATGTTTTTATCAAAATCGGGAAAGTTTATCACCCTGAGCGCCTTTCCCACCCACAGAACGATGACTGTGGCCAGCATCTGCACAAAGAACATTGGACGTGTGTGAACAAGCAAGCCTTTGATTTCGGTGGTTTCAAATACGAAGAGCAAGATTCAGACTTACCTGACCGATTCCGACACATATTGATGATGGGAACCTGTGAACAAATACGCATCAGAATTATCGAACAAATACATCAAGGCCACAAACCTCAGTCGTGGTTTTTCACAAATTTGTCCAATAAAGCTACCAGGTTGCTACTGTACCAAATAATTTACCTAAGTCCGACTTGCTGTACACAACTAGCTAACGTTACCTCACGTGAAGTAACGTTACAGTGCCAATAAACCAACTTTGCTTTCCCATTCATCACGTAAACAACTTGTAGTTAGCTAGCGGACTCGTGTTGTTATGAGAGAAAAATATGATCTCAAATATTGGCATATCAAATCGGCATAGTCTGGCTTTAGCTAGACACATTCCAGTGCATCACAAAACAAAACTTGTATCCAGCCACACAAATGTGTAGCGTTACTTAAAAAAACTCTAAGTCACTTCAATCCAACCCGATATGTAATACTACAAAAGCTATTTTACTTACAATGTTTTCCATATTATTAGGTAACATTTGCTATCCTTAACTTTTACTCAGCATTGTAAAGGCTCCCTAACTCGCTAGCAAGCTAACGGATAAGTGATCCACCCCCTTCTGCATGAGAGTCAACCGGAGTCATACTGACTGATGAAATGGCACGGACAATAACGGTGGCACAAGCCATCCAGTTCCAGCAAATAATATGCAGCGTTTCATGACAAAATTATAGCTATAGCTAGCGAGATCTGGAAATGTTGGTAACGGAACAACCTAAGTTTAGGTTTAAGATTCTTCCGAGCACATGAACAAGTGCAATGTCGCCAACCCACCGTCCCCTAGCTAGCTAGCGAACATTACTTAATACAATGTGTCGAGTCCAGCCAACGGTTCAAAGTCCAACAATAACGGTCTGTCAGCACACAACAGCTAGCTACCTGTAGTTCGTCAGGACGCTTTTGTTCACAACAACGATTAGAAACGAACTAAGTCCATAAAATCCTGCTGCAAAAAGCTTTAAAAATACTGTCAGCGTTTCGGCCGCCATCCCAGTCCCTTCATCACTGTGTGTAGCGCTTTTATAATCAGCTTTTCCTTTAATTCGACCATGCTGACGTTTCTGAACTTCCGCCATACTTGCTAAATTTACGCAGGTAGTGACGCCATACACAAGGCTGGTCTCCTTCCGTGCCTCGGCCCGCCCCTTAGCGCAAAGCGATTGCCTTTGCCAGCCACCTTGTGGAGACACTCCGTACTGCCTTAAAGCAAATGTACTGAACGCTTAGCGAACAGAAACATTGGATGACATGGTTAAATACAATTCGCTTTCATATAGAATTAGCTATATATTAGCTTTAATCCTTATATACAGCATCTTAGAAAAGTTAAAAATAAAGATAATGCGTCACATGGAAAGTAACCTAATCACAACACACTGAAATCAAACCTATTAGGTTCTACAAGTTTTAAATACACCGAAATACCTATAATTTCTCAACTTCATAATGATGTGCCACGTCGGCCCGAAAAAAATACATGCAGTACCTTATTTGGCGGCAGCAGGGAAAAAGGAATTGGTTGGACACGGATATTAAAGTAGGTGGATTACAACTGTAATTGAAATGTTAAAGGTGGGAAATAGAGTAAATATGATTTAAAAATTCAAGGGGAAAATATACTTAATTACTTCTAAAGTCTAACAGATTTTTCTAAGTGATTCAAATATTAGTAATTACAGATTAGTAATCTGTTCGTGTGCGTGAAGCAGTTACGCACGACATTACTGTGCGCACCTCTGAATGTTACCAAAGATGAAATTTCACCATTAAACACCACTATCCGAAGCATCCATTCATTTTCAGTATTCCGCAGGTAAATCTATGCATAATACAGGGCCAATTACAGGCAGCCAAGTTCTAAAATTACTAGCGTAATTGAAGTAAAGGGCCTATATGGTCAGTTTTCATGGATTCTGTTCAAGGAATTTCAAAGCCCCACTATGCCAAATTCAAGCACCCATAAAATCTAGTTAGTCATATCAATGGTGTTGCTGACCAATAACATCATGTACAACTGGCCTGAATAGCCCTGAAAATTTTATGTCATCCCAGGATCAACCTCAATTTAAGCTCCCCCCCCCCCCAACCATTTTGAGAACAGATTCTAAACGAGGACCAGATTCTACAGACATTCTTTTCAAGATGATCACCAAAATCCCATGGAGAAAAACGAAGTATTTCAATGCACCAACCAGAATCTAATTATATTTCTCAAGGAACTTCGAAAACGTAGTATTTGATTGAAACCATACCCCGTTAATGTTTGACTCTTTTTGGATATTCCATCAAAAAGCAAGGCCTGAAAAAAAAAAACTCATTCAAATTGGTTTCAGACACCAGGGTTGTGGATTTGAATCACAGGAGGGGAAACAGCCATGGTGCCCTCGTATTGAGAAAGGGGCGTAAAAACTATTTTTAAAAACGTACCAACAAAAATGGCTGCCGGTTTAGCTCATTTTGAACTCAGAACACAAGATGAGTGACACCTGAAAACACAAACCACACTGAATTTAGAATTTTGAAAACGAAAAGGAGTTTACATAGTGGAGAGAAAAGAAAAAAAAAAAAAAAAAAAAAAACATTCATGGCTGTCAAATGTAACCTGACACCAAATTAAACAGTATATTTAAATAAATAAAATCAAGCAAACCAAAGTGCTCGCACCCTTTTTTACAAGTCATTTTAACCAAATGAAGATTATTCATGAACTGTCAAACAAGACACAAGTATTAACACCAATAGACACAAACCAGCCCCTTCACCTGTACCATTCCCATTCGAGCTGTAACCAAAACCAGTTTTGGTGGGTGAGGTTTAACTACTGAATTATAGATGACACAAATCATCCAACAGTCAAAGTTCTTAATTTTAAAAGAAGTACTGGTCATCTCATGTATTACAGGAAGAGGCAGAAAATGGGATAAAACCTACCATCGCCTCCCACCCTGACATTAAAGCCATACATTTCACAGCTAGTCAAATTACAAACCATTACTTACCTGTCTGCATAATGCATTTCCTCATAAATATAAAACAAGAGACTAATGTATAACTTTTTTTTTTTAAAACCATGAATGAAACAGCAAGCATTTCACGCAACTCACTGCCGTGGGGCAGTACACATGTAACACCTCTAAGCAATTTATTAGAACAGGGATGTTCGCAGTAGGGGGGAGGGGGGTGTTAAGTCAAGAGGGCCAACTGCATCTAGACCCAACAGTTCAACAGATATTCTGCCTAAACCACCTGTGTCTGTATGCTTCCAGAAAATTGTTCCAACATCCAATACTGCTTCCTTTAGCTGACAGTAGTGTTCTCCCTCCCTGCCCTTCGCCAATGTAAAACTGGCCGCAGCAGCCCGATCAAATCCCCATTTCACACACAGACACAGTGGTCTCCTGGCATGGTTAGCATTCATACACTTCATAGCACTTGACTTATTTTACATGAAAAATAAGCATTTCTTTCAGAAAAATTATGCAGTAGTGCTGCTGTAAACTAAGAAAAGGAGAAAAATAAAAAGGTAAATCAACAAATCAACAAAAAGTTAAAAAAAAAAATCTCACGGTGTGGAGAGTGATAAAACTGGCAAGTTCATACTAGTCTCATACAACCAAGTGCAAGATATGTAGACATAAAAAAAAAAAAAATCATCCATTGGGTTTTCACACGAAACCTTTAATCTGGGTAAAATTAAAGACGTTAAAGCTGCAGTCTAACTTTAGAACAAAAAAATATCGGGGGGAGGGTACTTCAATTTTAAGTGGTCATCACGCAAACTACATTCTATTAGTGGTCCGAAGGTCCTTGCTCTATTTAAGAAGAAAAGAAAAAAAAAAAAAAAAAAAACTTACCTATGTGAACCAAGGACTGGCTCAGAACTAGCTCGGGCTTCACGTCGACTGAAATCATGGTAGAGTTCTCCAGCGGAACTAGGTTCACAGACAAGGACCGATAGTCCACCAGAATAAAAGCTCAAACGGCAGAGGCAATTAAACTTAGACTGCACGACTAGCAGAAAAAAAAAGTTTTAGAAATATCTTCATAAATGTGGAGTTACTAGACTTTAGGTCTTTCACTTAAACATTTAAAAATATATATATATGTATATATATACGAAAACCAAAGCACTTAAAGTCCTGTACATCTCACTTAGAATAATGCAGTAACTTTTCCCCTCCCAACATACTCCTTTTGGTAGACCTAGATGGCTCAAAGATGATCCCTAAAAGCTCGTCAGAAGTTGTAATTCTTAAGGGCAAAAAAGCAAGCCATGGAACACAGTGAGCTAACCGATACACTCTTCACACCTATATTTGGAAATGCATATTTTCAAGCAGCAATACAAAACGTATTCATGAAGAATGCATAATCTCTGAAAAAAATACTGTATGAAAACATCCCTGCTACCATGTTTCTAAATACAAAACCTCTACCAATATTCTGCTTCAGTGTAGCAGGAGTGTCCTTTTTCCACTTTTTTTTGTCTTTTTTTTTAAAAACAATTGGTATTCTGTCCTTGGGTGCGAATGGTATGGATGAGTCTTTTTTTCATGTTTTTTTTTTTGTTACAGTTGAAGGACCTGTAAGCATGCAAGCCTCGTGGAGGATGACCCAGAAGGGCTTTTCAGGGAAGGCAGGGGAGGGGAGAAGGGGGGGGGGGCGGTCAGCTGGCCACCAATTCTTTCAGGCCAGAGCTGGGAACGCCTCTGGGTCATCCACGTTGGGGACGGACACTCCACTGGGCTGTGGACAGGGAGGCACAACGAGAAAATTGAGTAAATCATGGCAACAGTTTCCTCAAGACATGACTAGAGGAATATTACAGTTAATCTGACTTCAAAAACCATTTTAGTTACATTTCCAGTATGGAGTACTTTGGGCTGCAAGTCGTATGAAAAATGCTACACAAGCACATTATTAAGAGGAACGTGTGACCGCTCACCTTGTCGACTCTGCCCCCACGTGCCGGCCTGGTCCCGCCACTTCCGCCAGGGCCACCTCGCCCACCTCTCCCACCACGGGGACCCCCACGCCCACGGCCTGGGCGGCCCAGGTCCCCAAAGTTGATCTCCAGCTGGGATGTGATGTCATTGGCTGGCTTGCGGAAATGGTGGTCGCCAGAGGCTTCGTCAGCATTGGCCTGTGACATCCAGAGACAAGGAGGGGTGCTCAACATAAAGGAGACTTCCAAAAGAACATGATCGCCATCAGTAACTTTTTCATTTGAATGTCATTGTTAACTTATCTTCAGCCCCATGTGATCAGTATCAACTTGCTTTTTCAAATTGTAGCAAAGATGCAATGTATGTTTACAAGTTTCCAGCCTTAAGATGTATTTTGATCATTCAGAATTTTTTTTCTAAACTGCACAGTTCACAGCCAAGAGTGTTTTATTAAATCCGCAAGATTAATATTCATGTGCACAATGCTCATTTCCATAAAATACAAATTCAAATTCTGTAATGGAATCGCAGCTAATTAGATGTTCGCAATGTTTTCAGGCATTCGAAAGATACTGGTAGATGTTGGAAGAAACTCATGGAATTTATTTGTCAGTGTGCACACATATTAAGTCTTGCAATTCAACTCCTGCATGCAGCCTTCCTGGGCTAAGAGGACCAGGGTTCTCCAACATTGCACACCGGGGCAAGCCTCGAACACAAGCAGTGCTGTGAATCAGACAAGCTGGTGCTTTAGTATGTGGAGTAAAATCATGGGGCTTCCCATGTCAGATTATGCCTAGCATGGGCAATTTCTTATTCAAATGAGTCAATCCAGCGTTGCACTTTTAAAAAATGCCACAAATTTGAATTTTAACTTTGAGAGTACTAGTGATGTGTGAATGACGGTACACATTGAGGGAAAAGCAAGATTATCTTAGGTACAGCTGGCAACCAGAAATGATATTTCTGCAAATCAACATGAATACTGTGATTACAATACCAAGTTAACCTTTACTGTTCATTGGACAGTGTCCTTGTACTGAGCTTCATGTGATGCAAATAATACTTTTATGGCGTTTTCCCAACATTCCATCAATAATTGGAACAGAACCCAAATGGCAGAGAAGTATTGCTAAGAACAAGAATTCCATCATTTAGATTTCTCTGGTTCTGAAACATTAGTATTAGATGCTCATTTCTGACAGGCAGATCAAACTCTACATCTGATTACTTACCGACAGGCATGGCAACATGCATTTGCCAAACATTTAGAAATTAAGAAGTTAATGGTTAATGGTTTAAACATTTTCTGAAAACTAACACTTCAGGCTCCCATAATGTAAATACTGACCCATGATTCCTCTTATTTTAGGCAGCGTCTAACAATACCAATCTCTCCTGATGTAATGTTTGTATAAACAAGGTATTCATGTACAAGTAGTATGGACAGCAGCCTCCATAATTGACTTCCACCAAATCAAAGTAAAATATTGGGCATCTACATTGAAAAAACTGAAGTATGTTGAGAAGGCTACCGTCTCGCTCAGTGTTGTCTACACTCTCAACCTCCATTCTGAATTTCCTATCTTTGGGAATTATAAATGCAACACAGGAATCTGCAGGACGAGAGCAAGAAAGAAAGATCATTATGAGGACAAAGAGAGGAAACCAGAAACTGGAAGGCATAACAAGATGATGCCTTGGAAAATAATCACCCACAGCTCAGCTGTGATTACACCATTAATTAATTAGGAGTCAAAGCCTTAAGAGCGAAGCCGTGTATGTGGTGAGGGGGTGGGGGTTACGGCTGGAGTAATAGAGGCACCTTTGGGTAGAGGCCGGGTGATTCAGGTTCCATCTCAGCAGGTTCGATTAAAGCACCAGGAGGTCTCTGTGTGTTTGTTAAGAGAGAAAGGCTGTGAAACAAGACTTGGTTTTTCAACTGCCAACCACTCCCATAGACACATTTCAAAGTTTGCATCAAGCATTACAAAAATCAGCAGCACTAACTTAGTAGTCGAACACCCTTAAACTCAATCTCGGGACAGCACCTCTCTATGAAGCCCTGAAACGCCTTCTTAACTGGATGATCATAGTTAACATTCCTGTCATTCACATTCAACATATAAATGTTGGAGAACCCTGTGCCAGTGTAAACCAACAAGGCTTGTATAATGTAGAAGCCTAAATGCTAATCTAATCAACTGAGGTGTGTCATTCCAAACAGAAACAAATAGCTTCAAGTTTAAGGTTTAACATATTGCCCTGGAAGAATAATTCTACGGCTGTCTGACAAAGCAGTGAGAGTCTAGCCTTGGCTTTCAGACTTACATCTTCGCTTTTGGACTTGTGCAATACATAGCCCTTCTTCCATTGTCCATCGGTGCCCTCATTGGCCTTCCGGATGTTGAACTCCACCTTGGCGCGCTCCTTGTCCTGCATAGCTTTCCACTCATCCAGGGTCATCTCTTTAGGCCCCTCCTCTTTCACCTCCTCCACCTCGTTCTCCCTGGAACCAAGGCCGCGAGAGAGAAGGTCAGGTCCTGTGTGCTGATCTCGGCTGTAAGGTCACATATGGTGAGGAACGATCGCAAGACATGCATTCCCCCAAGGACTTGTCTGCCCAAACGGGGCATGTGAACCAATGTCATAGGAAGATATCAGCTCTCATCAGTGTGAGGTGATACCAGGGTACGTGTTTGTACACGTTCTGGGGGTAATGTTCATGAGGGTCACCGGTTACACATTCATCAGGGAAACCATTGTAAGAATTAAGTATTATAGGGTTATTGGGAAACTCACTTGTTCTCAGAGTCAGCAGGAGGGTGTTCCTCTCCTTCTGGGGTTTCCTCAGTTACATTGGACTGATCCAGTTCGGTGCTGCAAAACAAAATCAGACCACAGTCTGTCACAAAGCATCCAGTGACTGCAGGCTAAACGCTGTACCTTTGGGAGGGAAACGACTGAAAAATCTCCCACGCAACTTAGCAGATGCCATTATCTGCACATAGCTCCAAAGTTATGTGAAATATCTGCGCACTTCAGCAAAACAAAGATTTCAGCTGACAAACATAACGTTATATGGATATAGCTGGTATTAACCTTGTTAGAACAGTCATATTTATTTATTGAATCCAATTGGCTACTGGAGAATTAACTGCAAATGTCATTAAAAAGTTCTGTTATAGAAGGTCGTCATACACTGCTATTGTGGATGGTCTGTTCAAAATACTGTAAATTAATAAGAAGCCCCAGAATGCACACTGAAGGGCTAGTTTGATAGCTTGTCAAAATGTGATAAACCAGGAAATATCAATTCAGTACTTCGTACACATTTACATTCAGACATTTTAACATTGGTAACTTTCTAATAATTTGTCAGCTAAGGACGAAAGGTTCCGCTCATTGCACGCATATAGAATCCTGGATTTGTAGGAGCAATATTCCATGTCATCTGGTGACATGACATCCTTGCCGGGTGCATTAAAAAATGCTCACGTGTTCTCTTATAGGGATAAGGTTGGTTTCTTAGAAAATACGGAGATCATTATTCTCACTCATCCATATTTACCGAAAGATGCTCAAATGCTGTGAATATGAAGCTGAAGTTCTCATTAGAATTGACAATCATTGCTACGACATGCCCAATGAACATGCAACAGGGTTCTCGTGCTTACCAATAACACCATTTGCCAAAAATAAGGACACTTTTTAGAACATTAGGTTGTATCATGACACTTATTACAACATTAGGTTTTATCATGAATACTGCACCTCAATCACTTAAAAAAAATGAATGCTGAGATCTTTTAACTATAATCCAGAACCAAACCAACTTTAGCAGCAACTTTAACACTGATCCAAGATCCGAATCCAATCTTTCTAAACCTAAAGATTCAGATATTTTCAGGGAGCATGAGAACCCTGGTGTAAAATCCTTGGCTGTGACCTCATCTCATCCTTCACAGTGCCCCAGTTGTGAGATCCACTCCCTCCACGCTTTTCTTCGGGTTTCAGGCTGCTGAAACAAAATTGAAAACTTGCTTAGCATTAAGTGACACATCAGGAGACACACAAGGAAAACTGCAGCGTTAGACATGCAGGATCTCTCCCCTACCCCGCCGCGCTGTTTTGAGCGGCACTCGTGGCGAATGACTTACGATTTGTCGCTTCCGCTGTGCCGGTCGAATTCACGCTTTCCGCGAGAGTCAAAGCCGTCGCTCCGTCCCATGCCACGCCCTCGGCCGCCGCGCCCCCCTCGGCCACCGCCGCGTCCCCGCAGAGGCCTGTCGCTCACAGACCTGTCAGAGAGAGAATGGTACTTAGAACTGCCAAAAACAACCCAAAAACAAACAGGAAGCGTACTGGGGGAAAAAAAATAGTGCTTGAGATTGCGTTCATGTGGAAAAAGGCCGCATGTGACACTCTTAATCCTGAAATCAAAATTATTTTGGGTCTCATATTTACGTCAGCCATATAACCATATAAACCACAACAACAAAGCTGGAGATAGGGTATCCACCAGCAGGGCAGTTTTTTGGTTTTTAGGGTTTTGTTTTTTGTTCAAACTCCCCGACTGTGACAAAACAGAACTTCATAAATTCCCCTATAAGAACAATCTTGTTAAGAAGAAATTGTACTAGCACACTGCTGTGGCTCGCTAAAAACTGTTATTCTACAGTACACCGACTGCACAATAAAAGCATCATATTTGGAACTAACAGCAGTGTGCTGGTGCAATTTACTCGTTGATTTAGGATGGGCACCGAGGAAGTAAGTCCGTCTAAATGCACAGAACCAAGAAATGGTCAGGAATGGAACTGTCACTCCCAATGCGTAGCAGTCTGATCTGAACCACGATTTACAAGGTGCAAGTGAGTAGCCCCTACTGGTGGATTCCAATAAGTGCACTAGCCTGATTCTACCAAGAGCTGGTACATCAAAATGTCATGCTTTTGAAGTTCCAACAGTCAATCACTGGGACACATTGTGCATTGTGGTTTTCGTCTCATCCTAACTACGAGACACTTCTGATGTCTACTGAGGAACCATCTCAAGCCACACTGAACAATAAACGGGCGGAGGTGTAGTATAATGGTCAGGGAATGTAACTAAAAGCTGTACCATTGAGCAAGGAACTAAACCCGAATTGCTGTAATATACATCCCACAGTATAAATGGATACAATAATTTTTTAAAAAGCTAAATAAATCGCTCTGAAAATTGGCATCCGCTAAATGCCTGTAATGCAAAAGTCCCATATGTACAGGGCAGGACTTTTAACCATACAGATTTACTAATGTGCTAATCAGCAGTCCTAACTGCTGTGAAATTAAGTCACTGATTGGCTGGAGCCCACATTCCTTGTTTCCAAGGCCTAAATAGACCACCGATTGCAAAACAACCACAAAAACTTTGACACTATGGCCTTCCTTGACTAGACCTACAGTACAGCGTCCAGTGGCCTGGCCCCCTATATGCACTGTGGTGTCATTCCCAAACACTCACTTTTCCACAGAGAACTCCCCTCCCTCGGGTTTGTCCTCAGCCGGTTTGTCGAAGCGCCGTTCACGGGGGGGCCTCCGTTCAGGCCTCCTGTCCCCAGGCCGACCCTCGCCCTGCCCCCCCTGCTGCTGGCCGCCCCCCTGGCCCGGCTGCCGGGCCTCCTGGTCAGGCCGTCGGCCCACTCTCCGGATACCTGAAACCAAAAGGGAAAAAAATTCACAATTTACAAACCTTCACCGGAAACAATTCAGAGACAGGAAGTCAGTCTGTTTAAATAATATACAATGCCATTTTGTTAAAGCCACTTGAGACTGTTTACGGAAAAGGTTTTTTATTAATGAAAAAAAAAACAACTCTGTCACAGCAGCATTATCTAAACCAGTGGCTCCCAAACATCTCCTCGGTTGCCCCACAGCCAGAACCAGGTATTTGATGTGTTCCATCTCAAACACACCTGATACAACTAATCTAAATGGTCGAGTTCTTGTGAGGACAGGTTTTGACATGCTAAACCATGTGAAAATTAACCTGGGCTGGGAAAGTCAGCAACATACAACTCCGAATGAAAGGAACAATTTCCCTGCTAGCCAAATAGATTTACATCACGCTACGTTTGTGCGTAATGGGGTGCTCTAAAGAATCATTTTTTGGATGAAATAATTTAACTGTTCGCTAACGTTGACTGCATGATGGCAGACGCATCCATGTTGCACAAAAGACAGCAAGCTGGTTGGCTGTATACCATTCTATTGTTTCACACTGCAAAGTTCGGTTGCAAATCCCTCTACCCCCACTAGAACACATAACGTTAGTAGTCAACAATAGCTGGCTAGCTAACGTTACGCCAAATAACTACCGAACAGCTGCTTATACACATTTTAACCAAGTGCACCTGTTTAGCCATCGTTCCCAAGTGCTCACGTTACTATTTTGGTAGTCTCATCCAAATTTTCTACATCGCTAATTGGAATGGAGTATTCAGCCATCAGTATACATCGTTGCATTTCTGAGGTAAAGTTAGCATACAAACCCGTTCCAACAAAACCATTTACTCGCATAACAGTTATGACAAGCAATCTATGACGCAGCAAACTTGACTTAAGCTAATGAGCCAGAAACCACCGATTCAGAAAATAATTGAAAGAGCTTTTATCGTGATGAAGTCAATGGAGCTAGCAATGAGGATTAGCGTTAACTTAACGTACATTTGATCTGATGTATATCAAAAGGTAGATCAGCAGATATTTAGTCGATTACCGCTTCAAACTTATTTTAACGCTCGCTAGGACTACACATCAAGCTAGGTACAAATGGTTTTGCTTTCTATTTAAAAATAACAATAAACTACAAGGTGGTTGGATTTACAGCGCATGTGTTAATAGCCAAGGTTAATATTGGAACCTAGTTAAGTATTATGACAGCTCGCCCGCCCGCCCTTCCTAAACCACCACGAGGTTGTGCAAAGCAAGGGCCTCTCATTGGACAGTCTGCACTCCATCTTCAGCAGCGTGTTTTGGGCACAGCGCTGGACCACTTCGAACCAAACAGCAATATAGGGGGGGAAACTGCGCAACGGCACTGACGCTAGCTGGCTAACAGTTAGCCAGAAAATATATAATTATCGATCTTGCCAGTAAACAGACCGTCGTTTAGCGAGCGTTAAACGCCTCGCTTGAACTTTCACAAAGGAGACGGTCGGGTCGGCACTTGTTTTGCAAGCCAGTCAAAATGCGATAACGTTAGGGATCAAGGCTGATGTTTACTAGCGAGCAGACACGAAGCATCACGTTGCCCTCTAAGTGGCTCAGAATAGCAACCATGTTGACCTCATGGGGGGTTTACACAGCTATAGCAAGTGAATTACAATAACCTGCATGCTAGTTTGCACCCGTTTGCAGATGCCTTTAAAGCTGTGTTGTGCATTACCTTCTTTCTTAAGAGGCACTGGTGCCTGCGATTCCTCCTTCTTGTCAAGAAGGGGATTCTTCCTGTCTTTTTGGGACTCCTTTTTCGGTTGCTTAGCTGCCTGGGCTGCAGTCTTGGCGGCACCAGCAACAGCCCCCTCCTTCTTCTTGTTCTCCGCCGCCTTTAACACCTCGAAAGGGTCGGACTCGTCATCCAATAATTGGTCGAACCGATTTGTTACAACGCAGCCGAAACCTTCTTGCAGATGTCCGGGCATGATGGCGCCCCTTCAGCGGGATTCTCCTCCGATTCTACGGGGCTTGAGGCGAACAGTTCGCTAGATATTGCCACAAGATGGCCGGGAAAGAGACCTTCTTCTCTTCCGGCGCGATTGGACATCCGGGACTTTTACTCGGGTGCCGTATGGGGGTTGTAGTCCCATTAAGAGGTAGAGTTGCACTATACAATTTATGGATGTACAGAGAAAAAACTACAGGATCCAAGAGGCTTGGTACATAAAGGGTTTATTTCTTTTCTTGTGCGTTAGATAGAAGCGATCAGATTTGTCGTAGAAGCGTAGAACAGTTTGTTTATAAACTGAAACAAAATTATGTAGCACGCATGGGACAAGCTGTCAACAAATCAGCAACTGTGTTTTCTGGTTGAACGTGCACACATAGCATTCCGCTGTCACCGCACAATTATGGTGTCCTCCATCGAAGGCAGTTTGGAATTTGTAGATATTATAAAATGTTGCCGCAAATTAATTTAATAGCTTGCCTACACTATGGGTTTGGCTGGACGCTCTTCCGTTTCATGCTGCAGGCCAAACCACGGCCTGTCAGCTAAATTTGTGCTGAGTTGGGTCCTCTTTGTCTATGCCAGCTGTAGCGAGGTTTCCTGCTTTGATCAGCGAGTTAGTACCTGAAAAGCACCCCTTCAACATCCCCAAATATCCCGGCAGCTCTTTACGTGTAGCTTGTGACAATAAACATTTATTTATTGATTGATTGTGCTGCACTACTCCAATCTGAGTGGTGCCTTGTGGAGACATCACCAAATGTGCATTTCTATCCCCCAGCATGACTGAGGTAATGGTGTACTTGGCGACCACAAAATTAAAGGCATGTCTGTCTTCTAGAGCTCAGTACATCAACATTCATGTTGATTAGCCAGTCATTTATGTGGATTTTAAATCACTATAGTGATTGACAGGTGTTTCATTGGCCTCTGTTAACACCTAAACTGAATGTAGCCCAGAAGTTTCAGGAGTAATGACAGCTCAATAGCTTTTCCTTTGTCATGGTCTTCACCCTCATTTTCAAAAGTTTTTTTTTTTTTTTAAATCCAAATCAGGTTTTTTTTTTTTTTTTTTAAATCAAAGCCCCAGAAAACTGCTCATCTTAGCTGGAAATTCGGAAAAGTACATGCTAAGAAAATATTTTCGGTGTACCCAAACACTGAGTGATTCTATTTTCACCTTGATATCCCAGTTTCTTTGATTTTAAATTGTGCTTTAACACCACCAACTTACTCAAAGCATGCTGTACTTCTTTAATGTACTGCACATTTCAAAGATGTCCAAATCTGCAGTAATATTGCAGATTTCATGAGATCACATTACTTCTCATTTGGGCAACACCACAGCACTTTCAAGCACTTTGAGATCCTGAAAGGTGCGATATTAATGCATTATCACTGTGGTCTTGTAGCACATCATTAACATAATTATTTTGGTATACACACCATTGTAACAAAACTCTAGAAAGACACTTGGAATCAAAAAGGAATTATCTTAAAGTACAGGAAAGTACATGGTCCCAATACATTTGCAATTGGAAACAGTCGAAATGAGTTATACTGGTCTCGTTTCATATTTTGTCTTGGCTGTCACTTCATAACTGGATACTGATACTGATACCATTATAAGCACTCAGTAGCTGAGTAAGTATTGCTATACACATTATATATGAAACAGAAGCAGTTTTTACAGAACATAAAATGGGTGGTCTATAATGAGTGTGGCTATTAATAACATGGTGTGTGCCACGATTGTTATAGTTCTTTGTAAAATGAGGTATGCCTGGTGTCTGTCATGTAGTTCTCTGTGTTCTAAGTAATGTTTTTCAGTGCACACCGAGATGACAGCTGACTGTGGATATTCCTCTGCTGTTTGTCTTTCAGATTTGCTTTAACAGTTTTGCGTGACATCACCTGCATGGCCTGTCAGATTGCAGGGACCCTGTGGGTCTTACCATTGGAGGAGGGGGGGAGGGTCATGGGCAGGTGGTTGCTTCCGAGGTGTTTGTCAGCAAATAAACCATGAACTACTCTTGAAGCTGAGTCATGAAAATCCCCATGTTGTGCTCACAGCCTTCAGATGTGCCTTGGTCCGACTCAAACTGGAATGAAGACGCCAGAGTGATTTTCTTCTGTTCTTAATCTACTGAAGCAAGGGAACCATTTAGATCTTTTTTCTTTCACACCGAAGCAACGACCTAATGTGCCGTTAATGTGAATACGTCATCAAGCTCAGTATGAAAGGGGGGACACAAGTTACTCTAAGTAGGTTTCGATCAAGGAACCTCATTGGTTACGATCAATGGCGCTCTAGTACTACAGTAGCCACTGAGGACAACAGAACGGCTCTTCTTCTCTGTAGATATTGGCAATGACTTCTAGCCCTCTTAGCCATAAATTCCGTTCTTCTCGATCACAAAGATGCTTGAACATGATTGCACCCCATATGTAGTTGCATTAAGCCTTCATTAGGTAACTTAGTAAAGAAAATAAATCCTATAAAGTCTACGACTGCCTGACCAAACACCAGAGTGTTCGTAACATCCACCATGTTGAATATCCAGTGTAAACAAACTTTGAAATGTACGCTTTTAATGATGTTGAAATGTGACAATCCTGTTCAGCGGTGATGTCTGTGGAAGTAAGCTTGCTGACCCGGGTCTTGTGTGAACGGCCAGGACCTGGTACTTACTCAAGACTATAGTGTGGTGTGAATGAGTCAAACATGTTTTGAATCCATGTTCAAAAGCCTGTGTCAAGCCTGAGTTTTGTGTGTGAATGAGGTATTAGAGAGAATGTAAAATCATTCATTAAGGTCACGGAGTGAGAAAACGAGTGGTGGCGTCCTCCCACGTTACTCAGTCTGGTTTAGGTACTGTCCATGGGCACGTGTGTCCTGCTCTTCCTCTTCTATCTTCTTCCTCACATTGCTCTCCAGCTCCAGCAGCTGTTTGTAGAGGGCCTCTGACATGTCTTCATCCATGTCCATCTGAAAGAAAACAAGAAAAGTGGAAGTTTATGAAATTTAGGGAGTTACCCACAGTCAAGATTCTTTGACTTTCCATGATTTAAATACTAAGCCCTGAGAGGTTTTGAGAATGAGAACAGGCCAATCAAGGCCAGTCATTCTGGCCAAGGACTACATAACATCTAGCACCCCATTTTCATAAGAGGCATCCTCGTTTTGTCCAAGATCTCGACCCAATGCAATCGGGTGAGACGGCCCTTTCTCAGGGAAGGGGAGGAATGAGAAGCGTTAAAGACAGGCGGCAGTTTCGTATGTGCACACCTTACGGGGCTGTGTGTAGTTGTTTCCAAACCCAGATGTCAGGCTGTGGTACTTGGCAAGTGGGTCCAATGACTCCGGTTTCTGAAGAAACAACCAGCTCTGTGAAACAAAAATAGAGCATGGACATTTTAAAAGCAATAATCATAATCAAAATAAGCATTTTTACTTTCAACATTGCTGCTATTATTGCCTTTTGCTTTTCATATTCTGTTGCTCCTGTTACTTGTCATGCTGCTGCTGACAAACCTATTTCCCCATGGGATTAATAAAGATGTCTGTCAGTCCATTTCTTTTTGTCTGTATGTGAGTCAGTGAGTAACAGGGCAGAGTGAATGAGCGAATGTGAATGAGAGAGCCAAGAGAGTGAAACATTGACGGAATCAGCAGGGACCATTACGAGCCCAAGAGATTTCAAATTACATCGAATTCTGTTATGCGGTAATCCTGAAATAAAAGGCAACTGTTAGAAAGTTTAAAAAACAGCTCTTAAAGAAGCACCTTTAAAGAGGTTTAATACATGTTAAACCCTTAAACTCACAGCTCAACCAACCAGTTAAGGTTGCTTTCACATTCAAATGTAGTTTTGTGTTCACATTTGTATATAAATAAACTACATTTTCATTTGAAAAGACTTTTAATCGCTTGTTAAAGCTGCTATTTAAAGGAGGGAAACCATTTTGTTAGTAACACAGCAAACATTAATAACCGAGCCTTGTGAAGCAAGTGCTTCACCACAAGTCATTGCTCAACCCTGGACCTGCACAAAGAGAGCTGAACAATCCAAAAGGATCAGACCTTTATAAATAGCTCCCTGGCCAGTTCATGCCTCCAACCAAATATGGGCACACCAAAAGCAGGGGTTAGAGATACAACCGCCCCCTCCTGATAACCCTGAAGATAAGCCATCTCTCTTATCTGTCCCCTTGTTTTATTTTAAAGGAGAGCAGACAGGTCCATCCTCTTTTCATATTTAAAAAGTAAAAAATGTTTTTGCTGAGACATGGGAATGAGATCACCTACCAATGCTTCTGCTCCGTTATAAGGTGTCAGGGTGAATGTGTTGGTGAAGACCCGGATCTGTTAAGGCACAGACAATCTCAGTTTACAGTGTTGCGATAGATAAGTGCCATATTACCCTATCATCAATGACACAAGCAAAATGCAACCAAGGAAACATCATTGCACTTTGCTCAACAGCTCAAATATCACTTATTTTCAGAGTCATTACACATTTTTATTTCTGTATAACAACCCACACACTCTGTAGGAAGTCTGGGTAACTGCAAATGAACGTTGAGACGTTAACACATTTGTTCAATGTTTTGCCTCTTTATCCTGTGTTGGTACTGACAACATTGTGTGAAGTGGCTCAGACAAAAACTTTACTTGCTGAACATTACAGCGGTCTGTAAACAAATTTGTGTAATTAAATATGTAAGCACCACTTAAGTATAATGTTCTACGGTCAAGAACATACGTAAACGTAACACCTAAGTGCAATTATAAGAGCAGCTTGCAGAATCCTTATCCTTCCACACTAGCATTTGCATAGTACTTTAATAAGTAATAAGTGCACTGTGCAAATCCGCTGGAGTGTATACTGCAGCACAACTTTATAAACTTTTTCATCCCAAGGCCCCCTATTATGACTGCCCTATTGATTTCTACCCCAATAAAATAGTTCAAATTTGACGCCTTTATAGCACACTAAAAGCATGTCTATCTCATGATGTCATGAAGTGTATGGACCTATGACATGAAGCTTTTCAGTACAGTGACTGTATTTAATCATGACCGAAGGGCAGGCATTGTTCACTCACCAGCCACATGACAGGCATGATCAGGGTCCAGAAGAAGGAAGGTAGAATGCCATAGGTCAGATTGGTCATCACTAATCCAGGGCAAATCACAGACGAGAAAACTCCCTGTCATCACAATAGGAGGTTAGCACTGAAGCTTTTAAAACTACAGCCCTTATTAAACCATACTTGGCCAAGAATATTTTCATAAATAATTGGATATATTTTTATATTTTAAATTTCATTTATAATATTGTATATCTAGGTGTGTATTCTGTAATATTGCAATATTGCAGTAAGCAGTAATGACATCCTTACTGTAGGTGTGTACGGCTATGCACAATATGGTGTACATGTGTATGCACTAAAGCAAATATTTTGCTTTGCCCGGGGCTAACCGGAGACTCTTGTTCCCATCATTAAACAAAATCACATTATATACACAACTGACAGTCAGGAGGGCAATGCTAAATATTTGCCTTAGTACATACACATGCACACCATATTGCGCACAGCCTTAGTATACACCTAAGGATGTCATTACTGCTTACCGCAATATTGCAATATAACACATTATGCCCCCCCCCCCCCCCCCCCCGTGACCTTACCTGGCTGTTGTAGTGCCTGTTGAGGGCCAGGCTCAGCAGGTCCGAGGCGTACTTGGAGGAACTGTAAGGCTCCACCCCCTTGTGGTGTTGAATGTCATCTAGACTGAAGGCGGACCTCCTGGCATTGCTGGACGACGTCCAGATCAGCTGGGCTGTGTGACCCGGCTGGCACAGGAGCGGCTCAAGCTCTCTCACCTGGATCAGGTGACACAGAGCAGGGGTGTTTGCGAGATGTGGGCAGGAAACAGGAAACATGCCCTATCAGGGTGCCCCTTCCCATCAATGAACACAAGTGTGCCCCTTCCCAGCAATGAAGCAGACAGTTTCCACTCTCAATGAAACAAATTCTGCACACCGCTGTCAGGAGACATTATTTTAAAAGTGCCCAGTTATCTTGAATGGCATTGAACAGTTTGAAGTCTAAGAGAATGCACATGATGATTTTGAATTGTGGTATGGCGAATGGTTAATACACACCAACAGAGAAGGCAGCGAAGGCTGGCATTCAATAATGACATGCACAGTATTTTGCCTGTCTGGAAGTATGAAAGCTACACAATTCAGAGAGCATTATGATCTCTATGGGCTTTGAGGTTCAATTAGGAAGAAAAGCAGAACTGAGATCAGTGGAGTACACATGTGTCACGTGCACTTAACACAGGCCAGCTCAGTGTGAAGCTGATCTCAGATCAGTGGAGAGAATGCAGCTCAGCTGGTGGACCGCAGAGTTTAATTAAATGGCTACATGCACTTTGGAGAAGACACATCCATTCCCAATTTGACAGAGGATGTCACAGTGGTTGGGAGTGTCTAAAATGCACATTCCAATTATACTTCAGCATTTTTCCCAACTAGGGCAAAAGCAAAAACAGGAGCTACAAACAGGTTATATAACCTACAGCACAGTACATTGACATAGCAATCTGTATATTCATTTGACAGGTGGGACCATTAATGAAGGTTGATGCCTGGCCAGGAAAGCAACTGAATATTCAGTCTGACAGTGAGCAGTGTCAGCAGGTGTTCCTGCTTAATTCATGTATATTTCACAGTGGTGCTCAGGTTTCCCAGCTGCACAGTGACACACAGTTTACACACTGCAGACTAAGTTACATGGCACACTTCAGCAGCAGACAACATGCAACGACAATCAATCAAAAATCAACCCTGTGTCATTTATAAAGGCGAGTTTATAAGCTACCGACAATCAGTGGTCCATACCTTCTGAACAAAGTGTAAGTGGTCTGAGGTATAACTCACCAACAGGAAGTGTCCGAAGAGGTTTGTGGCAAACACTTCCTGCAGTCCGTCGGGGTTCACGCGGTCCTGCTGCGTCAGCAGACCCTCTGCGGTGGCAAACATGTGAATGACGTTTCTGCAAAACAAAACGTCATTTTTCAGGTAAACTGAAAAAATTGATTTATGCTGGTCCTAAGAATTTGTTGAATTTTTCTGGACAGGGGTACGGCATGGCACCAATGGTAAATTTCCCTGGGTAAGCAAACTAAAAAATATATGATAATTAAGTAATACAGCACAAAACACAAAATAAATGAAATAATAATTCATGCTCTAAGAAAGTAGGAAGCCACAATTTCTGAAAACCCGTGATGATGCCCTGTATGATCTGGAATGGGAGAAGATTTCCTTTCCGTTTGCCCACCCAGGAACATGGCTGGATCAAAGTAATCAGCTAAAGGAGGTGACCACATGATCAAGGGTGCTCAGTGCTTTACTATTTACAGGCATCAGCGGAATCTGTGGGATCTAGCGGCTCTTGAGGGAAATATGGCTTTGAGACCTAAATCTAGAGTAAAGGAGGCTATACCTGGAGAAAAGACCCTTAAAAAGGGCTTTGAAGTCCACCTGAGGGTTGGGCATAATTCCAGCGTTGAGGTACAGGTAGTCCAGTCTGTTATATCTGGGAGAGATATTGAGACATCCTATTTATAGATGGGAAGAAATACCCACACACAGATATAAAGCTTGTGTACTTTTTGCACACATAAACACACTTACTGTACACACACTCATCATAAAAATGATTAAACCTTATTTTGTGTAGTATTTATTTCACCATGCACCTGATGAAATTGATGATATATGAAAATTGATGATATATGACCGTATTACACTGCTTATTTCCACACCATCCAAACCATTATGATTGAGATAGCAAGTGTGCCATTCACTAAGTTACGGGTTTGTAAAGCAAAATAAAAACCTACACAGAAGAGACCTTGTAGTTCAATCAATTTTGCAGTAAACATGATGCAGAACAAGTTCGTTATTTTTGTTATTTATATTTTGTTTTTTTATCAGTAACCTTTTTATTTGACTTTGTTTTATTCAAAGAAAGATGCATCACAAAATGCTTCTTTCAAAAAGTTTTCACACAATTACACAATTGGTTTAAACTGATTTATTTGTTTTACTTTTATGTTCCGTGAAGCACTTTGTAATGCTTCCTATGCATAATAAGAAGAATAACAATTATTATTATTATTATTATTATTATTATTATTAATATTATTATTATTATTATTATTATTATAGTAGTAGTAGTAGTAGTAGCAGCAGCAGTAACAGTAGTAGTAGTAGTAGTAGCAGTAGCAGCAGTAGTAGTAGCAGTAGCAGTAGCACTAGCAGTAGTAGCAGTAGGAGAAGCAGAAGCAGCAGTATTACCTCTGCTTGACCTCTCTGGCCGCTTTCAGTACGGATTGGGTGCTGCCGACGTCGAGGCGCAGGATGGAGATTTGGGCATCACTATGGGAGACCAGCAAGGCGGAGCGGGCCGCCTCGGCCCTCTGCATGTTGCGACAGGCCAGACACAGCTGGATCTGCCTGTCCTGGCATAGCAGCCGTTCACACAGGGCCAGTCCAATGCCGCTGTGCAGCAACAGACACAAATACACAGACACGTTCACACATTGCACCAACCCGCCAAAATGCATTCTGCAATTAACTCATTTATTTGGCAGATGCTTTTGCACAAAGAGGCTTCCTTCCAAGGTCATTACTCCAAACAATACCAATTTAAATACCCAGGATAACTCTAAGCACCAAAACAATGCACAGTAACACTGATATAGACATTTAATATAAGGCTGATCAGGCTCAGCCATTCCACAATCCACATAAATAGATTAATTATTTTGTACATTAAAACATAGGCAGAATGAATCACACCAAGTAATACAGAGCTGTTGCATAAACACAAAATCTGCTTCAGCGCTGCATCTGTCCAAACGGCCATGCGCATCATCAGTAGAATAACCTTTCAAGTGTTGCTGATGTAAACAGCCCATTCCCTACAAGAACACAAAAGTGCTTTCTTTTATCTCCATCTCGCTTGGTGAGATTTTTTTTAAATAGTAAAAAACAATTCCTTAAGCAAACAATTTCCATTGTAATATATTCACACATTTGCAATAAAATAATATAGAATAGATTTATCAAAATAAATTATAATACATTGTACATGGTCCTTATTTCACAATAAATTAGCTACGTCTTGCTGTCTGGTATGCGTATTAAATAGGTAATAATGAAAATATCACACCAGCCTCCCATTATCAAAAAACAACTCAAGAATAAAAAATGGATTTATATATATGGAAAAATATTTTGTCGTAAACAACAGGAAAAAATCTAAAATATATCTTTATAAATGAATGAAATCTGAATGCATTTCTGGGACTTAGTATCAAATTTGGATTAGATCAGTAGATAGTTAGCTACCCACTCATACACACTTCGAGAAGTTTTTAAAAAAAATATCTGAAGATAACTTTGCGATGTTCATGCAAATTTTAGGCTACATAAAAGAAAATACCAGATAAAACTGTTTTTTGTACATTTCGAAGGTCGAATGGCTAGCTAATCACCTGATACCTGCCGAAATACCATCAGCCATGGTATTATATTGTCAAATATGTAAATAGGAAATATGAAAACAGCAAACCGAACGATACAGAATAACTAATTGCTCACCTGTTCGCACCAGTCACTAAAATTACTTTATTCATTCTGGGTAGTGAATTCGGTGGTAGCCTGTATAAATATATATATATCATTAACTATCAACAGATCTATGAACGCTCCAGTATCAATCCACCCAACTTTCCGATCGCCTGTTAAAAGTGTAGCCTATGCTCAGTGTTTTACGTGTCCCATTCCCATGGTGTGATTGGATGTCATAGCGCTTAACCAATAACATTTTACCTACAGACAGCCAAGAGGGTCAAAATACTCAAACAGCGCTAAACTTAAAGTCACGGCTTTTGTGCTTTTAAACTACCAGCCGGTTCCAAAAATACCCTAAATAATTCTGTGTAGATGGTGTAAACAGCTCAGTGCCGTTCGAAACAATTTTCTAGATGGTGTAAACAGTTCAGTGCCATTCTGATAAAATTCAGTATGCTTAATAACAGGAATGTACGATGCATTAAAACTGAGTATTTCAGTAAAGTATCAAAGCTTTTCATAAAATGAAGGTAACCTCCATCAGAACTGCATTCTTGTGCGTGCATCTTTTGGAAACATTTAGCAATGCTTACTACGCCCCCAAGAAGACAAAGAAAAAAAGACACAGGAGAGCACTGAGTTTTCTTGAATCAGACTTCTTTTCATCTTCAGTCTTCCAATGTTTTTACTCAAGACATTTTATATTCATATTCAAAAGAATAAAATTCCCTCTCTTTCTGTAAACAATCAATTTCACATGCTATACAAACAACTATAGACTTTCCGTTTCCAACAAAACTTGTAGTGCTTCTTCACAGTCCAGTTTCTGAGTAATCTTTTCTCCCTGGCCCACAGAACATTCTCATACTATACAATATAGAAATTGGATCCACACTATATAATTGAAAGTGAAGGCCATCCAATTAGGATGGATACTTAACAAAAAATAACAACATAATTATACAGAAAAATGAAAAAACATACAATACCTACAAATATTAATAACATGTTTTGATACTGCAACTTATTTAACAAGATCTACATCCCTACAGGATGGGATAAGCAAAAAACAGTCTAAAGGAGCTGTTGGCCCCAGAACTGTGATATTTGATATTTGGGTATTACTTGCCTTATTTACATTTGTTCTATTTGTATATCTTTGGTTAAATTACATCATCTTACATTCAAGAAATTCTCAAAATAAAGACTGAGAACAAAAACAACACATTCCATAGCTACTATTTTACATTTCCTCCATGTATAGTTCCTACAAAATTCTTCTTATGCTGAACTATGTATACAGAAACATGAGAACAAGCTTAATAAACAATATGTACAGTGTAGTCACACTACTCTCATTTCTAAAAAACAAAACCAACAAAACATTTTTTTCCTACAATAGTACATACGATAGAAATTTACGAATGTGTGTTGCAGGTGTGTGTGAGTGTGTACATATGTAACTTAGTGTGTGTGTGTGTGTGTGTGTGTGCGTGTGTGTGTGTATGTGTGTGAGCGACCAAGTCCTTGGTGCTTGCATACCAGGCAGCTAAGGGGTCAGCACCAGGGTACATTCAGAGGATCATCAGACCCTACACACCAGCCAGACCTCTCCGTTCTGCCACCTCTGGACGCTTGGCACCTCCCCCTCTTCGCGTCTGCACTTCCCGCTCCCGTCTGCTGTCTGTCCTGGCCCCTCGCTGGTGGAATGACCTCCCCGTGATGGTCAGAACAGCAGAGAATCTCACCACTTTCAAACGCAGACTGAAGACTCATCTCTTCAGGCTGCACCTCTCCCCACCCCTCCCTAGCCTATAGTTCAGCTCATTGTACCTAGCTAGGATAATTTGATTATGTTAGTGTATCTGGTAGGATTGTTTTTGTATGATTAGGTGTGATTCCAGTGCTAGTTTGTACTTTGTACTTGGTAGGATTCTTGCTGCTGAACAAGCTTACTCTACAGGGTTGGAGTCCTGATCGATGTGGTCACTTCTGGCACTACGATCCTTACTTCACTCTAGTGTTTCTTTTGCGCCTCTACATCTTGAAACCTATGCACTTGTTGTACGTCGCTCTGGATAAGAGCGTCTGCTAAATGCCTATAATGTAATGTAATGTAATGTAATGAGCGTGCATGTGAGTGTGGGTATGTGTTTGTGTGCATGCCTGTGTTTGCCTATGTGTAAGCCTATCCTTGTGAGTGTGCGTGTGTAAATGTATGTGTGTGTGTGTGTGTGGGACTATGGAGTCCAGTAGACACATTGGATTTCTACACAGGGCACTCCAGTAGGGTGCGGTGGATCTCCTGGAAGGATGGCCGCTCCTTTACGCTGCGGTGCCAGCAACTCAACATCAGTCTGTACACTGAGTCAGGACAAATTGCTGGCTGCGGCAGGTAGATCTGGAAGGACACGTTAGACACACACTGGTTGGACTACTGTGATTAGTCGCTACAGCCAATACAACCTCAAGACCAGGAATTACTTTCCAGGGAATCCAATTTTACAGAATAATTTTTCTGCATACCTGCCGACTCTGGTCGCGGAAGAACTCGCCGGTATTCTCAATGACCTGCTCATCAGAGAGCTGGGAATATGGCTGCTCCTTGCAGAAGGTCAGGGTCTCCCACAGAGTCACACCGAATGCCCACACATCACTGGCTGTGGTGAACTTTCCCTGTGACATGAAGCCAACAGACCCCTGTTATCACTATAGTCACATAGTCTCAGACCTGAACACCCGAACCTGCCATAACCGTAACAGGTAAACCAAATATATAACTAACAATGCTGTGTATGTGCAGTGCTCAATCTGACTGATATGAATGTCAATGGAAACTGTTAAATACAGCAACGATTATACACAGCACATTGTGTTAATTTTGAGTGTGTTTCTTGCAACCCACCTCAGCTTTTTTCATTGACCCTCCAGTGGGTCCCAATCCAGAGGACACAAAGTGAACAAAATATTATTGATTTGGAACATGGATGACAGGCAAGTGCAATGTCACTGAGTACAGTTCTCTTCCAGAAATGCCTCACTATCAAATGCATAATGTATAAAAATATATCCTATATGCTTAATGCCTGAAAGCAAGAAGAAAATAATTTGGAACAATTTAACCCCTTTTTGGTCCCCCAAATTGGTACAATTGGTACTCTTAAGTAACCACAGTGCCAGCTGCACCCATGCATAGTCCTCAAGCTAATTCACTTATCCATAAGACAATCTACAAGTAGAATAAAAAAAAAGCCTTTGGTTGGTTGGTTGGTTGGTTGGTACAGAAGCTTGTGTTTGTTGGTGTGAATGCATATCCATCAATCCTCTTTGAAAGCCCTGGATAAAGGCTTTAAAGGCTTTAAATAATGTTAGTGTAACATGGCAACATAACGCTAAGTTTGGTCAAGATGGTGTCTCGGCAGTGAATATGTCTGGAGCACATGCACCCTAGATGCTGGTTTGTGGTGGGGCTGAGTGTGGGACGGGGGCAGAGCCTCCGTGGCTCCTCACCAGCAGGATGCTTTCCCAGGACATCCACCGAATGGGCAGGACAGCTCGGCCCTGGATGCGGTAGTAGTCGCTGCTGTACAGGTTGCGGCTCATGCCGAAGTCAGCGATCTTGATAGTGTAGTTCTTCCCCACCAGGCAGTTGCGTGTGGCCAGGTCACGGTGCACAAAGTTGAGGGAGGACAGGTACTTCATTCCGGAGGCAATCTGTGTAGCCATGTACTGCAAGTTACTGTAGCTGGATCACAGAAAAGACACAAGCACACAGACAGACAGACACACAGACACACACACACACAAACAGAGAGGAATAATAAGGTTTAAACAACTTTGGAATGTTTCAATTTCATATGTAGGCATCACTAATGGGGGTAATACTTAACCCCCTCAAGAGGTTTTTAACCAGTAATACCTATCAATGGACCAGCCAGCATGTATATATTATGGAAAGGAAAGCACTTTGAGTGTTGACATAATATGCAAATCTATGTAAAAACAATTCTGCATAGTTTCACTCTCATTATCTCTTAACAGCATTTTTACCTGTCAGTGCATACATGTCAGTAAGAATTCAGAAAGCAGAGTTAGTGGAATACCTGACAGTGGGCGTGTCACCCGACAGGGCTGCCTGGTCACCTGGCCCATGGCGGGACAGGAACTGGTTGAGGTCGCCATTCTCCATGTATTCTGTGATCATGCAAAGCGGGTCGCTGTTCATGCACACCGCCAACAGACGGATAATGTTGGGGTCCTTCAGCCGAGACATGATCTTAATCTCCTTCAGGAAATCGTTCCTGGAGATGAAGGTGGGGAAGGAGATGAAGAAGGAAAGGAAGAGTGGGAGGAAGGAGTTCACAAAAAAGCCACAGGTTGAACAATATTGCTTAGAGGAACCATAATGCTCAGTGAGTGTGTGATAAAACTTATATTAGGACTCCGTCAGCACTGCTTGTTGGCTCCTTCACCTTGCGCTCTTGTTGGCGTCTTCTCTCAGCATCTTCACAGCCACAAGGATGGGCAGGTCCTCGCTGATGTCAAAAGAGAAATCTTTGTCCATGAAGTCCTGCATCCCCTCAGCCTCACACAGGTGCACCTACAGTAACACAGCAAAAAAAAATGTTAGGAAAAATTACCCTCTTGCTACATTTATTAATTATAACCAAGCAAGTGTATATGAAAATGTATGGCATACTGGGCCTTTGTGGACAAGTCACAAGGTCTGAAAGCAATATTTTCTGAAGCAAACTTTATGTGAGTGTGCATGTTTGACCTCTGTATTATTGAGGGAAGATTATGTTGCACTAGTTTAAAAAAAAAAAAAGAAAAGTTTTATTTGAAGGCCGGCAGGAGGCAATGAGCTCCTGGGAATGTTAAACCCTGAGAACAGGTTATTTGCTCTACTCCAGGTGTATTTTAAATTATGAATTCCTCTCATATTCTTTCCATCTCTATGGTTACAGGGGTCAAGAGTGACTAGGCCACTGACCTCTCCAAACTGGCCTTCCCCCAGTTTCTCCTTGAACATGAGCAGTTTCCGTGGGAACTCTCCCACGGCGACGTCTTTGCCGGACAGCAGGTCCATGGTGAGGGCGGGGACAGAGTAAGTGTTGCTTCCTGTCACGCCCTGTAGATTAACAATGTCTGCCTCAGCGTAGTGAGGGACTCCGTCCTGACTGGTGGCTTGAGCTGTTTTAGATACCCCGCTCGCCCCTGCTGCAGTACACACACACACACACACACAAATACAATGTCACACACAAACATAGACACACATGCACACACAAGCAGCAATACATTTATTGTTTTCATTATACATATAGAAACAACAGACAATTGCACACTTATTAGTACTTGATAAATTTTATAATTGCATTTACAATAAATTATTTGTGTTTAGTCCAACATTAATAAATAAGTAAATGTGTTATTAAGAAGCAATCCAGACATCTGGAGTTTTCTGGAGACATCACAAAATTACAGTGATGTATATTGGTCTGGAGTTAAAATGCATGAACGTGATTGAATCCAGACCTTTCCTTTTCAACTGCTCTAAATTAGGATACTGTCTGACACCCTCAGACCTTGGAATCCTGGTCTTTAGCTCAGCAAGCCAATCATATCTCTCATTGTGACATATGGACAAAAATTGCTGTGCACTTTGAAACCCACAGCAGACCTACCCCTGTCACACATGTTCCAGACATCCTAGCCAATTCTGGAGGTCTGCTATAATTTCATCTCTCCCAATTAGATGCCACCTGAGCCTCTCTCAGCCCACTCACCAGCTTCCTCCATGGACTGGGAGAGCTCTGGGAGTTTGCGGATGAGGCGGGATGGCTCCTGGTAGTCGGGCCCCAGGGGGAAGATCCTCTCGTAGGTGGAACTGGACTCCTGCTCACTGGGGGATGTGGAGGAATTTTGGTGGCTGTAGAGAAACGTCTCACTCTGCATGGACAGGCTGGTGGTCAGCTCATCATCAAGCATCCGCCGAGAGGCCTGGGGGAAAGAATGGTCAATGAACAGGTACACATGCAGCGGGACTCCTCAAGACAATGTGCTGCTCTTGCACACCATATTAGGGCAAACCAGAGCAATGACACTGCTGACACCACACACAATCTATACAAAACAGATGCATTCCTTCCATCATCTGTACCACCATATTCTAGAAGCTTCTAGTCAGATATTTTAGTACTGCTTGTGTTGCTATACAAGCTCTGGGTTTTCTGTCTTTAATCATACCATTTTCATGATTATACTTTCAGAACTTTCAGTTTCAAGAATATGTAGTTGATCATCTGTCTAGTATGGAATCAATCCATACTATTACAGTAGAATTGGGAGTTTGCATTTGTAAAGTCAATATTCCCTGAAATGGTTTTAATTCACAGTGTAGTGAGGAAAAAAGTACTACCGCAGGCCATTAGCCTCAGCCATTCAGCTTTACAGGACACATACTGTACCCTAGTAAGTACAAATCCTCACCTTCTCAAGCATCTTTTGCCAGACCTGCCGCCACAACATGATGACTATTATCGCCATGAGGATGGCAATGATGGCCACCAAGCAGCCAACAAGAATCCGGGTATTACTATCATCCACTTTGTGGGTTGGGTCATCCGCTGAAGAAAAAGTTGAGAGAAAGAAAGTAGCTTGGATGTGCTTGGAGGAAGATATCCACCCAGAGACGAAAGTATGTGATGAAGCTAAATGAGATAATGGACAAACCTGGTTGGATAATGCCGGGAAGCGCAGTTTTTCGTGGTACCAGTGTGGTGTTGTACATTGCAGTGTCTGAAAGAGTCACAAGTTTGGGGGACACATAAGAGAGAAGGTAAATGCAAGAGAGTCCACAAGACCAAGGGTAAACAAAGCCCATTTTAAGATGTCTTGTACATTACAGCAAGGGTTTCCAAAATGGGGCCTGGGGCCCACTGGGGATCAAATGACCATATAGCTTGAGGGTTCTCAGCAAAATGTAAAAGATTTGTGCTCATAGTGATAGCACACAACAGATTCAAACCGGCTAGAATACTTGTGACATCACATCCATTTATCTAGCATAACTTACAAAGAAAAGTACATAAGTTCCTTCAATTAAAAGCTAGTGAGAGTGCATGTACCAGAATCAGCTTCACTCTTAGCATAGTCAACTACCTAAGTGACTTTGAGCGTGTTTTGTTGTGGGAAACATAAGGTAACCACGCAAATGTGGAGAACCCTCAGACCTGATTGGAAGGTGATCTCGCTGAACATCATCCAGGCGTCAGCAAAGAAGTACTGGCACTTGATGGCGCTGGCCATGCGGTTGTGGAGGGGGACAGTGATGAAGCGGGCACTCGGGTTGACGTCGTCCATCACCGGGCTGAAGAGCACGGGGTTGGGCTCCCAGTCTGACATTGAGCGGAAGTAGCAGACCACCTGGCGGAATGTCTTCACCCTCTTTGTGAACATATTGTTGCAGTGCACCTGTGCAGCAGCATCGCAATGGGAAATGAAAGATATCTCAAGGCCTCGCTTGTTATAAGAACAATTACTAAACTCATTTCTATGCCGAGTGATCGGCAAATACATAACTTTTAAAAATCATGCTTAAAATCAACTATTTCCATTCTAAATGCTAAATGTCAACAGCAGTAAAGCAATAATTATTTTGATGTAACGTTTAATTTGGGAAACAGTGAATATCAGTGCTGCAAAGTTATTATTTCATACATGCAAAAATAATATTGACATGTTTCTGACGTAAATAAGATTATCAAGTATACCTTGAACAAAAACTTCTACTGGTTTAATGATTTTCTACTGTCTGTATGCCCTGCTGCACACACACAAAAAAAAAAACACAAGCATCCAAGCTTGTGTACCTTCATGGTGGTGAAGTTGCGGACTCGGTCAAACTCAAACACCATCTCTACGTGTTGGAAGCTCTCGTTGTTCCAGCCCACGTAGTCATAACCGGGCCAGACGTTGTAAATATGGCTGTGGCTGAAGTCGTCCAGGCCGCTCATGCCATCCGTAAGCTGACCCAGGCCCTCTGTCATCCTGCTGTGTTAGGGTTAGGGTTAGGGTGTTAAATACAAGGACCAGCAGACCAGCACTGAATGCTCTCTTGATGTAAAATTTCTGTACAGTACATGTGACAAAAGCTGCAAGAAATGGGGTTACTGACATGCTGTCAGTTCATGTGGAGGAATAATAGAATCTGACAATTAATTAAGCCTTTAATTAGGTAAAAGAAAATAATGCAATTTGATAATACTTTCAGAATATTAATTTGGAGAAAATTTAGTTAATTAGAAACATTACAAACATATTAATAGTAGAAGCAATAGCTGTAATTCTTTCATAACTTATACAGGCACAGACCAAGGACAGATGATATATGCAGACAGGTGATCCTAAACTTGAAATTGGGTAGTCATTTTTATTTGAAAAATGTTTTTCTGTCAGGATGTTCAGTGACCACTAGATGGCAGTGCTCTCTTTTGGCATCATCCTTTTGGCACTCACTTTTGTTGGCAAGGCAGACTTCCTGTTCACCTTCTCATGAACTTGATATTTTGGGTTTGGTTTTAAAGTACATGCTATTTTCTGAGGTTTTGCATTTTTTTTTTGCATGAAGCTAAACATATTGTTAGGAGCACAATGTTTTTATTTTCATGTGCTGAGCAGGCTTATGATAGAGGTTCATGAAACCCTAAGCAGCTTGTGACTGTCTATTTGTTTATTTGTTTGTCATAGATCCGAAGGCAGTTGTGACACCTTTATCTTAAGACAAAATTTAAAAAAAAAACAATTTTCCAAATAAGTGCATTATTCTTATAGAATAGACTATTGGTATCCTTTGTAAAACGTTACCCTGATTAATTACATTTCTCCTGCCTTCAAATTTAGGAGATAGTTGTGTTGCAATTTGCTTGTGAAGTTTTCCAAAATCCACTGCCTATAAGCGACTTACCAGCAGATTTACCTATAACCTATTAAAACCCTCAATTTAAAACCCTCAGTTGGCTCCCATCCATTATCCCTCCATATCCTGCGCAGTTAATATTCCAGAAACCAAAAATCTTGCAATCCGGAAACCTTGGTAAATGATATAGACCCCCCCCCCCCCAGTACCCATAGCCTACACATTTGAAGGTGTAGCTCGAGGTGAGGAGGCGTGACGCACCTGTAGCCCACGGCCCCGTCGTACACCGAGTCGTTCAGGTGAAAAGCCAAGCCATGAAGGGTCAGATGCTCCCCTACTGGCGCATTGTAAGACACCAGGCCATCTAAGAGAAACAGAAGGGCGGTGAGATGTACGCACATCAAGCATAGTTAAGTTAGCATACTGCTGTTGCTCCACAAATGTGAAGATTTTATAGCAAGGGAAAATAAGAGAACCTTTCGGCCATGTTAATCTTTGTCAAACATGGTAGGAAATGTCCTGTTTGCTTCGCCAATACTCCTGGCCCAGTTGGCAGGGGCACAGTCCGGATTCGGTAGTGGGCTCTGTGACACAGACTAGTGCCTTAGCTGGATGTGTCACCCAAGGAGTCTGGTTTTAGGTGTTTACACAAGACCCCCTTCGCAGATAAAATGGATTGTTTTCAAAGATTGTCCTCCGACCGTTTTGGGAGGCAGCACAGTGCGCCATCTCACCTAGCCACTCGCAGCCGTAGAGCTCCACCCTCATGCAGACATTGGAAGAGTGGTCCGTCACGGGCATGAAGCGGACAAAGCGGGCGATGATGGGCGGCTCCAGGTCTTTCAGCACGATGTCATAGGCATTCTTATTTCCCTCTATAACCTGTGGGCAGGGAGGCGGTGCCACCTGTGAATCACTAGACATTCAGCAATAAATCAGTGGTACACGCTAAAAGAGCTGGGTGGGAACTCTGTCTTTGTGAAAGTGCTTTTGATGAATTCATTTAGATTCGTTAATTTTTGTTTCTATGTCACCATGGCTCACCTGGCAGAAGTCCATTGCTTACAGTTTAAATTAAGTGGATCTTCATAATGGTACATATTTTAGGAAAAACATAATAAAAAAAAATATCTGAATGTGAATGCGGGGGGAAAACAATGGGAAGCAACATACACACTCCAAGTCAAGGCTGTTGCCAGGCAGGCGTCCAAATGCTTTAATTAAGACAGGGCCAGGGTGTCACGCCCGACTCCCGCTCACCTCCCTGCTGTAGCGGTTCCTCCAGGAAACCCAGCGGCTGCCGTCGCGGCTGTACTTGATCTTGTACATCCTGGCGAACTCCTTGCCGATGCCCCCGGCGTGCCGGCCCTGGGTGCCCACCAGCGTGATGAAGTGCAGCGAGCGCAGGTCCACCTGCAGGAACTCCTTGGCGCTGTCGGGCTCCACCGACGAGTTCGGACACCACGCCCCGTCCCCGTCTTCCGACTCCAGCCTGGAGAGAGAGGGGGAGGGAGGGGGCAAGGCGGGGCAAGAAGGGACTGTGTGTGACTGCTTCGACATTGAGACGTGTTCCTCTGCAGAGCGACGTGGGGAAGGGAAGCCTAAACTTAAGTAAACCTTCCTGGTGGCCTCCTTGTGCTAAACAACATCAAAAAGGGCCACGGTACGTGTGGTTTTGGCGCAAGTGTGTGATCGTGCTCGTGTGTTTCACGCAGGTTTGTGTGGAAGTGTATATGTGTGTGTGTGTATTGTGAATGTGAATGAACATACCTGCCGTATCTCCCTGCAGTAGACTCAGACCACTGACTGGAAGCATAGATGTCCTCATCCTCAATCTGCCCACCGGTCATTCCCAGGGGGTAGCGACACACACCTGTGACGCCACACACATCGTGTCAAGCTGAATCAAATAGGTGAATTTGTTCACTAAGTGTGACGGAAAAGGTAAAAATTCAAAATAATTTAAGGGATAAGATTCTGCTTTTCAAAAATCTATAATGAGGCTGCTAGTGACTCATACTGCTAAGACACTATGTTCCAGTGCGTGGGTGGGCCCCACGGTCTGGTACTGAAACCTGATAGTGGTTAAGCTGAATGGGCCTGGCAGCAGGGTGGTACATAATTCCCCATAGTGTCACCCAGGGAAGGATGGTTTCGGTTAGCGGGACTTTCTGGGTCCCAAGCCAACAACCTTCTCTGACTTCCATGAAACGTTTGCCTGAGATGCAATGACTGGGCAGCTTTGCTGGAAGACTGCAGAGTGAAAAGAAAAGGGAGCTGACAGCACACTTTTAGGAACAGTTTACATGAGCTTGCCTGCCTGTGGCCTCCTGAATTTACAGAGAATGTTGCTGTGGAATTATGAAATAAGCCATCAAAATCACAAAACTGGGGTTGAAAATTGAATCCAAAAATCTCTCAACCCTTTGTGTGCAATTTATTCATTGCAAGATGGTTTTCGTGACTTGCTTACCCAATAAGTGCCAGTACATAAACCGCTCAAAAGTCCAAACAAAGATTTAAATTATTTTTATCTTTTAAACATTCACTGAACTGGCAAATCCCATTAAGATATAGAATCTCTTTTGCGGGGAAGATCTGGCACAGAGGGCGGCACAATAAATCAATGCAATACTTATACAAAAACAGAGATTGATGATACATGCTTAAAAAAAGTTAAAACATATGATACACTTCCAATATTGCTTCCTGAATTCTTGATATAAAGACATTCAATGCATTAAGCTCTCAGGGTGTTTTTGAAGGTTATTCGAGGACCAATCCTTCCTAGTCAGTTCTTGCTCTTAGTACATGAAATGTAAACAAGGAGATGAAGAAAGTGGAGATTATGAGAACCATTATTTAAAGCTTTTAGTATACGAATATATGAAGGTTGAGTACAGAGTACAGCTTTGTAAATTCTAAAAGATGGCAGTCTAGTAACCCATTTCACGTAAGAGGAGAACATAGCATTTACAGTTTTAAATGCGGGGGTTGGGGGAGCTGTCAACAGTTCTCTCTGTTGTCAGAACGTGGTTTGCTCTCTGACAGAGGGCCAGGGGGCACTGTTTCTCTGTCACTGCCAGTCCAAACACCACTTGAGCTGCCAGACAAGGAGGGCAATAAATATTGGTCAGAGAATATAAGAAACTTGTGTGTGGTCTGCTAATGGTTCAGATTATGCAGAGCCCCGCCCCCACTCGAGTCCAGGCAAGCCTCTGCAGGGTGTGGTACCAGTCAAGGACTTCACTACTAAATCATACAATTTACAAATGCCATATTAGATTTACACCATGGATAAAAGTATTTCAGGGCATAAATATAAAAAAATCGGTGCCCAATTCCAATGTGAAGATCAATGTGCTGTACTCAGTATGTGCTGCATGTCACAACTGTGACTGGTAATTTCCACTGTTTACATGTGCAAAACATCTGAAAGGAGCCAGGCAGCAAGGAGGCACGAAATGGCAGCCCACACAAAATTCCCTCCCTTTGGAAATGTATGAATAACCTGTTTAAGTTTAAAATCCAAATGACAGGGAGTGTACTTTAAGCCAAAAAACAAAAAAATCCTGCAGAGATTACATAGCATATCATTTAAACTTTCATAAATATGATGGAACGCATGTGTTATAAGACATATTCTAAAATAACACAGGAAGCACTACGTTATAAGACATTCTAAAATAACACACTCTATGCTGTTTATTGCAGATACTGAATGAGAAAAAATCATAAAGGACAGCAATGTATACGCTATATAGACAAAACATTTCTCACATTTGAAATGAAATATTTGACAATTTTAGAAATATACCCACTAATAAATTGGGGGTGAATGTTATGTTGGTACACTTGCACACACACACACATACATACACACACACGCACACGAGTGGCACAGCAAAGAGCCTCAGGTCAGCAGGCAGAGCTGCCTTATTGCACAATAGGCACAATATGAACATTCTATTATTCATGGCATGCATAGATGCATAGCTATGTCTGATAAACTATAATGTGGTTTATGAGGGTAAATAATCATTCAAAGTATGAAAAGCATGTAATTAAGAAAAATTAACAGCTTGTAAAAATTCTGGGATCACAATTGTGATTGGAACGGAATCCAACAAACACAGGGGGGCCCCAGGACTGAGTTTGGGCATCGCTGTTCTAGCAATGGTAACGAAGATGGCAGCGGACTTTTTCCCAGTCATTTTTTCTGTGCTTTTTTTCTTCTCTTTTCAACATTCGCATAAAAAGTCAAGATGGGAAAACCACTGCAGGTTCCTCTTAGCAGTCATGACCCGAACAACCGCACATGTTCTGTCAACAGAATATCCATATTCTGTCAACAAAATAAATAAATAAATAAATAAGTGTATGCTTAGTCAACCGTAAAGCAAAGGCATTGTGGTTTGGCATGGCTTTTTGTGTTTTGTTGATGTTTCTGGGAACTAATAGGACAGCAATTGCTGAGATCAGTAATATTACAGTTTTTTTAACACTGTGAATCAGAAAATTGGACAACTTCCATTTGGCTGGTGTATTTTGTATTTTATAATATCTGGTGCTTACCTTTTAACCATTTAGAAAAAACCTCATTAAAAAATAGAAAAGGGAGTCTGGAAAATAAAAATGGCAGTTGGAAAAAAGTCATTCGGAAAATTATGAAATGAAAAAAGCCATTCGGAAATGCAACGTTATTTTACATTGTACAAATATACCCTACATGAGTGGTGTGAACTATTTAGCCTAATTATTTCAAAATAAAATAAAGTATTTATCTAATTATTTACCTATTTTTTTTAATACATACACACACACACTTGCAGTCATGCGTGTGCGTGCACACACATGCATAATTTCATATTTATTTATATATTTATTTCATTTTGGCACATTTAGTCCTCCATAGCTTGCATACAGAACTCTAACATCCAACAAAGTAAAACTGATGGCAAAATTCCAGCTTCAGTCACATTTATAAGGAGACAGAAATGGAAACCGATCTAAAATAACCATAATCATACAAGGCAATACAAAGTGTATTTTATATAGCCTATTCAGTGAACTTCAGTTTGACAAGGTACTGGATCATATGTCGCCCACACACGATAGCTGGGATAAGGAAACTGTGAGTTTAACAGACTGGATTTTGTGAAAATAAATGATTCGGCAGAGCCAATATGGCTGCTTCTGACCACTTCCTGCACAGCCCACGGGCAAAAATACATCCAGATGTTTTCCTTCCATCTTTCTCTCCTTGGAAATAACACAGCAAGACTTTCTGGTTTATTAAAACAACTATCAATTTTGCATTCTGTCAACAATCTAAAAATATAACAAAAAAAAGGGCGGGCAAATCTCAGGTTTGTACAATGTAGCGGTGGCTAAATTAACCCCTTCTCCTAAGAGGCTTGTGCACATGCTGACGGAGTGGTGGGAACCCTAAGTCCCTGCTCTTTCTCATTTTCCAACGTCTCTTTTTCCATGCCTCTTGCCTGTGAAAGGATTGGTTGTCCCGTGGCACTTCCTGTCTAACCAATGCCTCCAACCCTCGCACATCTTGATGTCAGTCACTCAATATAATCACTCAATGCGCTGGATTCAAATGGTAGCTCGTCTTGGTTCTGCTCGCTGCACTTTGTATTATAATCATTTTCAAAAGAAACGGAGACATTTGGATCAGCACAGTAACGGGGAACTTTAATCGAGTAATAAGTTGGCTTGCAGGAGGCGAAGGATCCTGTCTGCTTAATCCAGCCCTGCATATTTTCCTGTCACTGGAAAAAGTGATGGCGAGACTGCCCTGTTATGAAACTACGTGCGATGTACACCCTTGCAGTTACAGGGATTGGAACATACATCCCTGCAGTAATGTTTATGAACTTGAACCATGCTTAAATGGACAAACACAATGGATTGTGAATTGTGTCTAGTGGGAAAATGAAATACAGTAGGCCCAGCCTGGATGACCATATACACAGTCAGAAAGTTTGACACACCTTAACCACATACTCCCAGGCACTCAGACTGTACAATCAACGGTGAGCATCTGGTTTGGAGGATATACTCACAAGTTCAAAAAACCTCACATTGTATGCAAAAGTGATGATATTTACTGAGGGCGTCAAACAATACAATTATGCTTTTCCAGGTTATGACTGGATTTGAGGGTTTTCTGCAGCCAAAAATATAATCTATTATGATAAATTGATAAGTTGTGAGTTTTTGACAAGCGACAGTAACATCTGTAGACCAGGCAGACATTGACAGACCAAGGGTTACACATTAATTTGTGAATATGACTGTAGTATATATAAATTCATGACAGAAATTTCTTCTTGGAAAACAGAAGACTTTACAACAAAATCTGATATTGTTAAACCAAAGTTTGTCATTTTGTGCGTGAGTAAAGACATGTTACAATGAAATGTATGTATGTAGAGGAGCTCAGAAGGTGACATCATCCCCTTGAGATTTTCTATTTAGCTGACCAAGCTAACCATGCCTGCCTTAAAATCAACAGCAGTTCAGTCAATGAGAAGACGTGGGAGATGAATGTGAGTTTGAATTTTAGGAGTTTAATGAATATTTATCTAAGGAGCACAGAGTGAATACAGGGTTCTTGTCAGGAAAATCTTTTGTTTTCAAAGTGTAATTACAGTGTGTGTACCAGTTTAAAACACTGAGCAGGCCCAAACAAACCGAGAGCTAGTAGATTTGCTGTCTTTAGCATGCAGTAGCAAACTGGTATGAGTTGCAAACTTCTTTGCTAAGGACGTAATTCATACTTTCACATATGGGAATGAAACACTTGCACACATTCATGAAACACTTTCACTATTCTTAACTGTCAGAAATGCTTACACGTGTGTGCGAGGTGCCACTAGGGACTTAATTCATACTGTATCTTGCATGAACTACTTAGAAAAACACATAGTACTGTGAAAGCTTTTCATAGCAGTGGCAGGTAAAGTATGGATTAAGTCCCAAGTGGGCCTGTTAAATGTGTGTGTGTGTGTGTGTGTGTGTGTGTGTGCTTGTATATGTATGTGAGTTCTGAATAATATGTACACGTATTTCAAATGATCGTGTGGGGGATTTTAAGGTAGTATGTATGTAAAGCATAAATCAAGTTCCTTGTGGTTCATCATTAGCCAGCGCCTCAGTCCAAAACCATGGTGACATGCTAATGAAATGCTAATTGCCTAACTATAAAACTTTTATGGCTGGAAGAAGAGTGTGCATCCTCCTGTGTTCCACCATATCTGGCTCCCCAAATCCCTCATAATGCTGTGTTCTCATTATGTCAGCCCTGTAACTTGTGTTTAAAATCACCTGAGGGAAATCATCAAGCAATGTAAGATTGTAGCCCCGGCCTTCAAAAAGTCAGGATTGTTACAGGGTTAAATATAGTCCCCAACGACTGTGAAATCTGACATGAAATTTCTTAAGAAAACCTGTGGGTTATTTCCCTAGGGTGCTAGACCAGGGCTATAACTGAAATGCCACGTTAATCTGGAAGCCATAGTTTAAAATTACGCTCCGCACAGCTGCTATAAAATGCCAGAGCTGTAAAAAAGGATCTTAAAAACACTTCACTTCATATACTGCCTGCTCTACCTCCTTTCCTTATTTTGTTAAATTTAGCAGCTCTGTAGCAATATCAGAAGTATTGAATTTTCTATGGTTAGCAAGGATGCTTTAAAGAAATAAATGAAAACTCAGAGCACCATTATAGATACAGTATTTTGGCACCTTTATTGGTGTGACGTGGTGCAAGACTGTAAAGCTTGCGGCTGTGTAGTGTTAAAAATGTGGTGCTAAACTTGGTTGCGCTTTCCAAACAGAAAGAGTGAGATTTTGATCTTGTCTGCTAACAACAGCACAAATTCTTAATGCAGAAGTAAATGATTGCAACACTTTTGCGAATTCATGTTTGGATTTTATGATTTTACAAAGAGGTATAAATATGTCTTTGTCATTTGTGCACACTACGAAGTGTGTGCAGAATGACCATGCCCTCTAATAATAATTGGGAAAACATTTTGCTGGTCAAATCATTATCTTAGTGCAAGGGCTCAACTGGGGACATGTCATGTGTCACTTACTTGGATTGACCTGTGACATCACTGCTCCAGTCAGGAAGAGCAAAGTCGTCAGGAGGAAGCAGATCTTCTGCAGACGTGCCATCTCCAGAGGAGACAGAATCTTCAGTCCTATGACATAAAAGCATCAACTCATTGAGACATTGCAACACAACCTGCCCAAAGGCCAGGTTAACAAAACATTTATTTGAAGCTTTAATATGAGCAAAACAATTATTTTATGAAATAAAGAGCATATTTATTCCACTAACCTTGCTTAGTGGCCTTTATATGGTTTAAAAATGAGAGAGCCATTGCTTTTGAGAAGCCGGTAAATAGAGCTGTCAATGCATTTGTATTTTTGGGGGGTTCTGACCTGAGACCACTGAAAACTATGTGAAAACTAAACTCGTATTTGCATGCATAAAAGATAATTAGATATATTTAGTTTGGCCCTCATGATAGTATGTTCTCATGTTATACCATGTTATGTTGACCCTGTAACTTACTGAACACAGAAACGTAAAATACTTTCATGTACATGCTATGATTCACCTGTTGTGGGTGTAGAGTTACACTGTACCTTCACTCACACATAAACTGAGGCATGTGCACTTCACTGATAAGCATTCTTTCCTGAAACCTGCTGCTATTTTATACCCAACAGTCCACATAGTACTACCGGAGAGCTACTGCTAATTGGTGGTGATATTTACTGTATATCCCACTGACAGCAAATGCCTGTGGGTGGCTGCTATACTAATTTACTGAATGCCACAAAAGCACATTCAGTCTATAAACATGCTGGTTGTGTGTTTGATTCCAAAAGAGCTATAACAATGGTTGTGTTCTTTCATACACATTTTCTTCAACTTTATTTTCATTGGCTTAGAAGAAAGCCCGAAACTATAGAAACGGCTGGCTATTAGGTATGAAATAATTTTGTTTCATTTTTGAATGGTGACCATACCTACCGCTTATACCCTCAGATACAGACACCTGTTCAGATCCTTGTTGCACCACAAACAAGCTGTCGGTACCCAGTTGTGAAATCAAAATCTGTAGTATGTGACCATTTTAATTAACTTAATTGCTTTTGTAAATAATGCATTAAATTCAGAACATAAGCACACACATGTTCTCGGAACACACACGCAAATTTGCAGCTGCTAATGTATAATGTAGCTGACCTACATGAAATAGCATGCAGTAGAATCATATAGTAGAAACAGAGACCCTTGGTGTGTTTAAGATCAGCTTTGGCATGCATCTGCAGAACTGCAGCCCTCTAGGGAGATCCGATCAAAAGTAACAAAAGAGGACAGTCTGCTGCCGGCCAGACATTACCTCAGTGAGGAGGACAGTGTGGCCTCTGCATGAACATGCTGCCTAAAACAGAACAACCACTGTAACAGCCAATAGTATTCCCTCAAATTACTGGCCTCAGCCGCAATGGCAGAAATACAGAAATTATGCTGAAAGTGTCCAACAGGTCTGTGAGAAAAAACCTTATGGAAAACTGCAAAACAAATGAGGATAAATCACGAATGTATTCAATGCATCCGCATAATTCACAATACAACAGCCTTGTTCAATTTTATTTTACCACATAGCGTTAGCTGTTTTTAAAAAATCATCTGAATCAGAACAAGTTAGAAACTTACCAAGGGTCTGTTTGTAAACAGTGTAATAGGTATCCATAGCAATTTGGAATCAAAAAGATGTTTCGAGTTGAATGGAATTCCATCTGCTTAATGATAGTACTCATACATCAGCGGAGTACTGACTGATTTCTCCCAGTGTTTGACAATGATTCATGAAAGCTTGCTCCCTTTCAAGTGAAAATAAATACTGGAGCATGGTTCCAAGACGGAACAGAGGTCTTGCATTTGCTAGAAAACTCTGTTGGATAGCTTTGCAGGTGTGGGAGGGGTTTTGTCTTGATCCCCAGCCAAACACAACTTCCTTTCCACAGTTCTTGCTGGAAGGAGTTTACAGATCCACATGTCCAACAATTTCATCTACAGTTACACAAATACACAGGTCTAAAATTAGTACAATCTAGTAAAAAACTGTAAAGCAGCCATTCATATGTGTATTAAACCTATATTGCCTTCAGATAATTGATTTGTGAGTTTGGGTAAATAAAAGTATCTGTTGTTTTTATTTTTCAATTGGCTGGAAGTTATATTTTTATTTCCACCATCTTACACCTTATTCCCCTCTCACCCTCACATTTCAAGTTAGAGTTCTATGTTTTGTCACTATGGAAAGAGTTTAGCTTTCATGAATCATGCTGAATCACGTGATTTACCAGGTGACACCATCTCAGGCCTTTTCAATTACAGTGCTTTGAGGTCAGTTAATCTAGTGCAGGTGTTCATAAACTAGTGTCCAGGGACTTCTGTAAAATTTGAAATGTCTTCCACTTTAGGATTATTTTGCTTACATCTCCAGTTTTTACTATTTACATATTTTAGACTTCCATATTAAAATGGCTTCTCTGGTCGACACACACTCGATAATAATTTGAACAGCAGAAGAACTTGGGTGAGATCATCCATAAATTGGGGGCACCTTGACCATCACTGACCTCACTCACATTTATTACCATCTGTGCTCTTGCAAGGAAACACATCCAAATGATATAAATGTGTGAAGTCTATTGGGAGCTGGCATGTTTTAAGGCAGATTGGCAATGAAATGTTAATGCAAATTTAATTCTCCTACTTCATAAAAAGAAATTGGACTATAGGTGGTGGTCAATTGAATTTTTTTTTTGTTTAAATGATTTATTGATGGTAAATGGTAAATGGACTGCATTTATATAGCGCTTTACAATTGATGCCTCTCATTCGCCAGAGCAGTTAGGGGTTAGGTGTCTTGCTCAAGGATACTTCAACATGCCCAGGGCGGGGTTTGAACCAGCAACCCTCCAACTGCCAGACAATCGGTCTTACCTCCTGAGCTATATCGCCCCATGAATTGCCCCCTTGATGAATTGACCTCTCACAGTTCAATGTCTTGCAACAGTAAAATTTAGATAGTTAAATAAAATTTAGCTTAGTTCTAATATAAAAACACATTTATTATATTGGTAGAATGATGGTGTAATGTGTTACTTATTTAATATCAACAGATTAAATGTGTTCAGTCTACAGTGCACCTGTTTGGTTCAGGCTAAAAATTTTTAACCACTGAACACTGTTCCAGCATGTTTTGGATATTGCCGTTATCTGCTTTAAATTCTGTTCTAAAGAGATACTGTGCGATAGCCATTTCCCCGTCACAGACTCCTACATTTCCTCATGAGCAAGAGGCAGAGTGAAGCACCTTCCTGCCTACCCTTGACAACCTCTGCTTCCCTGGAAGCCTTCTTTGTCCGGCAGTAGTGGAACCCTAATTCCTTCCATAAATGTGCACTGCTGGTCTGGGCTTCGGTCAGAAACCAGCTGCTTGCTATTGGTCCTCAGCAAATCTCCCATTATATAACACAAAAAAACATGGTGCAACATTTATGTTGAAAATTTACAATGGGGTATGATAGCTGAAAGGTTGGACTTAAAGCATTACCCAACCAGATGCTTAACGAACAAGGTAATCTCTTTCCACTTAAATATGCACATGGCTGTATTGTATGGGTCTGACTTACTAGAGAGATTTTTATATGTTGACTACATATTGTTGGCTGCTACTAATAAAATTTCTCTGGAAGTAATAATTATATTTAGTTGGTTCTTCAAAATCCTGTATCCACAGTTTCTCCCCTATACTCCAAAACCAAGATAAACTAGCGCTTTTGGAGAGTGGGACTAAACTCACCCTCCTGCAGGTTGGGGAAAAAAACATTTTGACTGGTGGCAAGGGGCCAAAAGAAATTACCTGCAACATTGGATTGGGCGGTAAAATCAATTCAGTTCAAATGATTAAAATGAACCGCAATGCACTTTGACCATGACTGTGCTTGTACAGTGTACACAAATATTAGGTTCTTTCTTTTGCACACAATGCCTTTGATGATTTTCAGTGACTTTAAATGCTCTTTAAGATGAAAAAGAAACTTGATTAAATTTGTTTCCAGATGTATCTTTAATTATTTTCCAAAAATGTGTAATGTCCAGTATTTCAGTACAGGCACACCATGCTGCCCTGGGCCATTCAGATATATTGCCTCTGCTCTTGCCTGTGGATGTAAATCAGATTCATCTCCCTATGCTGTTGTCCTTTAGATTTCATAGTTGGTGACTGTAGCATGGCCATCTGTTGGTTAAAAACTCCCAGGTGGGTTTTCGCTCTAAATTAGTCACAGCTGCTTCTGAAACCCCCTTTAGTTTCAGGAAGGCTGTGGTTTTTTCTTTACACCTCACAGTAATGGAATCTTAACTCTGGACAGGTGCGCCCATGAGTTTTCATTTATGCAGTCAATTACTGTGCACCCCATAACTTTCTCGCATCTCAGACTGTTTCTCATGGCAAGATCGTAGAAGGTGATTTATCTAGTTTTTAATTGAGCCTGGAGTATGTGTGCCTCTGGGAAGTTCTCTACCAACCATCTACCTGCTGACAGAGGATCAACCCTGAAGCACAGACAAGCTTACATTCACTTAAAATTCCAATCTGTTTAGGGAATGTGAGCTTGCCCTCCCCCCCCCAACATGGCGTACCCTCCATATAGGCAGCACCCTATATCGCATATGCCACCTATGCCTGAATTTGGCCCTGATTACACAGGCATTCACTGACTATTTCTGCACATGTTTGTGCAGACTTTAACAGGTACTACTTATAATAGTTAGCAGTAATCAGTTTGCATGGCAGACAAGTAACATTTTGCTAAACAAAACAAACACTGAAAACAGGCACTAAGAATCATTTGCTGGGACTGATGCTTTGCTACAGTATATATATGCATCAAATCGCTGTTCAGGAAAAAACACATGCTTATTCTAAAGCTCTTTGCTTCTTTCTTTTGAGTAGATGAGATTCTACTCTTGAACCTTTGAGGCCTTTCTTTCGAGGAACAACATAGATTAATGCCTCATCCACTAGCACCACTGCTACAAACTGATTGAATCCTCCCCCATCGCCGAGGTCCAGACCAGACTAGACCTGAGCCCTCAACCAGCAGTACAGGTGTTCCCAGGGGTGTATATAAGCATTGTAGAGGGTACATGACATCAGTGAAAACATATCTAAAGAGGCAGGGAAATGAGAGTACTGGAGTTCGAGCCAAGGTCTCAAAATCATACCAATGCAGAATACCCTTTGGACTTTGCCAAACAATGTGTCTGTATGCAACAATCTGAATGTCTGATTGCATACTACAATTTCAGTTTAGCAGTGAAAGCCATACTGGCTTCATCCCTCTCACTTAGGTCAATTGTATGGCCAGTTTTGCAGATCCCTGCAGAAGTGCCAGCCACAGTCCACACAGGTATGGTCAGGTTTCAATACCATGTGGCTAGTGCAATGCTTTAGCAGGATAAGCCGTGTGGCAGCCCACATCATTGCGCACGTGAATGATGGTTGGCTTAACATGTACAGTACCACACTGCTGCTGTTTACTGCCTCCAGCATTGAAAAGGTTTTTACAGGGCACATATGAAAAGTACCTTGACACTGATTTGAGTAGACTCACAAACGTCTTGGTTCTAAACGGATGCTAACCATTTGCAAACTGTTCTCTTCCCCCCCTTTTAGATTAATATTAATAGTCTTATCACTGGAATATCTTATTCTAATAGAGTGTCAGTTTTCCCCTATTTATGCCATAATACCAAATGTTGCTAAGCAACACAACGTTCTTCTTGTTTATGCTGCTGTTTCAATTAATAAAACCACAGAGCAAAGGCCTTTGATTAATTTCAAAGTTCCCACATTTTGATTTAAAGTGCAGGTCCATTTTTTTTATTCCTCCACTGTAGCATGTAATAGCTGTAATCCTCATGTTTTTGCTGGGGTGCACAGGCCAATAAAGATGGTTTGTTGATTGAAATGACATGGGGCATAAATAAGACAAGCAACAACAGTGCAGAAATCTGTTTCCATTCACTTTCCTGCCACTGGTAGCTACAACGGGTCCATGCTGGACACCTTAAAACTCTGTGTTAAACTTTCTTTATGAACTGAAGTGCAAGGTGCTTATTTTCCATCTCTGAAAGGAGTTTCTGTAATTCTAGACACACCAGATACACTGGTCTTTGCTTTTTAACATTAACCGTCCAATTTCCCTTTTGTTGACACCAAAACGTTCATACTTGATGCATCTTAAATTACGGGGCATAGCCAAGGACAATACAGCTGCACCGGATGTTCAGGAGCATGAGGAAGCCTGTTTTTAACTGGACACTACTGTAGTCAAGGTACAGGGAGGATGGAAGTAACAACGGTGCTGACCATATAAACTTATCTGGTTATTCTATATATTCTGCCAGCAACGGTTATGCTTAAACTCAACAGAAAACTTGCATCTGTTCATATTAAAAGAAAGGGAAATGCACCGAGCTATTAACAGAGATCTCTATTCATCCAGAATCATGAACTGAACATATAGAAGCAGGACTTAGAAAGTAAATATAAAAAATAGAATTTGGTTTTAGTCATTTTTAATGGAGTCTAATTTGTCAATGCTTAAGACTGCAAGCATATCTTTATAAACATCGTAAATCTAGAGAGCAGTTTCCCTAAAAATAAACAGTTATTTTGACATTATAGTTGTAACAGTAAAGTTATGTTATTAGTAAATGATGGATGTATATGATGCTGTATTACGTAGAAATGGGTAGTGTAGGCCTTGGAAAAAGACACACTGTCAATACAAGGAGCATTACTGTTTTTCGACATTCATTTAGTCAACGATACAAAAACGTGGGAAGCACATGTTTCCAGAATAATATGTGAGATTTAAACTTAAATAAAAATTCCACTTCTCCGATAGGTTCCTTAAAATTTTTGGATGCAAGTATTTTTGTTATTCAAAATATAAAAATCTTCATTTGGTTTCCATCACATATGTATGTATTTGTTTTCCATTTTCTCAGATATCCAAAAATAATTTTCATAATTTGGTACCCCCTTTCTCTTTCTCTCACACATATCATAAGGGAAAAAATTATATTGGACATTTTCTTCCCCCTTGACCACACAGATTACTATTGCATGCTTCAATAAGGAACATTCAATTGTAATTATTTTTAAGTGTGTTTCCTATAAAGTTTTTAACATGTAGCAGGTGATTAAACAGGAAAGTACATGTTAAAAAATGCATAAGATTTTAAAGGCAGTATGTTTAATATCCAGTTCCATTAATAACTGCAACTTTACTTGGAAGGATATTTTTCTTTGGTAGGATTGTATTTTCAGATTTTCTTTGAATTTTTGAATTGTAGTGATTATACAGCATCAATTATCCACATTGAGATTAGAAGCCCAGTGATATACAGTGGACTGTTTTTTCTTAATCACTTGTTGTTTTTAGTTACATAATATACCTTCAAAAAGGAAACCACAAGAGATTGTGTTGTACAACTATATTCTCCACTTCGTATATAAAGATATACATCTATAATTTTTTGTTTTATTTTAAAAACACATATAGCGAGGCCAACTGCTGAAACAAATTGTTCATGAACCAATCCAGGAAAAAGCGAAAACCATTCTTTACAGTTAAACTATGAGGAATTTCAAAATATATAGTTTCAATTTTTTGTTGTGAAGCACAGACCTGCGACAATTTGCACTAATGTGCTCACTATGCACATCTGCATCTGCAGCTAAAGCCTCTAATCATGTCTCAAGGTTCTCAGTTATCCTTTACTCTGGCCTGCCATGCAAACAGGGAAAAACAGAGGGAAAAATTAAAGACAGGGAGCTTCACAAAAAGACTGAAGCTAATAAAACCATTACCAACAAAAAAAGAATAAAAATTCTGTGCCACCTTTTTTGACTGAAAAACAAAAACAGTTTAGCGTTTTGTTTTTTCCAGGAAGAAAAGATAAAGCAAAATGCCACCTCACCAGCACTTTTTATGAGTTATGAGTACATAGCAAAGAATAATGATGTTAATAAAGCTTACCTTTCAAGTGCTGCTGTCCCTCAAACCATTTGCCCGGGTTAGATCGTAATCCGTGAGGTTGTGTCAGTGTGAGTGAGCTGGGTGATAAAGCCCCAAGCTTTTTCCTTCTGCTCTCTGTGGAAGAGAGGGCTGATGTAATACACTCCTGAAAAAGAAGGAGGAAAAAAGAACCCTTTACATTCTGAGGATTCCTGGGACGAGGCCAAAAGTTCCCAGAGTTCCACATGGCACAACATAAGGTTTCAATTAGGACAGGCTGAAGTGACCAATCGCAGTGGTTTTTCACTGGAGACTTTGTTTTCATTTTATTTGAAGACCTTCTTTAAAGACCATAATTCACAAGCAAAGGTGCTTATTGTGAAAATGAATGTTTAAGTCTTTTTGCTTTGGACCTTTTGCAATATGAATTTCTCTGTGCTTAAGGCGTCCACGTCCAAGTATTTGTTTGTTTCCTTTCTTAGTAAATGATAAATTCAAACACAATAAAGTTCACTCAGTCAGCACTGAAGCATTCATCTGTTATTGCCTTTACTCAGACAGGCCTTGAGCTTTTTAGTGTGTATATGGTAAGAATGCGATGTGAAATGTTTTGAGGAAGAAAAGGTCCATCAGAATCTTTATGGAAATAGAAGACACCAGGTCCTGACCCATGTGCTGACATCCATGGCTCCTCCTAGAAAAACACACCTGGATCCACAGCCACAGGAGGAAGAGTGCTACAGAAAGCTATTGTGCAATGTACGCAGACCTTTTTCATTTAAAGTACTGTAAAAACCTCTAAAATGATAACCCCTACATCAGCTGCCCAGTGGCTGAGAACAGTTAACTTCTATTCAACACACGCTACAGGCTGCAATACAGTGGATTATTTACACTAATAACTGGAAGCTTGTCTAACACATTATCACATATGTGATTATCTAAACTATATAACCAAAAGTTATACACTACACTTTATAACCTTAGTTCCAGTGAAGGCATATCTTAATGCAATGATATTCTAGATGATTTTGTGCTTCCAACATTGTGGCAATAAAACTATAAGGATGTCATTTAATATGCAGCAGTTACCCTCTCCCACTTTAAAAAGTGTATTCCACTGGAAAAACAGTAATTGCATATTTAATACAATTTCAATTGTTTATGTGTCTATGTGTGTGTTAGTTACCCAAGGTAAACGGTGTTCAACGCGTGGCATAATATGACATATATTCGCAAGGCATGTTTGGTTTAAATACTGCAGACTAAAAACACCTGGCCTGCCTGGTCTGCTCACAGCGTATTTGCTGGAAGGAGAGGCAACAGGCAGTCACATGTGCTAATTGCCCTTTATGCGCTGCGGTTGTGCACTCACTCACTCAGATAATTATATAGCCGCCTTCCCAGATGCACTGAGGCCCTCCTCAAACCAGCAGTGCACTGCACATGAATATTTATGTTCTCTAAAATGTTTGTCTGAAAGAGTTCAAATGCAAGGCTTTCTCACACAAAAGTCTACATTCTAACATAACAACTGTAAAATAGCAAAAAGGCATTACTGTGGTACAATATCCAAGACTTCAGCCAGCAGTGTTGCCTATGATGGCTAGCCAGGGGCGTAGCTAGGAATTCTGATCCCCCTGAAAGAATATTGCTCTGGGCTCTCTTTTGAATTAATTCATACATCCTACTGAAATCTTTGTGGACCCTCTCCAGTTCTGGGCCCCCCTGAAGCTGTTGGCCTCTAATGACAGCCCTGCAGTTAGCTAAACTAAACCTGCATTTTATGTTCACAAAAGATCATTTAAAACTGGCTAAACTAAGAGTGAATGGAAGTCATGTTAAACAGGATACTTACTTTATCCCGCCAGGAGCCTTTAGCTGAAGGACTTTTTTTGTGCTGTGGTCATAATCTATTTTACAGTAAATCATCAATAAACAGTATGCAAAATAAGGTGTTCTCACTCCATTACACATTCAATTATTTGTGACATAGCTGAAAACATAACATATAAATGGACTGATGAAAGGTTGAATCTGATGTTTTTGTCCCCTTGTATTCTTAGGACTGTTTCATTTTAGAAATTTCTTTGTTAGTTATTAACCGACAGAGATCTTGCCAGCCGTAGCTTATTTTCACCCCACAGCCCCATAGCTCAAATGTCATTTCTTCTGAGGAGTACCATTCATGGGTCATTGGAGGAGGATAATGACATGAGGAATATTCTGACAACTGATACTCCCCCTCCCTGGGTGATGCAACAGCATTCACTGCCTTGCCTGGCTGCTGACCAAAGACAGGATTAGGGTGGGCAAGATTTGATACCAGACCACTGGGTGGTCCACTGTCAAAAAAGGCACCTGAAATCAAGTCCCCATCATTAAAGAAAGCACTCAACATGCATCCAGGTCATTCAACAGAATCAATTAATACATTTTTTCTTTTTTTTTGCTACATACATTTTCAATACCCTCATTCCATTAACCCAAATATTTAATTTATCCTCTTTACCAGAATATGATTAGACAAATTAGATATTTTACATTTAGCACTGAAGATTGTCCGGAACACTCCAGAAAGAAGCTTAATGCATTTTAACTGTGAAAGATGTATGTTTTGACAGTGAGGAGCAAAGCTACATTAAGAAATGAGTGAGCTATATTTCCTGAAAGGCCTAGGCCATTTAACACAATCCAGCTGAACTTAAACTCCCACATAAGCCATGTGCTGGAAACTACTGATTTCAGAGGTCTGGAATCTCCCATGCAGTTCTGCTCCTATCAACACATAGTTACAGAGCTGAGAAAAGTTAAAGGCAGCATTCTCCTTAATCAAATACTGCTTGTTTGTCATCAATAAAAATCACAGCAAGGATAAGAAAGATACATAGCACATAGAGCCCTAAAACATTTCTGTGTAAATAAAATACATTAAAAAGAATCTCATTTGCATAAAATGTATTAGTGATTATTGGCGGTATGTGCAAGAGGTTCATTTTAACACAGAAGACTTTATTCATATAAAAGTAGGTCTTTGCATGGGTCATTCCAGCTGCTGTAGAACATTGTTTCCCTGCAGTTTAGGGCATAAGAACTTCTTTGGTAGATATCCTTAAAAGATTTGCCACATATAGCACGTTTATTTGGTCTTCCACCAGCCTCTTGACATACTGTACATTATTCACCCAACGCTGGTTGATGAACGCCAGCTTCATCAATAACCAAGGGAGAGCAGAACTTTTTGCCATTAACCATTCTCTCCAAGCCCTGCAAAAAAGGAATGAGTAGGAATGTTAATTTGGTAAAGGACGAATTTCATGATGTTAGCAGATCTAAAGCTCTGTGACATTAAAATTAGTTTTCAAACTCACCTCTCCTCCATAGGAGACCAGTGGAGAGATTTCACATATGATTGGCTGATCTGCTGCACCATTACTGAAACATTGGATGAAAGGGATGGATAGTGTCAACATCTTCAGTTGACTTCCAAAAACACTTCACACAGAGATCATAAATGATCTAAACAGCATGGTTCACTGTAATTCTTTAGTCAAATATTTCCAATGACTTACTGTAACCTTAGAGTGATGAAAAAACAATTAACAGAGATATAAGAATTGAATTTAAAAAAAATTGATTAGTACAACCATACAGAATGTCTTCAATTATAAACCTACGATTTAAAAACAACATTATGTGAAAACAAAATAGTTCTGGGAGGATTCTGGGATAGGTGACACAAGGAGGAGCTCACCTGTGGACAGCAGGGAGCTGGGTGCCAGTCTTGCTGATGAAATGGCCGCCGGCATTTAGGACCCAGCGCTGGTGCAGTGCCATCAGGGCTTGGCGGGCGGTGGTGGGGCTATCCTTCCCATTTTGGCTATCGGCATTTTTCAGGGCTGAGAACTCATCATCCCTCACAACCTCATACACTACAAATGTCCTGTTAGCCACCCAAAAACAGGACAGATTTTTTTCAGGGGCATCCATGAATACGCTCCAGAAAACACACAAGCTTCTTATGCACCGGTTAGGGATTAGTCAAGATCTGCCTTTGGAAACACTGTCGGAATGTAGATATTGGCCTGAATTCAATAAACCTTTGTCATTAAATTTGATGAATGCAAAACATACTTTTCAGTGTTACAATAGAACAGACCACCACGATAAAGATAAAAAGCTGAAAATTAAACATTAAATTAGATAGCTCTAAATCACCTAACATTCATCAACAATAGCTTGTTCATATGTTAGCACATCCTTATATTAATCCATTATCTATATTTGGATTTCCATATCCAAAAAAGGTGAATATAATCAATATAGATATAATATATTACATAATAAAATAGACAATACAATATTCCCAAGTCTGATTTCAAAGAAGCGGAATTATTTTTACACACAAAAATTGACTGAAATCCCAACCAACAGCTGGTATTTCTACATTTTCTTTGGTCTCAAAGGTCTAAGTTATGCCATGTGAATGTTAACTACACAGACCAAGAATTCCAGCAGTCCCACAGTCTGCCTTTATGGCTCTTTTGGGCTAAAGAACACTGAGCCAGCCTGGAAAATTACTGCACTCACTTGGCAAACTGGAAGATGTCAAAGATGAATTTCTCCATTTTGATCCCGTTCGGACTATCCGGTTTGATTAGCTGTCCTTTTGCATTCACGAATGGGATTTTCTTCCGTGCCACGTGGTGTCGTAACCTGGGCTCATGAAGGCTGACATAGACAGACAGACACCTTCATGTAATACACATTACAAATGTATCTGCGACAATATTGGCAAAATCTGAATTGATTATTTTCAGCCACATACCTGTCAAGTAGGAATAAATCAAAACGAAATGGATTAAACCTCTCATTTAAAAAGTCAAATAAACTTCATTTAAGTTCTTAATTCAAGCAGGAGGAAAGTCAAAGCTGGGAATTTGTAAGCACTTTGTCGGTAACCCTCAGGTCCTTCATGTGGCACTCAAACGACAATGCCTGACGTACTTTACCACGTCCTTGAGGAAGGACAGGGTGAAGAAATGGTTGGTGATGTTTCCAGCGTTGAACACTAGGTGCGTGTCTGGGCCACGCTTCTCGGCAGTCTCTGAGGTGATTTCGCTGTACTCCACCACCTGGTAGCGCCCGTCCACCTTGCAGAGCACTCCCACCGGCTCTGCGGGGTCGGTCTTCTCTACCACCTGGAGACAACACAGGCGCACATTATGTCAGCACAAATTTCACAGTCTCTACATGGTTGTTCCATGTTTTTCCTCAGTGACAATTCCAGGATGCCATAGAAAACTGCGCAGCAGATACAAAATCTGCAGAGTCTGCAGCCATAGGTGATCCCACCAAGGGAAGCCAGGTTCACCATTTAATGATGCCTTAATTCGAAAGGACAACATGTGCTCCAGCTGAAGTGCACTGTACGAGGTAGGAATGGGCACAGCAGTTACTCAAGTGGTGGTGGTGAAGTTCTTAAAAACGAAACAACAAAAAATTTGAAAAACTTGTCCTGTTATATTTGAAAAAAAAAAAGAAAAACTTGTACTTTTATATTTATTATAAATTATATATTATATAGATGAAATGTTCATCAAAATTCAGATTTTCAATTATTATATGAAATATTTAAATGAATATGCATTTTATCAGCCAGATGTAACCTGGTAACCTCTTTTCCTGGAGAGCCAAGGAATCTGCTTTTTTGTTGTAATGAAGCACTTCATTTATCAATTAAATCACCTCACCTGCCTCCTTGGGTTTGGTTCCTTATTTCACAGGGTGAACAAGACCCAACAAACCCTTGCCTCATTCTTGTGATTTTGGAGTGTTCACCAACACTGTATAGTTTCCAACCATTTCTAGGCCTATATTTCCCTCTAGTGTTAAAATAACAAAACTACAGCCTACGGCCTATTATTTTTCAACAAAAGGATCACCATTGCGTTCTGTTTTTATTAAGATCTTTGGTGTTAGTAGATAACACCACTCATTTTCTTAATTGTGCTTAATACCACTTCGCCCACAACCAAAATCTGTATTGCCTCAAGCCTATTCGCCAATATTACACAGAAAAATTAACAATACTGTATGTGGCACTAATAATCAAAATGCCTAATCCAGGACAACCAAACTACTACTCCGTATATGTTATTTTTTGTTCCAGTAAATCTTATGTAGGTGACAAACCTGGTCATAACTTGTTCAACTGGAAAACCTTTAATGGTCAATGTGAAGGATTCTGCAATACAGATCAGAAAATACTGACACAATTATGTTCAATGTGTGATGCAATCCACGGATCACAGAACCTTCCAATGGGTATCTGAGCTAGTAAAACTGCACTTGCACTCATAAATTTGACCTGTTCTTTGAAAATATGCTGTCACTATCTCCTGTCACAAAACCTAGTTTTGTAGAGCACTGCCCAATGGTTTAACAGAGGGGAAAAAAAGGAAGGCTGCTCTTTGATTTAGCATTATTTGTGTTTTCATGAACTTTCAGCCCGCCCATCTTGTCTACCATTAAATAAATCAGTCTGAGGGTCCCTGCATCCCATAATAATCTCTTGTGTTGTTATTAACATTGGTTTACTCCAGAACTGACCTTGGCACCACAGTCCGCACCCTTCTCTATGCAGAAGCCAATGAAGGAAGGGTCTGCCACCTTCACCAGGATGTTATCCACACCATACACATGGACACACTCGATCCCCCTTTGCTCCATGTCTCCCACAATCCCCTGGGTCCCCAGGGCCCGGTACAGCCCTCCGTTCCCATCTGAAACGGAAAAGTGGTCGTAAATACAAATCTTTCAGTGTAAGCAAAAAAATCTCATGGAAATCTTTTGTAAAAAGTCTCCTTTTTCCCTCAGAGTGCCTGCTGAGATTGGTTATGTAAGTCTCGCAAACTTACCTGGTGCCATGGAGATCTTGCCTTTGGCTTCCAGAATGATCTTTCCAGAGTAATCCATGGCTGGCAGCATGCCTTGTTGGAAGAGAATGACATTTTCTTTACGCAGGCCAAAAAAGTTGTGGCGGGAAAGGAACTCTCTGGTGGCAGCCATGGTTCGTGCGCTGGTCATTATGTACCTGATGGGAACAAAGTGGCATCACTTCTTCTCCTTTGAATTCAGATTTAGAAAACATGTGCAGTCACTCTACCACTAAACCATAGGGCCACCTGATAGTTAGGTCTTACTCATTGCTGAACCTCTAAGTGCTCATTTATAAATTCTTTATTAATATTCATAAGAGGACATGGTATAAGACTGAAAAAGAAAATGACATTAATTTTGCCCATAGTGACAGTAATAAGGAAATAAGTGCAAGGGGTTTTCCTTGTGAGATCTGACTAATAGTGCTTTTTGGAAGCAGGTCAGATGTGAAAACTCAGGTCCTCTTGTAGCAGGACTCTCACAGGCACGGTGAAGCCTAGGGGTCCGAACCTGTTCCTGAACACCCACAGGGCAGGACTCGCCGTCCCTGCCAAATTCTCAAAGCCGAATCCAACAGATTTATTTGCTCTAATTACACTGAGTGGCTGGACGCACTCAAAAAGCCCCCGGAGTGCTGCTATGAGGATATATAGCTGGGCACAAGCGCTCGGCTCTAAATTCAACCTCACGGTGGAAATCAATTTGGGACAGCCAGCTAAACACTTTCTCTGGGGTTCATTTTAAGGTTCTGCTGAAGTCTAAGCTGGCAAAATTAATTTTTGCTCGTGGTCTGTTCAGATGTCAACACTGGTTGACTTCCACATGGTTTCAAAATAAAGTACAGTACAAATACATATTCAGTTACAATAATATGGTCCAACTGCATATACATAAAAGTATTATAAGGTCAAATTTTGTCAGTTTTAGTCTGCAATATGAATTTGCCTGTCAGTGACGTGTACATAATATAAACCACATAACAGAATGCAGTCCTCAAAAAACAAACAAACAAAAAAAAAAACACTTTTTAGCTAAAAAAAAAAAGCTGGCAGGAGTTCCCAGGACAGTTTGGTAAACTGCTCTACAGGCCCTTGTTATACAGGCCCTTGCTAACATGCTTCATCTGAAGGCAGGGGAAGCTCTTACCAGGGAATGCAACACTTTGTCTGGTGTGTCTGTTCTGCAAGCTGCTCCAGCCTCAGTATCCGCTCCGCCTGGAGCTGGAAGAGGGACTTTCGGGACGGCAGCCCCACATCGTACATTCCTTTGGGGTACGGGACTCCCAGCCTGGTTCCCTGACCACCTGCCAGCAGGAGGACTGCCACTTTGTTCTGGGAAATGTGACGTAGTCCTGGGAGATTAGAGAACAGTAAATGAGATGAACACAGAAATATGGCCATTTATTTTCCTTTAGCTCTGGATAGCACTACTCGCCTTCATTACATTCAAATTTATTAATGTTGCAGACACTTTTGTCCAGAGCAACTTACTGTAAAAGGTCACTGTGAAAAACGCGAAGTAATCAATGTGAACTATGTTACTTATTAACCATTTATTGAATGATTTAATCATTTAAAAAATGAAAAAATCTTAAGTCTAGACAGCTTTGCAAATAACTCTAAATTGCAAGACTTAAGTTTTGCCAAACAGCTAAATCTAATCAGTGCAAAGAGAATAATGAAGCACTCTAATTAGAGTATTACACTTCACAAGATGTGGCCAAGGTCTGACAAGGTGAGAGATAAAATATCCCAGTGCCAGTGAGCAAAAATCCAAAAACAAAAACACCTAAATGTGTATCCTCTACAATAAGAGAACAGCAAGGTGTAGCACTAGTAACCCTTGTGTAACATCTTTAGGAATCGTAGCAATAGACCTGCTTCAGGAAAAGCTCTTGATATTAGCACAGATATAATTATAGATTGTCATATCACTATATACCAAGATTTTTAGTGACCTCCTGGACATCCATTGAAATTTTATTGTCTTCGGCAATGTCCCTTAATGAATTTTCAGGTGATGTATCAAATTGGACTGTTTTGGTGTCAACAGAAGAGAGACAGAACCACAGATATGATTACAAACTAGCCCGGTGGACGTGTCTATATTTCTTCTGTCCTCTCCTTTTCTTATCTACAGGAGGTTACAAATAGAAACTGGAGTTTCCAATGGTTCTTACCATCCATTGAAACAAATTGTCAGAAGATGCATCAAAAAGGAATATTTCAGTGTCTACAGAAGGTTGAAAGAGTATCAATCTTAAGAGTATGGTTAATGAATGGTTAATGATGGATTAACCATTACTTGGTTAATCTATAATAATACCTGTACTATAGGGGTACACTATAAGTACCCTATAAGGGACCTTACCGATTCCCTTCCAGGTCTCCAGCCTTTCTCGGTCACGTGTGACGCTGCCCAGTGCTTCCCTGGGCACAGGCTCCATCCTGCTATCCAGCTTCTCCTTCTCGCCGCCACTGGAACTTTCCATGGCACAGCGAAAGAACCGATTGATCTCCTGGAAGTCCAGGCTTCCCAGGTCCTGGAGTAGTTGGGCTTGTTCCTCTGGACCCAGCTCCAGCCATAAATGCAGCAGGTGAGACTGGCCAGCCTCTTTCAGTCTCTGTTCTACACCACTAATGTCCATGATAGCGTCTCAGTCTTCTCACAATCAACAGCTGCATTGGCATCAGGAAGAAACACCGGACTCAGTGTCTACCACAAAATAATTGCACCCCACATACAATGACCTGTGCATGCTTCTAATTTTGTGTAGGGCGGGAATGATGGGATGTCACGTTTTACAGAAAAATCACAATGGAAGATTCTGTCAATAGATTGAAATTACAAAATATTGTTCAGCAAGAACTCATATTAAATGATTTGTGCTACAATGCATTCCAGCCACACCTGTAAAAATGAATCTGACGAAGAGCTGGTCAGACAGGTTTGGCATAATAACCAGATGTCCTATTTACCTGACTGGTTATACAATGAAAAAGTTAGCTATAATGTCAAAACCTATATATCCAAACAGTGTACACAACTATGAAAATACCCATCCATAGGTAAATGGGATGTCCCAGCAAGCTAGCAAGCAAAATGTAATACCCGTAACACCTCTGTCTCACATTTCTCGTATGACAGGGGTTTCATTTGGCGAAAATGATAGTACCTAAAGCGCTATAGGGTCAAGGGACACTGTTTCAGATGTCCAAGGAAATTGCATCTTGTGGCATCCGAATTTAAAATACACTGTTGTTTCTTTCAAAATATGACTGAACGCAGCCGTAAAGTATACATTTTTCAACTTACCGAAAACGTTCCTCGCTACCGATTGCTTCCACTAACTTTAAGGTTAGTAGTGTAGCAATACCGACTCGTTTCACATCCTAACTCATTTCCACGCCTACGTATTTCAATTACTCACCCGTGAACTGACGTGACGCCGAGAACGCAGTTATTAAAAGCTATTCGCAATTAAAATATGGAATGGGCATGGAAAAAAAAATAAAAATAAAATAAAATAAAAAACCACGTGGTTGTTCCCTGCACTTGGAATGGTACTTCTCTAGGGTTTTCGACATTCTTGTTCCTGGTTATGGTTATACACGTTGTTGTACGTCGCTCTGGATAAGAGCGTCTGCCAAATGCCTGTAATGTAATGTAATGACTTGACATGGTAAGCAAACACCATTACAGAATTCGCATGAGCTGATACTTGTACAGGAGGTCGTACAGATCTGGTTCAAAGTTTTATTTTATTTTTCAGTAAAACTTTGAACAAATCCAAACATGGGGAGACACCATAACCAACATATTTCTGAGAGCAGCCTATCAAATATGTGACCACATTTACCCAATCAGAAGCAGGTGGCTTAAATATCGAAACCGATATCCCGTACGCATTTAGTGCTTCCGCACCACGTAATAATTCCTACTCTCTATGTGAGCGACTTACATTGTATCCAATTATACAGCTGAATATATACTGGAGCAATGCAGGTTAAGTACCTTGCTCAAGGATACGGCGGCAGTGTCCTACTGGGGAATCGAACCTACGACCTGTAGGTTACAAGACCAACTACTTAGCCATTATAACACCGCCGTCCCAGTTATAACAATGTTTGGTGGTTACAATTAGGTAGCTTCAAAGTATATATAACTACATTTTCTGCTGTGAAGGCAGGGCATAAAGTAAGAATAAAACTATGGGCTCATTAAATGCTATGTACCAGATACAGTAGGTTGATAATCATGAATGAGACAGGAATTCAAAAGAGTGCCCACCAAATACATTTCTCCCTTTGTAAAAAGAGCATCATTTGGTGGTTTTACATTTAACTTTTTTTCAATCATCCAGTAGACATTCAAGCCAATGCAATAACTCCCACACCACGTTGGTGCACAAACCATGTGGGAAGAATTGCAAGGTGTTGGGGGTGTGAAAGAGCAAAAGTTAGTTCTGGAGTTGTTGAGCTCAACATGGCTCTAGCATTGTGTCTAATGTAGCTTTTATATTACTTCTTGCGGCGTTGACACTAACAGTCAATTGCAAAGATCACATCTTGATTAATAATGGCTATTTGTATCGTTGAAAAGTGTTCTGGATGGCATTAGTCAGTGTAATATGACCACCTTATTTTCTTGTTTAAAAATCTGAATTAACTTCACGTTATTTGCCCATCACACATGCATAATCATAGTTTAACACGTCTGCCTGAGCTCCTCACAGAAAAAAATCCGGTAAGCTGGATGAAAAAGGTTTATCATACAAGAAATATAGGCCTAGGCCTAGAGTGGGCAGATGTGGGCATTGTTAGTGGGTGTGTGTCCTCGCGCCCCGCCCCCCCACCCTTGGTGTTCATGTTCAGGATAGTTCAGTACATACAAATGCTTCAAATGTCATTCTATCCCACCAGGGGGCGGTGATGATACATGTTACAGAAAGGACGTTTTGATGATCATGCGTAGCATTTTGCTGAATAGCCCTGTTCAATTCAATAACATCCCTATCCTTACGTTTTAAAAATTGAGTGTCATAGTATTTGCAATTGTAATGGTGGTTATTATTATTACCAAAAGTAGTAATATTGAAGTTTTGAGCTCATACTAGGTCTCTAAGCGATTTTTTAATGTAATGCTTTTAATGAATATTTTGGGCGATTGGCATACTCATTTGAAGAATCCATCTGTAGATAATAATGGTATTTGGTACTTGAAAGTAGTGTTTGTGCATGTGTGTAGATATGACAGCCTTATGTTGTATTTTGTTTTACAAAATCTGTTACTTGCAGGTTGATTGCATCACAAATGATAGATCATGTTAACACTGTTCTCTGATGTTCCCATCACAGAAAAACAAGTGACGGTAAGCGGATGAAAAGGTTTATCTAGAAATATGCTAGGCTAGTGCAGATGTTGGCATTTGTTAGTTACTGTTCTCCCTTAACTTTGTGTCCGTCAAGTGAGTAGTCATAATTTTGATCTTGTGTTTTACTATGACAAATTAACATAGTTTTGCTTGTATTTTACCATGAAAATTTATTTTGCATGCCCTTAATTTTAAGAAAAACAAACAGAACTGAACTGGAAATGCTCATACTGACTGTTACTGCTCAGCTAGGGCGATCATGTCTTACTGTCTTTGGGGAATAAGCTTCTGATATGTAACATGTGGGATGAATGCTTTTAGTTAATAATGCAATTTAATACGAAGGTTTGATGGAATCATCAAATCCACCATAATTTAGAATCTGTCTCATGAAACAACAAGGAACTTCTGAGATGATTCTGACCATAAACACATTTCATTAATCTCTAGCAGAAAATATCCAATCATTGATCAAACTAAAATGCATTGCATTATGTATGGGTTAAAATGGTAATTAGCACATGTAATTCCCTTGCATATCTTACAACACAGAGTAAACAGAAACAGTATATGGATTTATTTACTCCACTGGCTTTACTTCTCTGATTAAATATTGAACATATATAATTTATTCATAAAAACGAAATCTGTCATATTTGGGGATGAAAAAAGTAAATAAAGAATGTTTTGAATTTAGGATTTTGTTCAAAGGCTAACTGCTGATCTTTGGTTCTTGAAGGCACCATCCTGTGATCTTCCTCTCGGGAAACAAAGACTCATACTATGTGAAAACCTTTGTGTAGTGCCACAGATTAAGTGCCCATAACAACTTTGACATGGAAAGTACTTACATAAATAAAAGGGTTATTATATACAATTGTTACATTACTAATTTCTATTCACCTTAAAATGTAGACAGTTTTTAACATTCACACAAATATGCAATTTGGAAGAGGTCTATGGTGAGGGGTTTGGTAGCATAACACACAGTAGATAATTTTATGTTAGATCGCATAAGACGAAGTACAATATTAATGCAAATTTAGACAGAATTTTCATGTTTTAATTACCAACCTACTTCCGCAAATGTGATTATTCCCCACATACTGTTGACCCACTTTCTTGCACTATTGTCAGCCACTGGAAATATGTTTGAATACACATCAAAGGAACAGAAAAGCTACATAAGTCATTTATAAAGTGGATTTAAGAAGCTCTAAAAAAGTACAGAGAAATTATCATATTTTTTCCAGAAGAGATCTTTGACGGTACTCAAAAGCAAGTGAAATCTTAAACTATTCAGATTAGAAATAATTGCCATTTGAATATGTCATACCTTACTGCTGTATTCTGTCAAAGGAAACAATTAAAATAACCGCAAATATAAGGCTAAATGATCTTTTTAAAATTATTTTTTCGGAAATTGGCTTGACATTGTTACAAGAGGATGTGAAATGGTAAACGATATGGCATATGGTAATTTTGTTGTCTATCTGATAGCTGTGGAAGACTGAGCTGGAAAAACAATCTCAAATATAATGATGATTCTTTGAGTTAGGTCCTCTGTATTGATTCTAGATTATAAAGCATATTACACTCTAATGTCAACTGTGGGGGTTCAGCCAACCTGTTCTTACAAAGCACGATGCCGTTTCCACACAAATTTGCACAATCAATGCAGGCTAATGACTAAGTCTGTCTCCATTAACTAGATTCATTAGCTTCTTGATTAATAGACCATCCTTCTCTGGAAAGTGGTATTAAAATTACTTCTGCAAACTCAATTCTCAGTTGAATGTTTGTATTTAGACTTTATAAAACGTTTAAGTGAAATAAAACATCTGGTGAAGACCAAATCCCATTTAATTGGTCTGCTTTATTTATTGAGTATTTTAACCACAAAAATGGAGTGAGACTGGAGAGGAGAGTGAACTGGATTTAGAGTTCAGCTACACCTTAAAAAAACAAACAGCGAGACCCACATGGTCAATCCCTCGCACATTATTTGTCAAACATAAAAATCAAAAGGCATTATTTTATTCTTTTTTTCCAGAAGATATTCAGAGCATCTTCTGTATACATCGATTGAACATTCCATGTGGCCCTGATAGCACACCTTTTTCACTGGAAGCAGACTGTAGCCAGGCTGACTGCAAGCTCCAGCTTAATGCTCTTTGGTCAGACTGTATATGAATACATCACATTTATAAACATAAGTTACCACAAACTGTTTCGACAAGGCATGCTCTGGATCAACTTGGATTTGCACCAAACACGATTCCCTTTCTCTGCTCGCCTATCAGCTTTAGAGCGAGAATATCTCTTAGGTTCTCATCCCTTCCTGCAGTTGGTCTAATCCCAATGTGTTACGAGGACATTTCTGTCTGATTTTATTTCCTTCTTCTACCTCTACTAAATGTATAAACAGTATACAGTAAATGCAGCAAAAACATAATGGCAAGCATAACAAGAACTAACAAATGAGTTAGACATATAAAATCCCATGTGAAAAAATAGCATGCTGAAGTATACCTGACGTATACTACTTTATACTGAAGAATGCTTAAAGTATGCTTAGTACACTATTTTTTCCCATGGGATGGCTAATTGTATATATTGATTTATATATTTGATAAAGGCTATTTTTAACAGGATGTTCCTGATTGTGGTTCTTCCTGCCAATTTGGGCGATGGTTCTCAGTAATATTATTGCAGAATTTAAAATATTTTAAACACAAGTGCACATTGTTTAGTTCAACATTTGTGGAGCAGCCAGGAAAAAGTGTTGAATTGTGCCTTATCAAACTACTCACTCTGTTGAAAATGAAGAGGGCAAAACTGACTTCCACAGGAACAGAGCTGGAAAATAGTCTCAGCATGTTCACCGGAGAGTAGGCAGCTCTTTACACTCAGCACTAGTATGGTAAAAAAGTTCAGTTGTAGATATACCTGTGAGTGTGGATAGTTTTAATGAAACAGAGCTCAATAACAGTGGCACTGAAATTGTACTAACTACTAACTAATTCATGTTGTACATCAGTGTCCCCCTGACTATACTTAAACTCAGTTTGCTATACCTATAGTCCGGAAGCTCCCTTACGTTCCTATGTGATGTTCATATGTAGACCAAATGGTTATCTGTAAACCACACATCCAATTGAGGTGCAAATGAGACCTTCCTGAGACATCAAGTACAATTGTCTAGGGTATAGATCAGAAATAAAATGAAACTCGGCAAATCACATATGGCATATGGTCAGTATTCAAACCCCTAAATAAACTACTGTTATGTTAGTTTCACTAGAGGGCAGCAAACACCTGCAGCACTTCAGTGTCCTTTAGAATTACTTTGCATGGTGTCTTTTTTATTAATTCTACAATTCTGCATGCAATTTGTTATCACTTTCCTACTGCTGAGAGGGTTGGTTTTTTAATCAGCTGAAAATAATTTTAAGAAGAATAATCTTTTAATAAGATCATGTAATAACAGGATTATTATTTCATGGTGGATGAAAGTAAATTGTGTTTGATACATTTTTGGGAAAGAACTCACATGGATTCTATAACCAGCTCCTTCCTTCCTTATTTTAGGCTGGGATACTAAAATAAGGACGGACAAAATATGGCAGACTTGTCCATGAATTGGACCAAAGCAGCTGCATTTCTTTATATGACCAATTTCCTTTTGTTTCAACAATGTGTGGGTACATTTTGATCTGTCTTAACTCAATTTGTGGATTTTAGGTGGTTCCAGGACTGTATGTGTTCACACATATAGATTCATGCATGTTCATAGTGAACCAGCAAATCAGAACACATTTTTTGCTTCAACCAGCAAATCCAGCAAAGCTCTCATGGTGTCTGGCCTCCCGATGCAGGAAGATGTGAAACTGTGGAGGGGAAATTGAGGAGGAGAGAAGACCAATGAGGCTCCTTTTCAGTTTTTCTGACAGAAGATTGAAGGCAGTGTTGCAAAGGCAGGTAGTTTGAGGGGCAGAGGGCACCCCGTTTCTGAAAACACAGCTCGTTTTCCATCCCTGCCCATTGTTCTGCCCCAGTAAAACTGGAAAAGTCTGCTTCCCTTCCTCGACACAATGGCCACAATTTACAACCTGGCCTGTAATATAACATTTTGTTCCATTTGGGCCCGTCCTGATGATGCATGTGTTGGTTAATGACTGAGAAGTAAAAACATTGATCTATCATATCAAGTTTAAAAGCAATGAGTGTTCAAACACTGTATTATGAGCTGCACAGAAGTTTAACCTCATGTTCCGTCTCAATAAAATTAATTTACAATGCTCCTATCAGAAAAAAATATACAGATAAAAAGAATGAGGCTTTAAAAAAGGATAGTTATAAGCACATTGTCTATTGCCAATCTGATAAAATTTCAAAAGGTTAAATTAACTACAATTAATAAATGCAATTAGAAATATTTGATTTAGTAATTATTGAATTAACATTTAATTCAAGCCTGCTGCCTAGAGGTATTGTATTTCACCTACCCTGTAATATTTAAGTTTTGCCTTTATGCTTTAGAGTATGGTATGTGTGTTTAAATATGTATTTCTAGAAAACAAAGTACTCTTCAGATTTTTATGAAATGATTTAGTGCTGACAGCGTGCGCGTTTCTGCTAGCGTTGAGCTTTTACAGAAAGAAAATCAAAATGATACAAAATTCTCCCTTACAGATGGGAGGTTTGGAGCCTCAGATCTCCAGCCTCCCACCATAATGAAGCATTACCAAACGGACTATTCTGACATTACTCACCGGCATAGCGGCGTAATCGGGAAGCTGGGATCTGAATCAGCGCGTGGGAGAACACAACCTTCAACAGACTCAGCCCATAGCTATGCCCGCCTCCCTCCCCCATTCCCACCGCTGTGGTGTGATCTGCCGCCACTTGACCCGGCAAACCTGTCCTGGGGAGACGATTGGCCCTTGTGCCCACTGCTCCCGTTTCCCTCCATCACAAGCATCGATGGAGAGCCGTGGGCTGACTTGGTTCGAGTCCCACGCAGCTCTGGAGATCACTAGCTGAGCTGGAGACGGAGTTGGTGGTGTCCGCAGGACAGAGAACAACTACCTGCCTATTGCTCTGCCACAGCTCTTCCTCACAACAGCGTGCAACCTGATAAAAGAAAAACAATATTAAAAGAAATTCTTGGATTTTCGCTTTAACATCATTCATAATGATGATATTTCCAACAACTTTGTTTCCAGGTAGAACATATTGATTGATTGTAAGAACATATCTGTTTGCACAATGGATTTACATAAGTTAATGAGAGGTGGGTGTTATAACTACAATACTATAGATAGAAGAATACAGCTATTATCAGCTCCCAAAAAATAACCAAATCTAGCTCCCACCATTGCATAGTTTAAATTAGGCCAGGAGTGGGAGCTCTCTTATTGGTATAACATACTCTAATGAGACAGATCCTTTTAGTGTAAGTAATTGGTTCACAGTTCACTTCTACCGTAATGCGGTTCCACATAATAGGAGTCTGACTGGCTAAATGTTGCTAATTGGGTTGCTGGGTTTCTTGTTACATTTATTCATAAGTTTCAGTGAACTTAAGTAACTTGCTCATTCTGAACTCATTCCCACTCTGAAATTGGTTGAACTATGCTCAGCATTTTAGGGGAACATGCTGACTGAATCTCTCCCTCCAGTTTATGCACTTCCTTGTGGGACTGCCACAGCCAGCTCAAGGCAGGGTTTGATACCAGACCCATGGACACATTAGTACACTGGTGTAGACTCAGCACACTGAGTACCAGTACCTTTAACAGGACATGCCACATGATGATCAGAATAAATTGGTTATTATAAAAGAAATCTATTCACTGATGATGCAAATGAGAAATATGTTGGGATGACTCTGTCAAGGGCTGCCCTGGCCAGTACTCATGGGTTCTAATCCATGCCATTAGCCTGGTGTGGAAATGGTGGCATGGATTCACATGGGAGCAGAAAATCCAGCCCTAGGATTTTAGTGGCCCTAAGCAAATCTGTCCGAGTGGGGGGTGGGGGCGGTGGCGGTGGCAGTGCTGTTCGATTCTGTCGAGCAAGGGGGGTTGTGTTGGACTCTCTCGAGCAGAGGGTGGGGGTGGGGGGGGGGGGGGGGGTTGGGGGGGCTTCGCTTGGTAAAATCCTTCTTGCACTACATTGTTATGCAATGTTCGGTTGCCATTCCGTTTCAAATTTATACCGCTAGTTCCGCGATAGGGGATGAATAACATAATTGCGAAAATAACGTTATTTACCTTAGATAAATATTGCATCGTGTGGCCCCCCTAGTGGTTGTGGCCCTAAACAACCGCATAGACCGTTTATGCCACGGGCCGCCCCAGCATGGGAGGGTGGACTGGATGAATGGACCATCTCCAGACATATTTCTTAATTTACTTAATTTTTTAACAGTTACCAAGCACATCTTACTGTTGGATCCCATTCCTGAATATTTTACACTTTCCCCTGATCCAAAACATGCAAGACAAAACTCCCCCAAAAAAACGTAGACATCCATAGAATTACCTTGTTGGCTATGCAAAGTAATAATAGCCCACAATACTGTTCGCAGATAATAGCTCAGTGTTAACCTGCAAACAGAACTGACTACTTTCACATATATTTGGATTTTCCTAAACATGAAAAATGTTCATATCCAAGAGGCGCTCACATTTTGGAAATGGCAAACTGGTGTTGCTGAATCGCTCAAATGTGATAACAGCCATAACAGATGCCATGGCTTGTGTTCACTGATTAAATATACATTAAAGTGATCCCAGCAGCTTTGCAACTTTTTCTTAGCACAACTTCTGCCACAGAATCATAGCCCAGCTCGTGTGCTTTTAGCTTTATCCTGCTTATTAAAGAATGACGAAATTCGCACAAAGGCACAGGGAAAGAGTAGCTGCACAGCTGCACTCTGGTCCTCTCTAAATTCAAAAGGTTTTTTCAGTTCGAGGCAAATCTATTTTTACTGCAGCTAGAACCCAATAAGTCCAGGTTTTATTTTATGCATTGTAAAATATATTATTCAACTCCTAATCTGTACATCAGCATATCATAATGCATGTGAAAGTGACCATAACTTACATTTCTTTCCCCCATTTGATATTCTTTTTGACAAATCCTTATGGATTCTTATATTGTTACGAATCAATTATTTGCCGGGCTAGCTTCATTACCTTGGAGATTCTGCACTATCAATCTCAGACTTCTTATCTAGCAGAAAATATCGGAAATTGGCTGCCCAACCTTCACGAGACAAATTCAGAGAGCTCAGTTGATGTGCAAGAATAAATCTCACCGGATAGGAGTAAGCATCGGGGATATGCAGTTGCACTGGAAATGAGACGCAGGCATCATTCAAAATGATCAGTGATGATGATTAAATATAAGAAGGACAGATAAATTGTTAAAATTAATGATAGTTTCAAACATCTCAAAGTGAAGGGAGGGGGAGTGAGGATCAACTTACCTGAATCACCGCCAATGTACAGTACCCACCTGGGGGATGAATGGAAGCCATTTTCTGTCAAAATGCTCATCAGTGTATCACCTAAGGTTTAGTGGGAAGAATTTGGTTTGATTGTCACAAAACTGCACACAAGGTAACCAATGGATATTCTACACATTTATTCACATTAGTTTGTCGTTTAATGTTGGATGGAGGGAGGTTAACATTTCCCCCCCTAGGAAAACATAAAACTGGCAGTACTCCTTGTACATCATTTAGTATTAAGCCGAGATTTTCTTTTTGGAACTACCCTGAGAGTCTGTGGATCCATTTCATAACCATTAACCAAAAATGGACTAGTCACATTCACCCACTCAACCTATAGTCAGTTGTAGTCAATCAATAAACAAACCAATCATGTTTATCTGTTCATGCTTTGACAATAAATGCCAACAATCAGCAGACAATTCTCCTGTAGAAGGTGTCATTAAGACCTCACTGAGGTGATGAAAGGGAAGATCATTAAGACATTTTTTCCTGTGACAACTGAAAAGAACACAGACAACATGAATACAACCATTGGAATCCATTCTGACAAATTGTAAACAATACCTGTTCCCCTGACTTACAGTAAGAGTACAAACTGCGTGACCTTCCCCTGCCCCCATTATGTCCCTCCATGAAGGTCCCAGTAAAAAAAGAGATATAATTGATTTCAGAAAAGAGAATCAAGGCAATACAAAGGAGTACTCTGTGAATATTCAACTTGTCGCACAGAAAGCCTTCTAGTCCATTCTTTCGCAAACCAGTCCAAACCATTTTCTCAAAAAGCACAAGAGTTGTTAGGAAAGCACAGAACCAGTTCTGACATGGTTCGCATTTATAATGTCCCCACCCGTTTATATTGACCAAAAATGGAAAAAAAAAGGCTAATCTTGTTTTATAAATTAATTTTGCTGAAGAGAAAAATGAAAGACCATATCTGGTAATTCATGACGGCTTTAGTCCTATTATCAGGATTAGAGATCCCTTGGTGGCTGATGATGGCCGATGAAACATTAGTTGCCATGGTTTTGTTTGAGCTGAAAAATATAATAAAACGGAAGACACGCCTTCCCTGATACAGAGGCTGTCAGTTTCAAGAAGGTACATTGGAACATTTAAAATACAACAGTCATCGTTTATAGCAAGAACCTGTTTATATTTTAGTAGAGTGTAAATGGAAGATTTGTTATTAAGGCAAAATCTAAACTATGGGACTCACAAACTCACACATTTCAGTCATAAGCAACACTGGAAGAGTAAACGTTTTCTGTAATTTTATTCTCAAGCAAATGGAAACACAGATTTATTGTGTGACTTTACGAGGTCATGTTGCAACAGTTGCAATTTCTCTCATCTAGCAAATGTAAAAAAAAAAAAACTGCATTTAGTTAAATAAAAAAACAAGACCAGGTCAAAACCTAGTATATGGCTGGACCGGCCGACCAATGGTGTAACTTCATAACTCGGCTGACCAATGGGGTAACTTCATCACTCAGTCACAGACATTTGCATTTGTAGGGCTGGCCCCGCTGTTGCGGTCCAGCCAAAAATCTATATGCACACTCATTTTCAATAAAAGAGACCTGCACTTTCAAAAAATCTGCAGGTGCACTAATGTGTGATATAAATTGGAATAACACACATAAGACACATATGTTTCACTTTTAGACAGTACATTAGAAACATCAGTACAGCCCTATGCAAAAAAAAAAAAAAAAAAGTAAAAAAAAGAGAGAGGAAAAAAAGCAGTAAATTCCAATCAATCATGAACCAGGCACCACAGGGGCAGTGATCCAAGAGGAAAATGACAAATCTGTTCAGTGTTTCACAGGATATATTTGTCATAAGATATATTGAATTGCAGGTAAAAAAACGATTGTTTTAGTTAACACTTTTGGCCAACTTTTGTTCTGCAAGGAACTTTTTATCTGAGAAACATCTTATTCTGAAACAGGCTTTGCAAAAATGACAATCATATCTAGAAAAACAAAATAATCTAGGATTAAACAAAAACAACTAAAAATACTACGTTTTTAGATTTTGTTCCCTCCATTAACCATTTTAACCAAAATGTTTCGGACCAGTTCTCACAATAAACTGGGCATGGGCAACAGTTTTAGCTTAGTTGGCCCAGACAAAATTTCAGCTATTTCAGCACAGACCAAAATATAAAAATTACCAGATACAAAGGTAAGTATAACGTTTACAACAGTAGTCATGTCTCAATGTTTAAGGCATAAAAAGACAGTATGGCCAATTATGCTTATGTGAACATGGCTTCAGTCAGGACTGCATTACTGGTGCATAGAGATGGTGATGAGTTACATTAATTTACTTTATTTATATATATATCACTTATTAAACAATGTTTTTAATCAACCATAGTATTGAACTATTAGCATTTAAGGGTTAAGGCTTAGTATTTTAGTGACCTTCTTTCTCCATTTGTGTTGCTTAAGATGCTTAATTTTTTTGCGGTCTACAGGTCAAACCTAAAGATCATGGAGGGATACAATTAGGCAAACAAATACTACTGGCAATATGAACACTGCTACTGCTACTAAACACTGACCAAATGTAAATCCTTCACTCGCCCTTACATGTAAATATATTCAATAGTAAACATACAGCAATTTCATGTTTATCTCACTTTCTGGCCAAAATACAAACCACAAAACAAAAAAAACCCATATTTTTCAAAAACCTAAAATGTGCTCTAAAATATATCTCATTACATAAGGGGAAAAACATGTCACTTCTGTATTAGATTGGTATCAGTAAATCACTAGATCACAGATCTTTTGATATTTAAAGAACCCCTATGTGTCTAGTTATCTGCATAGAATTTATATATCATTGCAAAGCTTATTTGGATTATTGTATCCAACTTTTTAAATACTGATTTCAAAATATGACACTTTAAATGAATAGTTACCATATACTTGAAGATGCACCTGTCATCATATGAAATATATAAACTGCATAAATAGTTTTTTTTTCTTAGAAAACAACCGTTTCTATCCAAACATACTAAAATGCATTACTAAATCAGTCAGTTTTTCAGAAAATTCTGAAATCAGACGATACAATTGACATGAAAATTATTATAACAAACAGTGGGTTAAAAGACTACTCTAAAAGTTATTCTGTCATGTCATGCTTTGTCCATTTCTTAGCATATGTCCTTTTGAACAAAGAAATACAAGCTTGATACAAACACACACAAACACAAAAGGAGTGGAGGGGGTCCTACAGCTCAGTGTAGTCAGAAGTTGCTTCATTACCTGGCCAGTGCTGTTCAGTAACCGCATTCCAAGAATTTTCCAGGAAAAGACTAATTGCAAGCTGATGACAGAGTGACTATTACATTTGTTCCACAGAGCTCTGTCCTCTGGCCGGCCCGGATGCCAGCAGTATCACATAAGCGACCATCTTGACAAACAGAATCTGACCACATCTGAATCTCATCATTAAGCATGAGTATTTCAAACCCGAGCAAACATAATTGTCTTGCTTCTTTACATCCTTTAGGGTTTTTTTCTTATCATCTACAGCAATGACACATGCAAACAAGCCAATATTACTACCTCCAGGCAGCAATAACTACAACTACACCTAAGGATTGGACTGCGCTCTGTATGTGACTCAAATGTTACTTTGTTAATATCATTATGGAACACTGGGGAAGGGAATACGCACCATTCTGTGTGCTATATTAAGGTTTGGTCATGCATAAAATTTGTGTCTAAGTGCAACGCCAAGGTACTGATTTACCTTGTAAAGTCCAAGCTTTCAAACTCACAAACAGCAAACTTCAATGTGATCGGAGCGACGGACACCACTTCCTTATCAGAGTCACAGTGTCATTACTGGTTATTGGAGGAGAACTGGTGGAGGCTGGGACTTCCAGCTAAGGAGGCAGAGCTCAGAATTCAAAAGGTAAACCGCCTTCTGTTTGCTTTGCTTCCGTTTTACCATCGGCTGTATGAGCCGCATGTAAAACATTCCCCCAGCTCTGTTTCACAGCTGCCTGCACCTGTGATGCAAAGGCAAGACTGACAGCCCCATGTAACATCTGCATGCAGAGGCGCGCTGCGGCAGTTTCAACAGTTTCAAATAAAACGGGCTCCGAGAAACAGAGGGGCCACGAACGGCCACAAGAATTTTTGAAAAAATTTGTTGGTACGATTCAGATTTTTCTTTTAAGGGTGTTCAAAAAAACAGCCATGATTTGCCATTCACGGCTACATCACGGCACATCCGGGTACATTCCTGTGCTCACCTTTCCAACAACATCCTTGACAACCAATACAATTTCACACTTACGGTTAACTTCTGTCGTTCTTATACAGTTCTGTGGTTCACATCCATATAAACGCCATATAAATGCAGTTCCTTTCAGTGGAAAAAAATCTGTAGAAACTGCCACGGATCTATTTTCAACAAGCAACCATCCTATAAAACAGCAAATACACACCACTACGTAGCTTTACCCTTTAAAAATTTTAAGGGGATAGGTTCATCCATTATCAAAGTGATGCAACACTTCCTGCAGTTCTCGGGCTAAGCAAAATAATAATTTCTCTTACAGCTGACCTTGTAATTTCAATGAGATGTGAAAAACAACATTGTTATTTTTCCAAGCCAGCAGCCCAGGACTGGAAGGAACCCCTTTACTCTGTGCATTTCTATTACGCAGGCCTGAACTAAGCCTTTCCCTGTATTCAGTCTGACAATGCACCCCTGCTGTCTCTGTCCATTGGGTTATAACACTGGTAAATGGAAAAAGAAAAAGAACAAAAAAACCATAGGAGGAGCCCTGGCGTGGCAGCGGTTTTTAAGAAAAGGCTTTGTCCCTGGAAGGGGCTGATAGGGATTAGGTGTAATGACTGTCGATGGAGCCGTGAAACAAACAAACGTCTTAACAATCGGCGGTCTTACCGCATGAATAAGCAGCACCGGGCAGTGACGAAAGGAACAAATAATAAAAATACCCAGGTGAAAACAAATGCTTCCTAAAATAGTACAGGCTCTGTAATCCGTTCCTGTCGGTCAGAGAATTATGTTAACGGACGACATGGGGTACAGATTTGAGGTTTTATCCAGATTCACATGAAAACTTAATTATTATTGAATACAGAGATTTACGTTTTTCACTGCTGCTTCGTGCTCAAAGAAGGTATATTTCATGTTATGTTTTTATATGGGTTTGCATTATTTTAGTTAATACCCTAGGATAAAAATCGGATTATTACAGAAAAGAAGTTTCAGGCACCACATTTTTTGAACACGATTCACAATCTTAAATTCTTCACTCAAAAAAAGGCCACTGAACACATGGACACTACTTTTCTGGACACAATGGTTTTAGGTGTTACAGTAGATCAAGGAATTTGTACTTTCCTTTGAGCTTTGATAAAAGTGACTTTGGTCTGTCTATAGCATCCCCACTCCATTTTGCAGAAGTGGAATCTAACGAGTGCAATCGTTTTTATCAAGGCAAACTGGTGTTATCGAGTTACAGTAACTCCATTTAAGGCAACCCCCTCACTCTACTCTACCACTGCAGAGCTTACAGGAAGTCAGGAACAGCAAATAAAGCAGGAAATCATAAACAGGAAGTGAAGCAGGAAGTCATAAACAGCAGCTAATAAAGAGGAAGTCATAAAAAGGAGGTCAAACAGGAAGCAGAAAGTCATGTGAGGACATGGATACATGAAATTCTCTCCCAGTTCTACCAGCCACGGCAGTTACTCTACTCGAAGGACAGCAGGTCTGGGTGAGGGTCCTCCTTGTCAGCACTGAGAGGCGTCAATCTGGACACCCCTGAGTCCAGGGACCCATCCCCCAGGAAATTGTCATCATTCAGGGTGATGCAGAAGCCTGCATTCTCTGGGTGGGGTATGGAGGCTCCCCATGACTCTGGGCTTCCAGGATTTTGCTTTGGGTCCAGTATGTCCTTGTGGATAAGGTCTGGCACTGAGAGCAGGAGCTGGGATAGGTCATCCTCTTCCTCCTCTTCCACCTTCTGCTCCCCTGGTCCCTCTAGGCTAAGAGATGTGTCATTGGAGGGAGGTCCATCTTCTGCTGTAACCTTGCAATCCATAGCAAAAAGTGCAGGATCTTTCTCTGGTCCCTCCCCCGCCTCCTCTCCGTCATTCTCCAGCTGTTCAGTGGACCCTGCCCTCCGGATGAGGGGCATTTTTTTAGGCGATGCCATATAGGAGGACTCAGAGACGCAGGGTGTGGCCACCACAGGCGAGGAAGAGATCATCATGTCCTGGGTGGTAGTCAGAGCACGAGGGAGGCGTTTCTTACTGGTGGAAGGGGGCGGGTCCAGGCGGGGGAAGGAGTCCATTGTCACATGACTGCAAGGAAAGCACAGCAGAACATGGGATTTTTTTTAGGAAATTAAGAACTTTACTGTTCACACACCTCTCATAAAATCTGAATGAATAGAAATTTTTCAGACAGATAGTTAAGAGTTCTAGATATAAATGAAATGGCTTCAGCTTCAGTCTCTCTACAAACCTAACAAGAATCATTCAAACAGAACCATCCTTCACCATCAGTTTAACATTCTTCTCCGACTTTTCTAAAGACTACTCTTTACAAATACAAACAACCTTGGAACGTCCAGCATAATGTATCACCGGAAGGTCCATGAAGCAATGCATTCTAATTGTGGCCCAAAGTATTCTGGGCAAGAAGCGGATGGAAAAACTAACAATGGGGAGGTGCTGCTATTTGTAGAAGCTTTCAAATTAATCAGTTTTCAGGAAGATACTGAGAGGGGAAAATGTACTGAGACTGACTGTATGAAACCGTGGCCAACTTACAAAACAACCAAACGATGTGTGATTCATGGCGGAAGAGCATACTGTTTATTACTGAATGCGATTTCACAAAAGCCTGGGTAAAGTGATTTGTTCTGCTGATAGCAGCAATCCTGCATATCTCAATAGTATATTAATAATTATGACAACATTCACATGTGCAGGCAGTATACAACCAGGACATTTGATTGCAACAAGACAGTTAATCAGAAAATGTCTGGCTTCATGTTGGGTGCCAAATTAATTTTTTTTAAATGCTTGAACGTGACCATAATTTATTAATCAAGCTGCAATTCAGAATCACTGCAGTCGCACATATTATGTAATTCACACAACAATGGGGCTAATTTATTATGGTACTTCATACCCACAGGCCAAAAGCAATGAAAACCTGAAATAATAACCAAAAATAATCTGCAAGGGAAAATTCAAGAATAATTTTGTTACAAGCTGTGAAAAGCATTAAAAAAAAACCTTAAATCATTCTTCCAATTCACACAAAGCATTACAACGGGTGTGGTCACAAAATACTGATGACGTGTTTCAGAGCAGTTTTCAAGACTTGAGTGTAGTAGGATCTGTGCCACATGGTCTCCCCTTCTTCTCCTGTTCAACCAATTTTTTCCTCTTTTTACATTTTCCCATCACTTTGGAAACACAAATTGTGCCTCTCGTGTTTCCACGACGTTAGCAGGATCGACACACAAGCGACAGGTTACCCGTTACTTGAGGGAGGTTACCTGTTTCCCACAATGCCCTGGGTGCCGCTCTCGATGCAGGACCACACGGCCTCCGCGCTCCTGTTCACCTCCGTCACCCCGACGACGCCCAGGTTCCCTGTGTCTCTGCGGCGGAGCAGGTCGTTCACCTTGGCGCCCATGACCTTCCCTAGATTGAGGGCGTTCTTCAGATGCTGGCTGCCCCCCGTTTTAAGGCCGGTGCCGCCATCTGCCACCCCGCCTGCAGGGACAGGCGCGCCAGCCTGCTGGTGCGGGGATGAGGCGCCGTTCTGAAGCTTTGCTGGTCGGGCGGCGATGGAATTCTCGAACACGCTTTGGTCATCTGCAGGAGCAGGAGACGAGAAAAATACTAGTTTTTAATATAAAATGCAAAGGAGAATTACGAGGATCTAGGATACGCAACTTTTACTGCACATCTTGTGAACAAGCAGGCTTCAACAGAAGGGGAATTTTCTTTCTTATGTTTTCTTTTTTTTACTAAAAAACTATCACCGTGTTATCACAAATGTTTCAAGAGCAAAAACAAAGCAAAACAACAACAACCACAACAAAAACGAACCAAAACAACACAATGATCACAAACTCACATGAGATACAACACAAACTTTAGAAAAACCATGACATAGGCTGAAATTATATCAAAACCTCACCCTTGCTTAGTTGCAGGTGCAAAACACAACAGGGTCAATTCACAATGATTTGCAATTTTAAAATATACTGGAAGGTCAAAGTTCCAGTCCACAGTAAAATGTCATCAAAGCAATCTTACCTTTTTGAGAAAATTGTTTCTCGGAAAGCATTTGGGGCAAGACATGAAATAGTTAATGGAAAAAAGTCAATGACAATAAGTGACACATCTCCGGATATCAGAATAAATAGAACTGGGTAAATGTCAGCGCCTGACTAATTTGCTTCACTGTTCTGTATGCAGTTTCTAGATCAATCATATTTAATTGAAAAAGGTGAAATGGTAACTTTGATTTCACTTGAGCCACTGAAAGACTGCAAAACATCTTGTCAAGACATCATTAGGTCTGGCACATCACAGCATACACCCAGAAAGTTTGATGCCAGACTTTCATGCACCTTCTGGAGACAAAGCTGGCCAGAACGGACTTGCAAACAATGTCCAAACACTGACGGAGTTGCGGATGTAGATTGAATTAAATGTGAAGAACATGGAAGAAGCAATACACATTTGACCGCACAAATGTTCAGTCATTCCGACATCTGTCCAAAATATATGGAAGACTCCCTGTCCTTAGTTTTGAAGAATTGAAGTCTTTCTTTTTTGTACACAATGTCTTCCATTAACTTTTTGTAACCGAGAAACTTTGCAATATTAACGACATGAACAAACCTGTTACAATTCATTAGTCAAATGGTAAACCACTTTGTGGAGACAGAGTGCTCTTAACTACAGGAAAAAATGTCAAAATTTTCACTGTTGAGGTTCCAGTGAGACAAACATTTAAACACATGCACCTAGAGGTATGATTTAACTGACATGCCGGCATATCTTGTCATTACATATTCTGAAATGGATGGACATTTTCTGTACCCAGGGACCATCATTCCTAACAGTAACAGAGATTGATGTGTTTCGTATGAATCATTAAGGTGTGCATTATTTCAAAGGGGGGGCTCGGCAAAACTGACACAATCCCTGCTTGACTTCACCTTAAAATGAAAGCTGTCCTCCCTTCTCTTTCTCTGGTGAATTTCTTTCCTGCTCTGAAAGGTGTTTCAAATACAGTAGCTGCTGCCTGAGTGTTGTCATGGTAATTCTGTTACCGAGAACAGGACAGGTCATGATGCATTTCCTTATATTGTATGAGCTACATGACAAAGGGCACACATGAGTCAAAGCTGCAGTTTGATGCTCTAGTCACGTACAGTACATTGACAGTGTGGTCCACCACTAGTGTATCCATCAACTACAACTCAACTCCCCCACCCCCGAAACAAACAAACAAACACAAGCACATGCACGTACACACACACGCACACACATGAACTGTTTTCATTACTGACGAATGCATGGTTAGCTCCCATTCAGGAAATACCCATTATTGCCAATAATGAGAGGTGGGAATGACGCTTGGTACTTTCTGTCCAGCAGTTCCCTCAATAAGAGCACTCGCACCTCCAGCCTGACCTGTGCGCAGTGCATACGTCAGGCAGCGCCCTTCACTGCCACTGCACATTAGCACCCCCCCCTCGATGCTCAGTCTGGGCAGCGCGTGGTGTTAGCATTGATTTAGCACCCTGCCATGTACGCCCTGCAAACAAATACAGCTCAACCATTCTGCACCAACCTCAACATCTCTAATTCTATCCTTCCATTTTCAGCTTTCAGTGCATGCTTGGAATGCATACTATGAGGCAGGCATTTTTCATAAAGTACTCTAGAACAGAGCAATGGAAAAAAGTATCTGTTGACAGTTGTTTAAATACTCAAATCTTGTTTGTACACATACAAATCACTGTGATGGGAGAGATCTGAGAAAGGACTATTATTTTTCATGTTGTTTCTCATCAATAAAGGATTTAACAGGAAAAATCAGTACGGGTGCTAAAGAAAACAACCTTAATTATTTACCAGATTGACTGGAACAAATCCCTGCAAAAACACAGGTCCCTAGGATAGTGATTTAGAGTGAACTGTTGCATCTCACTAAGCTCAGGAAATGAAAATTATTGAAGTTTCTGTGTTCTTCAGACAGAAATGCCCACATTTACATACATTTTGCACATCACTGATGTTCAAAGTGTCTGGGTTTGTTCTCACATAATCCTGTCAAATAAAATAATACATCAGAAATGCAATTTAGCACTGGAATAGTTCCAGACGTAATAAGTACACAGGGTGAAAGAGTTCTCCCTTGGTTTGTACAAAGCTTCGCAAGGCTGACTGCTAAATATTTACATGTGCTGATAGAATAGGCGTGGGTATCCTTAAAACAAAAAGAAAACAAGAACCAGAAAATATTCAGCAATAGTAGGGATGCATTTCAATGATTTAAAAAGTAACAACAAAGGACATTTAGTAAGAGATACATTTCAGTTCCGCGAAAAACAAAGGAAAGGTCAGCACCAGGCCTGGGAGCGAGAGTCGACCCACGGCTATTTTGTACATAATTACTATCAAATTAATGTATTTTTCTTATATTTGATGTGAAAAGATGGCAGGCCTCATCTGCACAAGTACTTGGAAGAAAATAAACTGATATGTGAAGGAACTATTCAAGTCTTCAAAGGAAACATGTGTTAAATGTGAATGCCGAAAGGAATCACGGTACACTGCCAACCTGGAGCTACATAAAAGAAAACTGTCAGAACTTTTACAGTTTCTCTGGTACTACGTTTGAGTTTTTCCCCCCCCCAAGGATGAACATATATGAAAAATACCCTACAATAACAAAATGCTCTCGCTTCTTTTCTTTCCTAATCTTGAAAGTTCCAGCTGATAAGCGGTTTCTCGTGCCATTATGAATATACATGGAGGCAACATTCCTAAGGACATAACATCTGTTGCCATGGTATCGCCCTTGGTCATGTCCCCTCATAAGTATTCACAAGATGCATGTTGGAATGTTTCAGGAAATTGATTACATAGGTTAAATGAGACCACGTTTTGGTCACATTGCATCTTGGGGGCTCAGAAACATTGAAAAGTAATAAGAGCTGAGCAATCAATATTGAAAAAAGGAATGATACATTCAATACTAGAGAGCTGGAGGTAATAATCTCTGATAAGCCATCTATTATCTCAGGTCACAGCTTAAACAACAGAGACACATAAACTTAAACGTTAAGAATCCAGCGCTGACCGTCTAGATCATCTTTTGAACCTGCGGCTACCACCACTTAACATGTGAAACAGAATCTAGTGACAATAATCCATTCGCTTCAGTAACTGGACAGTTAAAAAAAAACCAATGGGAGACAACTCCGACCAGAGTTTGGACCAAATAAGTACAGATGTAGACGGAGAAACATACACCTGTGTACATCCCATTCCCCATGATATACTGTAAGAGTGTTCAATATTATGCCACAGATGTTACCAAGTGCTCTAAAAGGGATGAACTGCATTGGCAAAGACTTCAAATTAAGACAGCACTTCTCTTCTTCACCGCATGTTTCCATCTTCAGAGACCAGTAAGACCATTCAGCCATGTAAATGGTGTCGCCTTATGTTTTATTAACTCAACCAGAGTCAGTGCGAGGCTTAAACAAAAGAGATAAACAATCCCAACCCCCACGCCAAGAAAATCTACCTTCTGTTTCACCGTGACGGCACAAGGGAGGAAAGAAGAGAAACATCCACACCCTTTCTTTGGGTAAACGCTTAGCGCTTAATGTCAACTCATCTGAAAAACAACGGCCTCAAAACTCCTGCTTGTATATCAGGAAGGGGCACGAGGCCGTCTGGCATTTAAATAAAACAAATAAATAAATGAACAAAAAGGTCTGAATTTTGAACGAGCATTGGGAATATTGGTTTCTGAATTTTGAATGAGCATTTTGAATGAGCACCAGAAAAATGGTTTCAACCGAAACACTCCAACACACCCAAGCGTGAGCAATTATATACAAGGACAAATGCTGAAATGAAGTTAATAAATGAACAAATAAAAAGTCAGTCTTAATTCGAATGAGCCTGCCCTTTGTTAATTAACTGCTTCTGTCATATCTAGAGACCTGTGATGGAATTATGGGTGCTGTTATGACCAAAGGGCTGACACGAATCAGAATGTTATTATAGTTATTACAGGGGCGCAATAATGTACACCTTGTACCTCAGAGTACCTGCCATCACCAAACAGACATAATGAAATCCAAGTAGCGTTTTCAAAACAAAAGCCCCCTCTTCAACTTTGTGATTACAGAGGTTACCAGGACAACCCAGGTACAGATTTATGGGTCTAACCCCCTGAGGAATAAATACTTCACAATAACTTCTGCTCACATTTACACCATTAATGAACAGGGCAGCAGGGTTGGAGGGAGGGGGTAAATGTGGTAGGAACCTTTTTTCCAAAACTCAGCCAAAACTCCAAAACTGTCTTGCTGGTCAACAAACTTGTGATTACAGCTACTCACAGCCTGGATGCCATTAGCTGCTGCAGTGGGACTAAGAACACTACTCCTCCTTCTGTTGAGCTTTGGGGAGCAGTCCTTGTCCTTGGTTCCCTGATAAAGTGCCTCTCAATGACATGACATCACACTGGCGGGAGACGAGTGGGCAGAGAGGCCTCAGACACGTTAAACATCCCCACCATGGATGATTCACAGCCCCAAGGACATGCTGTGGAGCACCAGCACCTTCTGTAAATCTAAACCTTATGGTCTGAAAGTGCAAGTGAGCTGAGGGGAATGGGAAATAGGTTTATTAAATGAAATTACACCCCTTTAAATGTTCATGCTGTCCCTTTAAAAGTTCTAGTCATTTAAGGGTCAAACATCCAGTTCAGTATCATTGGCATAGTCCAGTTCCATGCCTATGTGAGATCTCATTCATCTTACTCATATTTTGTATATTATCTATCTATCTATCTATCTATCTATCTATCTATCTATCAAACTTTGTGTACAAAAAAGAGCTGAATATTGTGCTCGAACACGTACACGCAAGCATAAACTCATTACTAGACAGTCGTTCGGCCTAGATCATTGCTCGCTTCCATGCCACAGTGATAGCTGCTTATAAATGCAGATCAATACTATTCCTTCTCTTTGAAGAATTAACCTTGGGCTTGCCCCCTTAAGTCATTATGAAAATGTTTTAATTTTCTTCCTGGCCATAGAAGGAACAGAACATTTATCATCTTGCTAAATGCACCTCCTCATTTCCAAATTTCACAGTGAACATCCTGGATGGACTTGATAACAGAACATCAGCATAAAGAAATTTAGCATGAATTTGAGGCTGCTTAGTCAGTCCACTTCTGATCTGTCTGAAACACATTTAGTAACCTGCCACTGCCAATATATCCACCTTGCATTCTATCAACTAATGTTAAGTAAGTTGTGCCTGTATTGGAATTTTTTACAGATGTCACCGCACCCAATTTGTAACTTTAATTATGTAAATATGGGGTATAATACAATTTCAGGTGTCCAAAGTAAAACAAGTTATTAAATACATCCTCAAGCTTCATAAATATTTGTGACAATCTCTAATATTTACTGCAATAAGTATACGCTTTTTAAAAGCAAAATCAAATCTTTAAAAATGTTATCCTCACATAAAAAGAATCTAAATATAAATAATCCCATAAATGATCTACATCTACCATCTGGCTGACAGAAGCAGGATTATTGAATTGAATAATTTAAATTGCATAGATGATTTAATTTGGAATGTCAAACAAAAAATGACAAAAAACAAAAAGCAAAATGAAAAAAAAAGACTGAATTTTAAAATGTTTGCTCCAAACCAGTTAATGGGAACACTCATAATTCACATTTTCTTTTTTTTCCTTTTTTGCGATATTTCAAAAGTTCGCTTAAAATTCGCTTGGCAATTTAATGGAAACGTGGCTAGTGACCATATGGCGTGACCACATTACAGAAAAGACACCAACCACGCAGTGAGAGCACACAGTGACCACTGTCCACACTACTGTCCAAATGGACTGTCCATACTTTGTGACCACAAAGCGAAAGGAATCTAGACCACTCGGCAACCGCAGAAGGAACGCAGTGACCACACAGCCATGAACAGCAACTGCACAGTGAACAAGCAGTGGAAGCAACTGCACAACATCATACCATATCACATATCTAAATTAAACATCTGATTAGTAGAGCCATATTCTTGTCTTCTATTGCAGTCGTAGACTATGGAAACTGTCAGTACAACCTGCTCAAAGCACATGGCTCTTCACGGGAATGAAAAGCAAGCAGCTGATTGACTAGGAATGAATCCAGCTGCAACACAGCCACTGATAATATATTAAGTATAATCCAGCCCATTTTCCACCGGAAAAGCTGTGCACCCCTCATCACTGGTCATAAAAATTCCAACTTATACTAGGCACGCCCAGTGCGCCCATGCGCCACGCCATTGATTGTGCCCATATGCCACGCAACACTGATTCCAGAAAATAGAGCCCAAAGAGTGAGAGAGACAGAGAGAGCTTGAAGAAAATTTTGTGACAGTTCTTGAGAATCTGGGCAACACTGACCATCCTGTTACCAATGACCTCTGCACCTTTCCTGCCTTGCACAAGTAAGCAGGAAATGAAGAACGGAAATGTTACCATGAATACTCAAGAAAAAGGGAGAATGGGATTGTTAGACAATGACAAAGATTCTTCAAAATGAATTAGACTTTACATTGTTCACACACACATTATATACAGAATATACAGTATTTATATATATATATATATATAGACACACACACACACACACAACACACTTAAATGAAAAGGTATTGGAACAGTAACAAGTTATATCTGATATGGATGTAAATACAATCAAATTAAAGTTGACAGAATTCACAAAAATGTGAAATTCTTTTTAAACCTTTAAATGTTTGACTGGAAAGAATTAAAAGGACAATTCTGTATCAAATACAGGAACAGATACATTTTTTGGCATTGTGTGCAAAAATGATTCATAGCCATGCGCACTATGTGCCAGTAGTGTAATTAAAATACATGTATGGCTGCTAAACCTGGTTAGTTATGACACAGTTAGGAAGTAGTCAGCAATACCGGAAAAAGGTAATAAGTCAGAAAACCCACCCTCAACAACTTCAGAGATCAACCATCATTCTTCAAGATGTCACTAGCACATGCGCAAAGATAAGTTTTCAGAAGAACTAGACATTGGCTTTGAAGAAGGCCACTAATCAGATCTACACCTAACACCTAACAGCATTCGCTGAGCTCTCTTCCACTAAAATGATTACCCGAGGATATATGCAGGATATTCCAGCACATCTAGTTCTTTCCTGCACACAACCATGACTGGTTTCCAGAAATGATCTTTAGCTAAACTGGAAAAACTAACGGCGTTAAACACATTCAAATGCAACATGCAGTAAGATTCAGGCTAAAAATAGAAACTCAAAAAAGCAGCTGTACATTAAGGTAATTAGAATAAGCTTTATTTCTTTTAGTCCAAGTTTAAATAAACATCGTCACTCCATAGCGAGGCAGTGAAAATGACAGTAATCCAGCCGCTGTCTCATTACAGGGGTTGTTACCCACACAGCTGTGCGTTTCAAAAGCAGAGCACCAGAAAACAAAGTGGCTGATGGGAGACCAACTCCTAAGAACCCAGGTGTGAACTAAATGGCCCTTTCAAAGTGGAAAGAAATTAAGAAGGGTACCCAAGAAGGGTTTACTAGTATGTTTAAACACCTGTTTAAAATGGTTTGTGGTTACCAGAAAAATGATGCACCAAGTGAAGGTTTAACCATTCAGGTTAAACATTTTTGACGCTTGAAATGGTTACATACTTTTTTTTTTCATTTTTTGCTCTTTTGCAACATTTTTCTTTTTTTAAACTCAGTGGTGAACACAGTAAACATACACGTACTGGGCACAGTGTCACACCTTCATTCCTCCAAATCATAGCTCTTGGTTTCTCCAGGTCAACCGTGTAGATAAACGGGGGTTGTGGATGTGAGGAATGGACGGCCTGGCTGGTCTTGCTCCCATCAGTTCATTAGCTTATTAACAGTTCAGACTCATTTCTCTATATACATTTTTTGCACAACTGACATAAGATCATCCTACCATTAGCCTAGCCAGTGGTCCCATCAACCAGCACTAAGCTCTGACCCACAAAATCCCCCAAAACCGAGCTTTAGACAGTGATTATAACACACCACGACCTCGAGGAGCTCCCCGCCGATTCCTTATTTTTGTCACAAAGTACAGGTGAGTTAGAGGGCCATGGCCAAGAGGCAGAAGGACAGCTTGGGCAGGATTACGACCAGTTGCTTGGAATGGACAAGAGCTGGAACATGATTGGGCATGGTGAGAGAGGGTGCATGATGTGGGGGGGGGGGTTAGACGGCGATCTCGTCACCCAGGCAGTCGGGCGGCGCCTGCTTGTCGAGAACGTTGAAGAGCCGCAGGCCGCTGCTGTCGCCCCAGCTATCGCGGTCGTCGCTCTCGTCCGTGTTGGATTCGTACTCCGAGGCGATGCCCGACTCCCTGAACTTCAGGAGCTCCAGGCTGCCCAAGACCTCATCTTGGGACGGCAGGGGGTCGTCGCCGTGACTCCGGGCCTGCCCCAGCCCCTCCTGCCCCTCCTCCTCCTCTTCGGGGGGCGGCAGGGGCGGGAGGAACCGGAAACACTCGAACTTCACAAAGCAGCCGTCCCTACCTATCGGGCTGCCCAGAGGCAGGTGGAGCTGGGTCCCGTTGGAAAAGGGTGGCAGTCCGGTGTCCTCCGGATGAGGAGTGTTGGGGTCACACAGCACTGGCGGTACGTTGGCACGAAACGTGATCTCAAGCAGGCTGTCTTGGGAACCCACTGCAGGACCATGCCAGAAAAATAGGTGGGCGTGGGGGGAGAGACAGAGAATGTCGTAAACCTCAACTTCACCAATGAAACTCCATGTGTTTGTAAATGCTGCAATAGTCTTTTTTTTTAGCAACATGCCCAAAAATCAAATACTCCGTACTATATACTTGTAAACCAAGGAAGTTTGAAGGAGCTCAGAAAAGAAGTTACTTCATGAATTTTCTATGTGTGCACTCTGCACCTGTTACCATGTATTACAGGTACACTGCAGGTGGAATGTTTTATTATCAGCTGCCCCAGCTTTAGTGATTACAGCTCCTAGAAGTTATGGCGAAAACTCATGAAATTTAAGCAAGAAAATGAATATCACAATCACACTGCTAAGCTGATATGACATAAACAGTTAAAGGCTTCACTTCAAATGTATTTGTTTTAGAGCATGCCGGAGAGTGATTCAAGAGAATCTCACTGGAGAAAGCAAACTCAAAATGCGGATAAGGATAGGAACGCCATCAATAATTATTTCATCCGTTTATTATTATTTGCAAATGCTGGGGCCCGTGGTTATCACTGCATTATGGGATTGCTGGCTGTCTGGCTCCAAAGTTTCCCTTAAGGGACACTGACTGTAATCGGCATCTATTTAGTTTTAATGGTCATTGATTTATTTGAGGTGAAGCCGCTGACGTAAATGAATAACCACTGAAACCATAACAGTGTAGAAGCTGTCCTGTGCAGCTACCTTCTGCTGAGAAAGGCAAGGCAGGGTTAGGTCAAACAGGGGGCTTACTGGAGCTGTGTCCACAGAGCTTGAGCTCTAGGTCCTGGACCTGTTTGACCAGGAGGGAGATGTGCTGCAGGAGGTCCTTATTTTGCAGGAGGAGCTGGTGGACCCGAGCCTGAGCCTCCAACCGCGCTGCCGCCTCTGCCGAGAGCTGGTCTTTCAACAGCTGAACCTGTGTACAAACACAAACACATACTTTCAACAGCTGAACCTGTGTACAAACACAAACACATTCAACAGCTGAACCTGTGTACAAACACAAACACATACTTTCAACAGCTGAACCTGTGTACAAACACACACACACACACACACACACACACACACACACACACACACACACTTTCAACAGCTGAACCTGTGTACAAACACAAACACATACTTTCAACAGCTGAACCTGTGTACAAACACAAACACATACTTTCAACAGCTGAACCTGTGTACAAACACAAACACACACTTTCAACAGCTGAACCTGGGTACAAACACAAACACATACTTTCAACAGCTGAACCTGGGTACAAACACAAACACATACTTTCAACAGCTGAACCTGTGTACAAACACACACACACACACACACACACACACACACACACAACACACACACACACAAACTTTCAACAGCTGAACCTGTGTACAAACACAAACACATACTTTCAACAGCTGAACCTGTGTACAAACACACACACACACACACACTTTCAACAGCTGAACCTGTGTACAAACACACATACACACACACACACCCACCCACTTTAAACAGCTGAACCTGGGTACACACACACACTTTCAACAGCTGGACCTGGGTAAACACACACGCACACACACACACACACTTTTAACAGCTGAACCTGGGTACACACACACACTTTCAACAGCTGGACCTGGGTAAACACACAGGCACACACACACACACACTTTCAACAGCAGAACCTGTGTATACACACTCACACGCAAACGCGGGCACATTCGATGGGGGAACTAGCATACACACATACATGCCTTCAACAGTTGAACATGCACACACATACACACCTTCAATTTGTATTCTGCAGTATAAACAATGTGCTGACAGAAAAACATATTCATACACATGAGACAACGCATTCTATCTTACTTTGACATCTGTTCTTTGTACACACTAAGCAACCTGCATTATTGATAATACTCCTGCTGTATAAAATATTTCCCCAGTCAACAAGAGCTGCAAGGATAAAGACTAGAATGTATGTATGTTCAGCCCATATGTAAAACAAACTGAGAAAAAAATGAAGTCCACTCTAGGTGCAGGCTCCTTGGTAGCAGGTCAATGCTGTCATTTTTTGACGAATTAATTTAAATTAGCATCGTAGATTAAAATGTGTGACTATTTCTATCACTGTGAACTTTTCGTTTGTGAGGTTTAGTAGTGTGGGCTGCATGGTAGCCTCTTTTGCCCCCTTATTTTTCCTTTTTTCAGCCGCACTGTATCTTTTTTTGTTTTTTTGCTTAGATTTGTAGATATTGAGGGTGTCTGCATTCCCCCGTTTTATTGTCTTTGCTATATTGCGTTAAAAAAAGATCATGGCATGAGATGCAGATGACACAAAAACTCTCCCCGGCTACAGAATGCAGTGATGACACAGCGCAGGTTTAGACCTATTATGCCTGTAGGTGATATACTGGCAACATAAGCCTGAGCTGTCATTAAAGAAAAATGAAAATATGAACAACACACCATTATATGAATATTAAACATTTAAAGAGAAACTGGCTCCTTACATCCTTATATTTGACACTGTGCTACATAGTGTTACTTTGGCATACAGCAGTCCTATGGCTACTGAATTGCGTTGTCATTAAAAGCAGTTGCCATAAAGTACAGGCTGGGCTCGACAGCAGAGACATTACAGGCTTAAACCTGTACCATGTCATTATCTGTCTGGGACCAGGAACCCACAGCACTGGGACCCAATTGCCCTTGTCCTGCCAGGCGAAGGATGAATTTAGGTCATCTAAGGATCCTCATATTTACTGTTGAATAAACAGAGCGACACAGTGTTGACCCAAGAGGCACAATTGCCATTGCTTAGCAAGAAGAAAAATCTATGAATGTCACTGGTCAGACACAATACCAGGAACTTAAAAATCAGGGCTTGCAATTTTCAGTTGTTAACTATTGATCCGTTAGAAAGACTTAGTTTCTTTTAAAAAAAGAAAGCAGCAGAGATGAAAATGGAGACAAAAAATAAAGTGAAATTCAATTAACCAAGAATATATGAATCATTAAATCATAAAAAAACTGAGCTCTGAAGGAGTTATTGTTTTTTTGAACAGCTATCGTTCAAGCCTTTGCTCAAAGTACATATTTATCGAGTCACTGACTCGAAATGAGAACAAAGACAGCTGGTTAAACTAGTGCCACTCTTCTAATAAATTCTTCAGAGAGCTCAATTTTACATAAAAAAGTGAAGAATTCCTCCAGGCCACAGTCTGTTTTGCTCTAGCCCGAAACATCCATTTTTATAATTATTCGAATCCTGAGTGCGCTATGGATTTTCAACAAGTTTTCACTTTGAAAAAGTTGCTCGCGAAACAAGGCATGGAGCCAGCCAGCCTGCAAGTGAGACCGATGCTCATTTTCCTGGAGGAATGACTTTACGCTGTGACAAAGCGCTGCTCACTTTGATCAACGCCCACCATCCGCGGGCGTCATGGCTTATGAACACGGGCAGCGACAAATCGTCCTCGGATTCAGATCTCTGCCTGCAGGGTATCCGAGTGAAGTGAGAGACCTTTTCTCTTTATGAGAGAGAAATAATCAGAAAGCCACGTTGAGTTCAACTTCTCCAGATTCCCTGGATTTTGAGCTCTTGCTAATACATGTAGAAGCAACAAACAGTACCATTTGTTAATAATCCTTACACAATATGTGTGCCTTGTGATAAATTAACTTTCCTTAATTTTACGGGATAAGAAGAGCCTCTAGCCCTGAAAGAACTGGGCTCATAATTTCATGGTAAAATTCCAGGTGAAGCATTACCACTTTTCCCTTGGGCAGGTCACTTGCTGCATTAACTATTAAGCCGTACAAATTGGCAATATATAAGACAATAGCATTTATGGATAATACTGTAATCAGTGCAAGCTGCTCTGTACAAGGGCATTGGCTAAGCAATATGTAGATAATAACAGCATCCTATTATAGTGCTGTTATTATGCACACGTGTCTTCAGTGATGTTATGATTACCTTTGAATGTGCTATATGTCTACAGTGGTTTGAGATGTTACGAATTGTGCAAAATAGAGTTTTTTTTAGCTTTTAATATTATTATCATTGTTAGCCGAAAGCTGCCATCATTACAAGTGTGCACCTCGGCCTAAAACGCCTCTGCTTCTGTACCCTCATTGCCATGTCCAGAGCTCAGTCCCACATTGTTGCAGACTCAGTTTTAGGATTAAAAAACAGGATTAAAAGTATAGATGAAGCACCCAGGTCTCTCCTGGAGCAAACTACCTAACTACGGCCTGACTGCACGGGGCGTGGTCTCAGCAGAACCTGAGGTCCCAGCAGAATCTCTGCAGGATCTACATTTAAATGGGGTGACAACACAAAAACAGCTGTAAAATGGTAAAATACACCATACACGCATGTAAATATCATGAAATAAAATCTGAGATTTAAGTATACAGCGAAAATAACAAAGTTCACTCTACTGTTACCGTACTTTTGGAGGGCACTGCAAATATATATGTTTGGTCGGGGCAGCTTGGTCTGATGGATGGAGTTCATGTGTACGATACTTGAAAGGACAGGGAATAAAAGAGGAGAACACAGACCACATTCATTTGTGCCATTCTCCAGCTCAGACACTTAATCCCACATGGCTCCTGTGCAAAAGCTCTTGCAGTGAATCACAATGAAGCAATACTACATTACCGCTCAGAATTATTCCCTGTCTCTCATTACACACACACACAGCAAATAGAAGGAAAAAACATGAGGTTATTGTCTAGTGCCATGACAAAAGAAAATTATGTAGCCTTATTTTCCACACAGTTTATTCCAAGCAGTCTTTACTGCACTGCATAGGCTGATGCATAACAGGCACAAGCTTCTCCCAGGGCTGAGAGGATTCCATTTGACTGGGATGACGTCTCATCGTGCACTGTCGACCCCTACTGGTTGATCGGGTGTCTGCGGGTCTGCCTGCTGAGCTACGAATGAAGCACCTTCCTCAGACTCATGATCGTGTGAGCCTGACTTGTGAGATGTGGCTGGCATCACATGACTTGGGGGACAGCACATCTCTTTATTTGCACTCTCCTGAGCCAATAGCAGAAGTTGCAGCAATGAGCGCTGATGCATATAATTAGGCATTCCAAATTGAGAGAAAAAAGCATTTATGAAAGAAACTTAAGGAAAAGGCTTTCAGAAGGGAAATACAAAGGAGAATGGTGGCTCCAAATATCTGTATCAGTTCAGCATCATAAGAGAAAATAAAAAAACGATGGTAAATAAAATAGTCAAATTTTGTGAATGTGATTTTTGTCCTCAATTTTCACTTACAAAAAACAGACTGTCAAATTCATTTTGATGACCGCTGACTTAAAAAACTTTGTGAAGAAGGCCAGATTTTAACTGTGAGTCAAAGCTGACGACCGTAAATACTGAGTGACTGCGTGAGAGCGCAGTAAGACTGAACCAATGGAACACCCACACACTGTTATTTTATCAAAGCTTCAGATGAAATCAGTGGTAAAAAAAAAATATGTACAAGCAAAACAAGTATTGAAAGTAACTGGGACTCAGGGAGGTTTGCGATGTTCTCACCTGGGAACTTATCAAAAAAATTGCACTTCAACTCGGGAACAAGGATTCAAATAAATAAATAGAAAAAAAAGAGCAGAAAAGTCACATCAAGCTTTTGTTCTCCGTGTCCCAGTAATGCTAGCATATTCTCCATCTGCAGCTTGAGTATCAGAAGAGACTTAGCTTTTTTGTGTGCTGCAAACTCATTAAATACAAATGACACTGTCAAGTGCCCCTTCAAATATTAGATGCTCCCCCAGTGTAAACCAGGCCTCAGGCTCTTGGTTGAATTATCGCAGGCAAGGCCTTTAGAGGATATTTTTACATGCTAAAGAGGCTTCTTCTTATACTGATATAAAACAGCTGCAGGCCACTGACTTAAAACACTGACAGGATTTGCAGCTTGACTTTAAATCCCAGCCTTCCAAACATGGGCCACTAATTGTGAAGATATTAATATTCAGTGGTTTATTGGCCCTGGACGATCAATCACACAGTCTGCTTGACCAAGAAACCCTAAATCAGGTGTTCATGGAAGACTGGAGCAGCCTGTTAAATACTAACAATTTTGCACCTATTTGTTTCACAGCATGATTATGTCTAAATGGTAATTCAAGTGTTCTAACTGAAACGTATTGAAGGATTTTTATTATATTTTATTTTTAATTTTTTTTCTCTAAAAAAGTCCAAAATGGATTGACCTAAAATGACCTTTTTATTATTAATATTCCATGCTGAAATAAAGTGAAAAATTTCTGAGGAATGTATTCAGTGTACAAATTTAAACAGCATTTAAAAATAGCATTTCAAACATGTGAATATAAGTTCCTGAACACTATCGGTAATAGCCATTCTAAAGAGGGCGGTTTACACTATACTGATGACAACAAGGAAATTGGCCCAGAATGAGATAGAAGCTATTTGTGGTTGTGCACATTCTGAATATAGCCTAGATCCCTTTCTCCCAGTCTGAATAAGGAATTATAAATTTTACATGTGACCCACTATGTCTTGGCAGTATCAGCCTGGTAGCAGGCTGGCTATGCTCTTCAAAATACATCTAGCAAACAAGCTTGCAGAAATGACATTTTTATTGCATATTTATTTGTGGAAAGAATTAGATATTTTGAAACTAGGATCGAAACATTATTGATTTCAACAGAGCAACTACCATAACTCGACTGGGAGACCAAATCCTCCATCCATCCATTATCTATACCCGCTTATCATGGGCAGGGTCATGGGGGGGGAGGGTGCTGAAGCCCATCCCAGGCCTGCACACACACCATTCACTCACACACTCATACCCATGTCACTGGACTGTGGGTGGAAACTGGAGTACCCGAAGGAAACCCACACAGACACGGGGACAACATGCATACTCCACACAGAAAGGCCCATGCCGAATTTGAACCCAAAACCCTCAGTTCATTCTGATACAAATCCCAGGTTTAAGTTTGTCCACTGCCAGGAGATACAGTTTTGTGTTGTTTACCAGTTGATTCCAATGATCATTGATTCCAATGATCAAAGACTGGAATAAATCATATGATCATCGTTCCCCTCTGTTCAGGAGCTGCTGCGGTTACGTCTCCCCCGCCCTCCCCCGACCCCCCCACCCCCCCACGGGAGGAAGGTGAGATAAGGACTCCGGGAAAACGACTCACGTTATCACCGTGGTAGAACAAATCAGACCCACAGAGATCTGAGGGTCTCAGGGTACATGGGAAAGGCTGAGTCACAAATCAGCACATTATGTGTCATCCTCTTTCTGTCACACTACACACAAGCACGTACTCTCTGTGGTAAAAGAAAAAAGCACTACATATTGAAAATATAATATGCATAAAAGGGGTCATGTACCCTGAATTAGAGAACTGTAAGAAATAAAGCAGAGACTGGATAATTAGAGACTTGGCCTTTGTGTTGAACTCCTTCCTAACAAGCTAACTTGAGCCACAGAGATTGCTTTGATCCAGAGAGGTGTGGGGGAGGGATGTAGCCAAGATTCAATATGTCACTGAGGACAGTTTATAATCCTGGTGCTTCTGGGAGGGCTCCCATCGGCCCTGTCATCCACCCCCTTAGCAGCCCTGCGCCTCAATCTAGTACACAACCTTTCCTTTTTTGGTTTTCCTTCCTCAGGACATTAAGAAAACAGGTACAACTACCTGTTTTCTTAAAGTTATGGACCAGTCTGAATAGTATGTGTCTTTATAATAGGCTAATTCCCCCAAATAAGTTTCTTGGTAAAGACGTGTGCAGGAATGACAATAAAATGGTTCTCATGCTCATTGGTGGGATATGAGGAAATGGGTGGTGCTTACCTGGGCTACGGCCACCTGCGTCTGCTGTTGCTGCTGCTGAAGTTGCTGCTGGAGGAGCTGGATCTGGTGGTGGAGGGACAGCGGGGTGCCCGTGAGCAGCTGGCTGGAGGAAGGTAGGAGCATTTTGGGGGACCCCACCAGGATAACACCACCCGAAACCTACAAGGACAGGAAACACAGTAAATGCCGCTGACCCAGCCAAGGTGGTGATAAGCATGCACATCCACAATGGGGGGAGTCAGTATTCCCACTCTTATCTCCACCAAAGCGATTATCTCCTCCAAACCCCCCATTTACAATACCTCTCATCCACATTCTGTTAGACTACTCCTCTACACATAGAATTTCCCATCTACCATTGACTACCTTACAACCCACAATTATCCTTAAGCATTCAAAATCTCCAAAATTTGACACATGAGTGACTCATATGTGCGTGTCATTTGTGCATGACACAAAACTCTGGCAAGCCTAATGACAGCGCTGGCAGATCAGACACTGTGAGAACAAACATTCTTTCAAGGCAAATTCTCTTTCCCTGGTGCTGCACCATCACCTAACAACATAATCCGTTTTGGAAAATGAACAGTTTTATTTACTAGTATAAAATGACTACATTAACAAATGTGTTGTCTGCTAATGTGTTGGTCATTTCTCTGTAAAGCATCTTTGTGACAGGTCTCTATTGAAAGCACCATACAAATAAAATTGATTTGATATATTTGATTCATTAATTAATTGATGCACATGGTCTAAAATATGAACACTGCTGGACAACAAGCAGAGAGCTCAGCCACAGAGAACATTAAAATAAAAAAAAGTTACCGAAGGACTGTAGTAAAAAAAAAAAAAAAAAAGACAGAATATTTCATCAGTCCGACTGCATCCAACCAGAGCAGGGGCTGTAATTAGCAAGACTTAAACTCTTAGGTAGAAGTGGGTCAGCCCTCATTAATAAGCAACTTCTGACACACGGTGACCCCGCACCTTCATCAGTAAACACAAGAATCTGCAGGGGAACATGATTCCGGAGGCCAGGAATAGTGGTGGCGAATTGGTAATATTATTCAGCAGGGGGGACAAAGGGTCGTTTCATTGGTACAAAATGAAAATATTCTGAGGCGTCTGGCCTGTGTGCTGACCCTCCGAGTGGCTGGCATGCAGGAAGGCTCCGGCAGAGGCGGCTAGAGCTTTACGGTGCCAACTCTGTTTACTCCGGGTCTGGTGCCAGGTGTGACAAATAAGCTTCGACTTCCAGACCACAACTATTAGGGCTAATGAATTGCAAATAATTCTCAATGAACCACCATTTCCGCAATGCTACATTGCTTATTTGCTCTGTGTTTTTTGTCCAATCCATGGTCACTGCTGATTTACTGCATCAATGTAGGTGAAGTGCCAATGTCATAAGCTTAGTTTACATATTTACAGCTGGATACTGATGCAATTTTGTTCCCAAGTGTACAACAGTGGCACCCCAGCTGCAAATCAAACCCTCAACCTTTGAGTTACAAGCCCAATTTCCTGACCACAGTGTCATCTTCAAACACTGTCAAACTCAGCCCTGGAGTCCCCCTGTGAATGCAAGTCAGCCGTTGATCATTTGGTCGTTTCTTAAATTTTTGAAATCACACCTTCCATAATTTTGGCCTCAGTATGGCTCATTTTCATTTAGTCTTTAACCTCATTTCACAGATGTTTTCCATTCACTAATGAGGTGTGGAAACCTTCAGCTGGGAGGACTCCACTGAGATTTCACCTGTAACTCTATGAAGTAAACAACTCAAAACATATATTCTTTGAAAATAATAATAATTTGATGCATTACAGAAAATGAAAGCATTCACTGCATAAGAACTGGCCCTAACAGATTAGAATGCCCTTACATGAACATGAGATATCCATTCATGCATATCCACTTCTGACAGTGAGTGGTCTTAAGGGGGTAAGTCATCCCACATTAAACAAGCATAATGTCTAATTAAGAACAATTAACCCCTTGGTACACTTCAGGAATGGCAATTACACTCAGGACGAAAACCAACATACATGGCAGGGGCAGGATTCTGAGAGTCCCTGATTTAGAGGACGTCCCGACACATGCGGATTTGTGCAGAAGAACGAGACATATTTTTAAATTAATTTATACAACCTGTAAATGCATTTGCTTCTCACCAATGGCTTATCATCTGAAGTGGGGGAGAATGGCATGAGGTGTGGGATGACAATTAATGTTTCCAAGCTTGTCTAATATATTTGCCCTCAATGTATTTGGTTGACAGAAATGGAATCTTTTGGGCCTGCCATGTTTCCCATGCGGTTTATGGAGTTGCCACCCGGCCTCAAATGGCATCAATAAGGAACAGGTGTTTGCTTGGGAAGCATGGCGGAACACTCTCCTTGTAAACACTACATAAACTGGCTTACACTTTCCTGGATTTCCACAACAATTGTTCAACAATATTTTCTGTCTGAGCAGATGCCATCGATAGCAGAGACCCCCCCCTCCCTCCCCGTCCCCCGCCCCCGACACACACACCAACCCATTTGGCGCTGCACTTTGATCACCTGATATTTTTGAAAAATAAATCAAAGAACTGTGTAAATTGGGGTGTCTGACCCCAGCCAGGTAGTTTTCTTTTCTGGAGCAAAGTATGACAAAGGCCTTGATCCAATCAAGCCAAGTAAGTGAAAATGTTTGTTTTCTTCCCTCTGAAAAGATAGTTTGGCAAGTTCATTTTGGTGATAGCTGAACCCTAACCATTTTTGAAGAAAGGCTTAAGGATAAAGGTTGGTGGGTCTTTTTTGTAATCCCACCACTGGGTATACATGCGACAGTAGGCACTTAACTATTTCCTATTTATTGGGTTGTTTCTTTACTCCTTGTTTGTAAGGATGAGAATTATATCACCCCTGTGTTCACAAGCATAACTCTTAGTGATACATTTGCTTTGACACTTTGACACAAATCTTTCCATCTCATTTATGCAGAGACAGTTGCATCAGATTTACTCTCTCCTGCCATCACACTAGGGCTTAAGCAAAAGGATTAATATAAGGACAGGAGCAGCAAGGGAATCAAACCAAAGCCACTGATGTGAATGTAGAAACTGAAACGATTCTGTTCTGAAGCTCCTGATGCTGCATATGGGTTTGTGATCCCAACAAACATGCTCAAACCTGGAGGGCTGACTGGTGTTAATGAGTCACCTGCATTTGCAAATGCTTTTCGTGCACGCCAAATTGGATCGGATGCCCACGTCACACAGATGTTGAAACTAATGGATCATCTAACTGTCTTCACCGAGTTTGACATTTCTGAAATGGATTCGCTCTAAAAGGAATTCCTAATATTTTTTTTTCCAGAAGATGAGGCGGGTTGGGATTTGTGGGGGGGGGGGGGTAAGTGGGAGTAGATGACAGATGAGGCTGTCATTTGCAGCTATGGGTTAATGAGGTGTAATTTTCCGCTGTGTGACAGGCTGTTCACATGTCTCACTAGCCACCTTTTCTCCAGTCCGGAGGAGTATTAAGCTACCCGACCATGATGTGCTCTACTAAAGTGACCAGTGCCCTTCCATTCTCAATATTGGTTCAGTTACACTTAATGTTTAATGTGAGTGTGTGCATGTGCATGAGTGTGTGTGTGTGTGTGTGTGTGTGTGTGTGTGTGTGTGTGTGTATATCTGCAGATATTTTTTTGTCGGGGGGAGGGGGAGGGGGCACCTTTCAATGACAGGACCAGAATACTATTCTGAGGGATGTGGGTAAATAACTGTTGCCGTCTACACAGGTATCACATTACAATGAAACAGCAATAGTTTTGTGTGTATAACTGCAGTATTATGGTAATATATTGTGGAAGAATAAACAAGCAGAAGAGAATATAAAACAAGGCTATGACAGAGGTCCATATCCGGAAAATGTAAACGAAGATGAATTACGTTGGTAACCCTCCACTGACCAATCATTAACAGGTTTCATAACAGCTGGATCAAACTGTGTTGGTTTAATCAATCAAACCTGTCAGACGCCACTTAGCAAACAATTTCGGCAATATCACCTCAATACAAAAAGAAAAAGAAAAGAAAACAACATTCCATACTACATTTTTGGGAAATTTACTTGTCAGCTAAGATCACGGTACCAGTAAATTGATATCGATGTGGCAACAGAACGGGCCTCCACAGCAACTTACGTTGTCTGGCTGATTTCCTGTTATGTTCACTTGACGGATGCAGTGATCCACAGCGGAAGAAGCTAAAGAAGGAAGGGACTCTTTTCCAAATGTGCGTTATCTGCTTCAGCGGCTCAAAGCCACCCAAAGACCCGTGCGGCTGAAATATTTGTCTCTGGAATAATTCATCATGTTACACGAGCCAACTGGCAGATTTATTTTCTTTTTTGTTGAGGAAATGATCACGCTGGGCTTGTTGGAGCCCTGCCACTAGAACTGATTTCTATTATTTTGGACAGGTCCTCTCTGAGCAGTGAGCAAGGTTTTTAATTTGAGATCTGAAAAACCTCACTAACTCATTTACAGCTGTGTATTTTCCTGAAGTACCACACAGTGCTGTATAATATGCCCAATACACTGGCAAAGGACCCCTTCCAGCCGTGATTCATCACTTAAAATCTATAAAAATAACGCATTGCACATGACTGTATGAATTAATGGCTGAATAAGCTCATTGGGAACAGAAGAAAATGACAGTGTTCACAGCCATTCAGCAAACGAGTTCAGCATTTTTAATGAACAATAATTAAGGGTTCCTGAACTGAGACGGTGTAGTTCCACTACAATCAAGCAGAACAGAAATCCATACATGTTTTTTTTGCTTACATTACTGATAAGCTAAATTTTTCTGAAGTATTTTTCAATAGCCCATGAGATACATGAGCAGCCGATTTTTGATCTGCTGGAAACTGAATGGGTTCTTTCTTCTCATGGGCTACCAAAGATTGGGCTACCACTCAAATTGCCCTGTAACAAAGGAAAACCTAGCAAGACACTAAAGAAAGGCTTAGATATTTCCAGGGTCTGTTAACCAAGTTTGGTTTGCGACATTTGACAGAAAGGAAAAATTGAAATGTGAAAATATCATCACGAGAATAAGGCTGAGAACAAGGCGTTTCCCAGTCAAGCTTCGGTATTTGCCATGTTATCACAGCTTGGTGACACGCTCAGCGAGGTTACACCCTTCTGTACAAACACAGCCCAAAATCATCAAATTGCAGGGCTCTCCCACTGGACTGCCTCCGAGCCCCGCCCTTCCCCGCTGTGATTCTGCCCTGTGCCTACAGCTGCCCCCCCCCCCCGCTACCCCGAGCCTATCCCCGGCTTATTTATTTGAGGGACCGTTCCCACCCCCGCCCCCACAGGATGTCCTTGGCGGCGTTAATCGCAGCGATCCATCTCTCTGGCAGGACGTCCGAGCGGCCGCGCGCGCGGGGGATTAAGACGAGATGGCCTCCTCCGATAGCGGAGGCGGATCGCGTGTCCCTCGGCTGTGATTACAGCGCGCCACGCCATCTTTCAGCCAACAGCCCGCCACTGTAACCACACAGCTGAAGAGCTGCAGAAAACACAATGGCCTCCTATGGCTTTTTTTAACGATCACACCAACCGATTATATACCGAATACAGTTGCATTATGACATATCATTAAGCACTTTGAGTTCGATCAGGAAGTACCCTTTCTGTGAAGTTAATTTTGCATAACCCATTTAAAAATTGAATTGGCAAAGTTAGTTGTCAAAACAATGACATTGATCAAATATGTTTGCAAACTTTTTGGTTAAAAAGGTAAAAGTATGGCTAAAAACAGGACAGTGTGCTCTTTTAGATCCCAATCCTGTGAAAGCAGAACAGGTAGCTTGCAGGTCTGAGCATCTTTAAATATGGCAATCTACGTATGTTGCAAACAGCTGACAACCACAAAATACGCCATTATCTTTCTAGTACTGGATAACAGATAGGAAATGCATTTAATATTATCAGGAACTGCCACAAAGGACCACAATTGTACAGGAAATTTTTTTAACACATATGAAGTGTTAGCAAACAACATCACCTTAACAAATTGCCTAAATCACAATGGCCAAGCATACCAAGCACAAAATTATGGTCCCTCAATGCATACGCAATTGATACCCAAACAAAAAGCTCTATTTTTAAAGTTTATGGAATTGACTTCTGGAAAAAGTCATCTGAAATTGAATCAATTTTTTACCCAGACTAATTGAGTTAAAAACACCACCTGTTCTTTCGGTCTGATGCTTAATATCTGAAATCTTCAGAGAAGTCTGAATTAAGGACCTGTCATGGAGACAATTTAGTCACCAGGCAGGGTTATAAGGGGGCTTCCAGCTAATACACTGTGTTCCAGTGTAGTTACGAAGCTGGTTTTGAAACTTAACCATGACTACACCCACTGTGGCCAACACCCACAGGATGGCACACCACTGTTTGTAGCCTAACTTAAGAGGAGGGTTTCAGTCAGCAGAATTGCCCTCATCTCAATGCTGACCATCAATGACTCTTACACTGAATCAAAGATGTGCATATTTTGGCCTTTTGTGTGACACATCCTGTAAAAATGTAAGTCAGTGACGTTGTGATAGACTGTGGCCATGATCTATAGCAATACTGCCCAAATTTGGGCCTGGAGATCTGGCTTGCTAGTTTTTGTTCCAGACAAAAATAAAACGCAGTTCCCCAAAAGAAGAACAGTCATTTCAACCATTTCAGTCGTAGAGACTTTACATCCAAAGCCACATAACAAGCTATATGTAATATGTAGCATGTATATTCAGACTTTCAAATCAACTGGGTTGCCTGGTAATGGCTTCAACCGCAAAGTAATTAAACATTTGGGACAGAGTTAAAAAACGAGGCCTTTTAATGGCATCCAACCATGGATCGAGAGCAATAATTGTGTGAGGAGGAAAATGCCCAGACTTCCCGCAGCACTGCGAAAGGTCTCATAGTCCTTCCTCAGGTTGGGGATTAGACTGCAGGCTGTGGACTGCTTCGCCCTCTCTCTCACGTCATTGGCTGGCGCGGTGGAGCTTCAAAGTTGCGGCGCTAACAATGCACTGAAAGATTTGAACTTTGATGTAGTGTATCATGTCCTGGGGGGTTCAGCGACATCTCTCCCCCTTTCTAGCTTGCGCTTGCGGCCGTCTCTGACCACCTCTGTGCCAAGGTAATTTGGGGCCAGACAATGTTGGGGGAGAAATTGTATTATCCTGTTCGAATCACGGTGCTGTTGTCCAGGGGCTCTGTTGCTCACCATGACAACAGCGGACTGAAGCCCTGCGGGAGGGCATTTTCAATTTTGTAGGGCTAGAAAATAAATACTTGGCACCAAAAACTGACCAGCTGCCTTCACCCCTCAGCACGTGTCACACACAAAAACAAAAGCCTGTGTGTAAATCCTGCAAATCTACTCTAAGAATTACTGGGACACACCTTTTGTTTTCTCTTGCCCGTAAATCTTTACACCTGAGAAAAGCTGGGGAAAATGGCATACCTTCCCGTCTTTGTCAATATCCTCCTCCTCCTCCTCCTCTTTGGCTGCGTCCAGGTCAGTGACTCCCCGGTTGCACTCATCCACCATACTGTCTGACAGAGGCGCTTCCTCTGCATCAATATCAGTCTCCTCGGCCGCCTTTTTCTCTGCACCTGTTAACTGCCGAGCTGAGGGATGAAGATGCACCATCAATAAAATGTCACACATACTCCGCGAAACAAAAGTGAAATATAAGTGAAATGACACCTGCGATTCAGTCAGAGAGAAGAAAAACAGGGGTTCAAAGATGAGCAGACTACTAATTTGCAGTTCATGACAGGTAAGTCACAGGTGCATCACAGAAACCAAAATGTCTCTCAGAGCACTTGTAAAATCCAACAGTGCCCTTCTTCAAGGAAGTTCCCTGACAGAGTGCCAGGTGTTTCAGAGGAACATCAATACCCTTCAAATGAGATGTTTACCTGGGTACATTGTAGAATCAGAAGCAACAAATGTTCTGCCCATAACAAACAGCAGGACTATCACATAGCTGGGTGAAAGAGATTACTCTGTTTCTATGTCCAAGTGTGTGGAGGGTTCAGAGGGATCTGCGTTTGAAAACAAAGCTATGCCAGCTGGCTGACAGATGTGACCACCGGGAAGGGAAGTTCTTAATAGTGGTTCACTTTCCCCCTTTTCATTGGAGCGTATGTTAACAGTGTTTGTATGTACAGTGATTAAACAGGTGTTGTTATAAGCATGTGAGACATGTTCCTAGTGATGGTCCCAAATTAAGAGCAGTCCAGGGACTCCATGAGGTGGGTGCACACTGGAGCAGGTGTCGAACACCTGTGATGCCACGTGGGTCACCTGGTGTAGAGTTGCTGCTGGCCTTCTGGCTGTCTTCGTCCTCCTGTCCATCAGCATTCTGCTGAGTATGCTGAAGGCTCAGTTTATGACACACCTCGAACGCCTGGCCCACTGTCCGTACAATCCGCATGGCCTGGCTCTGGGGGAGTGGTGAGGCAACACGGTGTTACAAGGGAGGTGGGGCTGGGGGAGGGAGGGTCATTAGCCCCATCCTGGCACAGTGTATGAAACATTAAGTGCTGCTGCCAGCCAAATGTGCAGCCATTTTGATGTGTTTTATACAGGACTATACAATGGAGTAAACGGCTATAGCATCCCAGGACTAGTTTTTCATAAGGAAGGAGAACAAGGCAATCTATATTCATAGTTGAATGTCTGTGACATCTGCATTCTGGAATTTCAACTTTTGACTTTGTTGCACTTGGAAATATGCCACCTCCTTTGAGCCAACAGTTAAAGTTAAATACGATCATCTGACCAAATCAAATGTTTGAGAGTAAAAGCTTTCCACCTGGCTACACATAAATTAAGCAGATTTGATGAATGAATGCTCTGAACTTCAAAGTGGATCTAGAGGAAGTTGGGGGTCATTTTTACTAGTGAATGCTGGGATACAATGCCACTGCAGTGACATGATGCAAACAAAATTACACCAAGGATAAGCAAGACCTCTAGCAAATGTGAAATGCCACCACCTATTAAAAATGAAAGCATAAGCCTCAGAATCATTTAAGAGAATAGCACCCATCTTAATTCTACACCCTAGAAGAATTAAGATGGGTGCTAATATCCATTTGTATGTTTCTTTTTCACTGCAAGTGCAAGAAATTGATCGGTTACTAATGTGAAACAAAACCATACATTTACTGAAATTAGTCTCAAAAGGAACATTGAAAACAACACGTGGACAAAGCAAAATCAATAATATTGTTACTGCTCCATTGCCTAATCTCCAAAAGACTACAGGTTGTCAATACAAGGTTATTGATACAGTTATGTATTGGTTATCAAATGACAATTAGCCTGGTCATTTTATAATTACTTTGAATGATTTCTGGAGCTTGAGACCGTCACGAATATTGACGCTGCTCAGTTTAATGAACCGGAGAAGCTCCCCAAACTCAGGAGACTTATTGCATCTCTGAAGTCTTGGAACAAAAGGAAACCTTTCCCCAATAGACTGCCCTGTCCTACAGATGCATTTTCACACAGAGAAATCAATACAACCCTCTGCAATTAAATGAGGGAAAACAAAGCCGAAGTGACACCTCAGTTGTGTACGGCGCACTTCCTTTTTCATCCTCTAGTTTTATGCCCTTTTATGCAGGCCCAAGGTGTACCACGTAAGTGCATTTATTATGCTTGTCAATTATGAACCCATATGCCCTTCCCTACATAGCGGTTATGTGTATATTGTCTTGCCTTCTGCAATGATATATTATGATATTGATCTACATCCTCTTTCACAGACTGTGGATACGGGCAGTTTTTTTGTAATTGAATATAGAATCAAAGTATACACCCTTTACACTCTTTTGGATTCAGTTCCAATCATTAGCAGGTGCCAGTAATATGCACAGCCTTTGAATAGAAATCACATGAATATTATGCCTTTGAAGCCAGAGTTTGTTTGTGAGAAAATTATCATTTTAATGGCTGCTATGTGTGTCATGATCTCTGCGACCACAATTATGATCATGCTGCAACTCCAACAACCATAATTATACTTTTATTTGATTAATTAAATTAGAAACAGGGCAAATCCTTCCATACTCTGCAATCACTCAGCAGCCATTCTTAAACTATACAAAAAAAGCATATTTTAGCAAAAGGATAAAAATATTTTGCCTAATTGCATAATGTCTGGCCTTGGTCTCCATGACAAAAAAAATCCATGAATCACAGTGTACATCTATAGCTACAGCTTTAAACCAGAGACAAAAGTTAATCAGTATCTAATTATCCTATATTATTCAAATTAATCTACTAATATATCAATTGGATAGCTACTCCCACAGTACATGCCACTGTTCCTGACACCCCCAGCCGAAAAGGTTACAGATTGCTAATGAGAGCCTCTCTCTTCATGCCAACTGTTTCAAGTAGCCTGTAATGCCAACCATTGCACTTTGTATTTGACGGGTGCCACAGTTTCTCTGCCACTGTAAACCCCCACAGAGCATTGTGGGACACCATGGTGCCATTAATGACTGGGAATCTGTCCTGACACCAAGAGCTGGTTCCCAGAGATCCCATTACTTAACAGTCTCCTGGTGGAACTACTGGGAGGATCCGCCAGGCTTTTTCAAAGGCGTTTTAGCCCTAGTTAATTTGAGCCAATTGCTTAACTTTGGAGCCGGGCGGAAGACGTGCGTTCAGTGCGAGGTGCACAGAGGAGAAAGCTGGCAAACGGCTCAAACGCACATCCAAACTTTAAGTTAGCTCAAAAAGAACAAAGAAATTAAACCCGCACATACTGCTGAAGCCTCGGTGTAATTAATCCAATTTAAAGCCTGAAAAGCCTCCGTGTGGGATTTAAACATCAAACATTTCTTGAGCGCCCAAGTACGTTTAATTCCCCAGGAGCGAACCTGACTTCTTTCTTCCGTGTCAAATACGCACCTGATGCCAGAAGAACAAAGGCAGTTTTGCCAGCTGTGCCACATCCTGTCTCATTGACCACGCCTCGCACTGCAGAACGCTCTGGCACAGGATCAGAGCGCAGCGCCACAGCATGGGGTTTGTACCCTGACTCAGATAAACAACACTGAAGCAGTGCGCTGAATGTGTCTGCGCCTTTCAATTACTTTAAGCAGCCCACAGCCTTGGCGTTGGAGAGCCACAAAAAGGCAGCTGTTTTTTTTCTTTTCGTTTTCACCTTAACAGAACCCAATTTAAAAAAAACAAAACACAAAAACAGATGAGTCCAATGATGAGTTCAACTGATCAATTAAGCAATGAAAGAGAAGAGTAATCACCAGGACCAGGACCACCGGAGATAAGGATAACGGTTTTATTAATATATTCGTTTGACTGTGATGCGTACGGCTTTATTTCCTGGAAAGCAGTCTCCTTTGTTGCCGTGTAACAGCAGTGCACCGGGGGTCAGCGGCAACACTGTCAAAGGGGGACGGGCTGGACATACTGAGAAAATCATAAAGTGAGGGTGGGGGCAGTGGGGTCATACCTTCTTTTTCGATTTGAAGACATTGCAGCGGAATACGTTGCTCTGCCCATCTCTCGCTATATAACTGAAGATTTTCAAATCCTGGGAGTCGTGCGAAACGTAGAATATCCTGCAGACAGAAATAAAGGTCGTTATTCAATGATGTAACCTTCCATAATTGCTCAAGAAATCCACTGCATCTCAGAGAATAATCCTTAAGTGAGGATTATTCCTCAGTGAGGTTTGACATCAACAAGCATGTTATATGCTTTTTCTTTATTGACAAATTACTGAATTCTGGTATAATTCTGACAATAAATCCATGGCTTCAGGCAGAAGACTAGTATTGGGTCACTGTGCAGAGAAGATGGGAGCAAGTTGCATTACAGAAGGTGATCCGTGAGCTGCCTATGACTGGAGAGTCTACAGAGAAATCTTTAAGCACTTCGAATAAACTGCAAGCTTGCAACAGGGTGGAGAAATACATCTGAAATCCAGGTGGAAAATCTTTTCATTTTTTACCATGATACCCATCTACACAAGCACAAAGAAATTCCCACAGGGGAAGAGCTAAATTAGGATGCCATTGACAGGGCTGTGTGTGACTCTGCAGTGACAGAGACCCAGACAGACCAAATAACAGGAAAGGAAGGCTTTCGCGAAAGTGCTGGGAGGGAAGGGGCAGGAAGATGATTAGCTTGCCAGTCAGAGAGCATCATCTACTCTGCAGAACGGCTAAGCGTTACAGCTTTTGTCTGGAGAACTCAAGACGTTTCACTGGCTTCAATCAAGCGATCCGAATGGCATATTTGCATTCCACGGAAATCCAATTCACTGAGATCCAAGCCTTTTTTTTCTCTTTTCATTAAATCCAAAAGCACTCAAGGCGATTTCAACTTGCAAATTATAGCAAGCTTGAAATTGCATCTCAGACATGTCTGTTATGAAAGCTGGAGGAAAACAATGGGGTCAATTACCGCTGCCATGGTTTACCAGAACTGATGAAAAGCTATCTGGTATCCACGGTACGCCAAGGCTGGAGCCGTTTTTACCATTCAATTTGAATAATGGGTGCTTAATCATACTCTGATGGGTTTTGAAAAATGACTGTTATATGCTGGATATTTCAACTGAAGCGGTGGTAACATTTGCCCAATAATGTCCTGATACTCCCTGTTTCAATAACAGGGATGTATAAAAGGATAAAAATGGCACGCTGCAGTTATAAAAAATGTAGTCTGCACAGCTACTGAGCCAATATACAGTATAATCTTCAGGGAAGGAAAATGAGACCACAAATGCCACTCTGGAGTGAATTAATTTAATATGGACATGCTGCCGTCTCCCCAAAACTGGATCAACTGACGTTCGATTATCTCTGCAAAAAAAAAAAAACAAAAAAAAAAAAAATAAAAAACCTGACATTTGGAAAAACTGTGGTCTGCAGCCAGAGCGAAGCCGAGCTCTGAAAAGGCTCCTATAATACATGGTCACTGCTCATACTGCACGAACCCACAAACTGCCCGTGGGCATTAACAGTCAGCCCATGCTTAAGAAAAGGGCTCTAGGCACTTGAAAACAGAAAGAACTTCCTCATTACCAGCATAAGATTCAAAGGCTAAAAGCTTATGTTTTTCCACTCCTGTGCATCCACACAGGCTGCAACGTTAAGTGATGACACTTGTGAAGGTAAGTCCTTGCCTCCAGACACTGCTTAGGGAGAGGATAGTCAATTTTCAACTAAAAGTACTGGTCTGATAGCATGAGCTGGAAGGGACTGAATTGGCAAGGTTGGGCAGTCCAATTTCAATAAAGTTAGCAGCCATAGCAAACGAGTAACAGCAGGCCCTCTAATTAGCTGTTGCATGTTGGCGCATTACTTCCCCCTCATTCTCACTACCCATCATCAAAGGTTAAGTGGATTTCACTGGCCACTACTTCTAAAGGGTGCTGCTAGTAACATGGTTATTAATTTGCCAATTAATTATTCCGCACAACAGCGACATGATTGAGGACTTCCTGTCTGATTCACCCCTCAGTACTTTACATCGAAGATGCAAATGGTCAATTGTCTGTCAGTGTGCAGCATCCACGAACATTTCAAGTAATTTTGATGCTGTTTGGGTAGGGATCTAATGCTTATCTATCATACCAATTCAAGTAATATAAAATGGCCACCAGCAAAGAAAACCGTATTGTGAAAGCTGATATGTCTTAAACATTGTACCCGACCCAAACACGATGACACAGGGGACACCATCACCATGTGATCACACATAATGAGTTTTCTTTACATCACCCGCTGGAGATTTTATACATTCAAACTGCTGTATATTTACTGATTTAAGGTAACACACTTTTGGCTTGTGGGCAAAATAGTGGAGTCCAATCTTTTGGTTCATTTGTTGCCATCACACTTAGCCCACCCAGATCTGTGTCAGAGAGAACCACAGCAGTACTGCTTACTGCTGCAAATGCTGAATATGCGCATGCAGAAGTTAAGCAAGGGTGGCTGAAAGTATGCATATGGACACGCATTCATGCATGCATGTGCAAACACACACACACACAAACGTGTAACGTGCACACGGGCAGAAACACACATATGCATGCACATACAGAAACACACAAACATGCCAACACAATCAGAGAACATGTGCCAACACTGCTCATATCACACATACTGTAGTCAACCTAATATAGCCTTGATTCTTTTTTTGCCATTTCCAGAGCTTAGCCAGTCAACACTGAGAATTAATCCCTGTGGACCAAGTTTCCTAATCTCCCTGTAATTACACAGTTTACACCCAGATCAAAGCATTCGTCCCCCCATTAGGGCCCACATGGCCTGCCAGACCTTCATCTTGGGCCACAAATCCAAAAGCTATTTGCTCTGCATGGTCCTTCTGGTTCCTTCTGTCAGTGCCAATTTGGCTGTGATATTCTGGGTGAAAATACCATGGAAACATGCATTGGACATTAATTGGACAGTATCGTATGTTGTGACATGTATGCCCAACATATAACTGTACTCAGTGCACATAATGTCTGTATCAGGAAAAAGTCTTGTATGTACATATTCATTGTAACGAAAAATAAAAGATTTTTTCTGTCATTTGCCAACAGAACTTTGTTAAATCACACAACGCTTTGAAACTCCTGTTAAGCCCTATTCGATCTGGATTAGTTTCACAGTGGGTTGGCTGTAATAAGGTTTTCAAGATGTATTGTTTGGTCTTTTCGTAGGGGATTAACAATTTCTATAATTCCTCTGAAATTACTACAGATGGTCCGCTTGTATACTTCACAAACTGCACTTCCGCGGTTAAGAAATAACAAGACTGCAAGTGGCTAGTTCAAATCTGATTCCCGGTGGCCAAAAACCAAGGCAAACACTTTCCATGCACAATAACATTACTGCAGGGTCCATCAGAACTGGATTGCTATTACTGAAAAAGCACAGATTTTGGGTAAACAGAAGAAAATCTGCTTTGCTGTTTTTACATTCCGAATTTACGACAGACATTGCAGATTTGTGCTGGAAGTCTTCCATCCTGTCCATAATCACTTACATCACATAACCTCCCTCACTGAAAATAATCAAGCACAAATAGGTCTTTAGTTCCTGAGTTATGAGGTCATTATGCGAAAATTAGATGAGATTAAATTTCAATATGTCAATAAATCTATGTAAATCTAAATAATTCAATAAATTAACTTTTTAATTTTGCACAACACTGACAGTATATTGGACGAAATTCAACAAAAACTAATTTTATTAGTTCATACAAAAAATGGAAGGTGCAGCCTAAAAAAATGTGATAAACATGTCTTTGTTGTTGTCAAATAGACCAGCTTGTATTCAATCACTCATGCTAAGCTATTTTGAATGTATTCAGGTATATATTCATATAGATTCATGTATTCAAAACCAGATAGCTCATCATCAATTGTAAATATGTATTGTGGAGGGAAAAAAGTGCAGAGGAAGACATTTTGGCCCCTTGACACAATTTCTCAAGCGTAACAATGAGGATTATTTCTATGGTGATACTGATGCACTGAATCATTGGAACTGTCAGCAGGTAATCAGGCGGTGGTATGAGGAAAATTTAAATGAGGCTCCCAATGTCCTCTGCCTCAGGAAGAAGTGTTACACTTGGTCTCACTGCAAAGAATGCCGCCTTGATCAGGCACCTACTGTATGGTCCGCCTGCGTGAACTGCACAAGAAGAGCAGTCGCCCAGCACAAAAGCTGTGCAGCACAGTTGGTGGGCTGCAGGCTAAAAACATGTTTGGAGTAAGTATATGCTAGTCTGTACTCTCTCCAACTGATGGAGGATGGTAGATTGATGAAATGGGTTTATTACATTTTAAAAAAGCAGGAAAGAAAAAAGGAAAATGGGGAAAAAAAGGTTAATTTCCCAAATCGCCATTTCAGATGATGTGGATTGAAAAATTGGAGATTTATACAGTATGTGACATGTTAGTAAAATGAAGCACCGAATGCAATCAATCTAGCAAATTCTACCGTAGACTATAAAGGCAGATAACTGAAACTTATTACCTGTGGTTTAAAGCTGTCAGATGCTGCAAGCATATTCTCCTTTCTCTGAAAATATAGGTATGGCCAAGTGTACAAAGATGAATACACTTCTAATTGGTTTTCCATAATGGCACAAATTCTCAGAATGCCTTGTGGGAAGCACTTCATTCTTGTGACAGAAATCATTTTGTTAGAATGGTATGAGAACAAGACTGCTTACCACGCATATCAAGACGGATGGTGATTTAAAATGAGTGGAACAGCCACTCATTATAAAGGTTTTAATTCAAAACAAAATCTTTATAGATAACAGTCCTTACAAATCTAGAAACCTGTCAGTCGTTCAGGCATTCTGACAACAAAGCATAACAACAATAATTATAAATAAATAAATCTCCACAATGAGGATTTGCTGACCAGGCAGCTTTTGGACAAGGGCACCTTTTCATATTTTAATGGGGCAGATGGAAGCTGGGCATATCTTCAGGGCTTACTTTTTTTGTTCTTATTTGATGGTGCTGATGTACTTATTGGCCTGGTTTTCTGGACTGAGATCAAATACAAGATCTAGCCAGAATTCTTAGCCTGTAAACACCAAACCCCAGGGGCTGCAGGAAAGAACAGCTTATATGGACAGATCCCTTCTAGACTTTCTCTGGGTTCTTTGTACAATACGAAACATTCCAAAATTAACGTTAAAGTTAGATATAAATGTAACTTTTGTTTTTGCATGGACAGCCATTCCTCCCACAATACTGGAAGTCTGAATATTGGAAACGAGATGCAGTGCTCGTACTTACTATTTGTACTTTACATTTGTCATATTATAAATAAGTAATGCAGAAATACATAGGAGATTCTGGAGACAAAGAAAAAACCTAAATATGCTCCTGACATCTGGAGACATCGGACCCAGTGTTTCCTATCAATGAGTGTTTCTCAATATCATCAGATCATAAAGCACATACAACAAGGCAATATAATTCAGTTTAATATGGTTTTGAATGCTAATGGCTACTTTGTAGAACGGTTAAGTCAGAGATGGTTGCGCTGCAGCCCACTGATTGCTGCCATACTTGATGTGGCAAAGAAAGACACTTAAGGAATTCAAGATTCTGCAGTCAAAACACCGATCAGTGGTTAATGCAACTGGGACATCCTGCTTACCAATCTAATCAAGGTTTGCTAGTACACATAAGTAACTAGCAATCTCATCCAATCAGATTTCAGTTTTTTTTTCTTCCTCTGCAAACTGTATCCTTCCTTGACCAAAAACACAACCGAGCAGACTGACTCATCCAATTCTGAATTCTAAGAGCACAAGACCAGCTAAGATCGCTTCTGGGCCTGCATGGTCCTAGGTTGCCAGCTGAGGACCTTGTTTTTCTTTGTGTAGGCTTCTGACAAATGATAAAAGGCAGAGACATGACCAGACTGAGCCAGTGGGCAGTGGAGACACCTGCCTGTCTGGCTTTATCTCAGGCCTAACACCCAGGTCTCTGTTTCACAGGTTCACAGAAACACAGAAGGACACGTCTTGAGAGGAACAGCTCCTCAAAATGAAAAGTTGCTATGTTTTGATATATTATATCTGGGTGAGTCTGATAACTCGGGAAAGTATAAAATAAGAAATGGGGTGAGGGGGAGGGTAGGAAAAACGATGCGCGTTTCAAGCAGAAATCTCGTGATTCGTCTCTCAACGCGGACCCCTGGGGATCCCTCACTCGCAGAAGGGGGATGAGAGGGAGCCTGTTCTCCTTCCCCTGCCGTTTGACTTCATTAATAAATACATAAGCGCTACTCTCATTCAATTCTCCTACAGATAGATTTCAAGCTGTACTGTTTGGCCCATTGTCATGTTCTGTGTCTTGCATGCTCTGAATGCATCCTGTTACATCCTATTGCATTCCGACAAATACAGTGTTTTGCAGAAAAAGATTTTGTAGAGAGAAACTATCCTCACAACTGAGCAGTGCAGATTCACATTGGGTGGTGGTTGAACGTAAAGAGCCCTTGTAATTGCACTGCTGGGCGGGTGAAATCAGCCTATTGCTTACTTAAAACCATAAAGGAGCAGGTAGGCCTCATGGGAGATTTAGCTTTCACCTGGTAGAATTTTAACAGACTGCATTGTAATGGATAGGTAAAGAATGCACATCCATGTTTTATAAGCTGTGCAAATAAAAGGAAAGGAAAAAGAAAAGCTAAGTAGAGTCCCACACTGCTCAAGTTAACGGTACGTTTCCTCAAATAATTGCCATCACTGACGTTTTGACTTTACAACCTTTACCATGGTAATTTGTTAAATTGACTATCATGATTGGCCAGACATGATTGATGAGGCGGAAGGCTAGTGAAGCTAGTGAACCGCTATTTTGCTTGTTGCCGGTGGGTGCACACTGGAAGACATGCAATTGTGTACTCATTTATCAACCAGGTGGATGGTATGGGTTGTGGCAGTATGGTGTCCAAATCACCAGAATAGTACAAGTAGAGAATATCACACGTCTAAACATTTTGTACCTCACATTATAGAAGCTTGTGGAGTGTGGGCAGTGGCTAAGGAACATTACTTAGAATCAGGCTTCTTAAAAAGGTTAAAAAAGGCAGGTTAAAAAAATACCAATAAAAGAGCTCCGTGTTCTTAGCAAGTTCTGTCTCTGCCATTTTTGAAGCTCAAAGTGTCTGATTAGATTTTCCTGTCTACTAATGAAAAAGAGGGAAAAAAAAGCTGTGTAAAATGTACAAATGTTTAAAACTGTGCTCATCCCTGTACTTACCTGTAAATAGGGTCCTGCATCACCATCATTTTACTCTCGTCCCAAGTCCACTCCTTTTTCTGTCAACAATCAGATAAAATATTTCATTAAAGCCAGGCCTGTAAAATACAAGATGCATTCAATGATGTCCATTTCCATTTTTAAATCAAGCTAATTTCACTTTAGGCATACTTGAACTTTTAAGGATTTTACTCCTCCAGTTAAACAGAAATAAACAGTTCATTTAAAAAAACACCAAAAACAGGCTAAGATGCCCAGACTGACAACAAAAAAAAAATCTTCAGGTGATAATCTATATTGAGAATCGAAATGTGCTGCAGGTGTTCAGATAAGGCTGGTGATTGTTTTCTGATGGCTGCGGATGCAAGGTGCAAGAGAAACTCTGTCCAAGAGCTTGAGTCGGATTACTCAACCCGCAAAATCAATAGGACGTGGCCAGCCTGTTTAAGTGAGAGGCAGGAGCCCCATCCCCCACAAATGACATAAAAAATCAAGCCACCATCATCCACACGGGTCCAAGACCCGCACAGGTCCAGTTCTGCCCCCCCCCCACCAGCACCCGATTCTGAGCGGCCCCAAAGCACAGAGGAATTCCATCACGTGTGGCTAAATGTGTCGACCACATGGGATCGTAAATGCAAACTCACCATGGGGGGGGGGGGGGGGGTATGTTCTCTCAGTCACTGCCGCTGACACAAACTATAATATAGATTACAAAACGCTATGAAGAAGATTTCATTTTACTTGGCCTCTGAATGCAATAAGCTGAATCTTAAGTGTTAGGTAAGAGTGTTAAGTTAGCAGAGGAAAGTTATATATGGTTTGATTAGAGATTGATAGCACAGTTGTTCAGTCGAGGCGAGTCGGGCAGGCTTTGAAGATGTTCATGTTGTGCACACTAAGGTTGTGCTCGAACAGGAGGTCCTGGGGTTTGGGATGAGCTCAGGCTTCATTTTCAAACCCAACCAAAACTCTCACGACCCCTTCATTGGACGGAGGCCAAACCTGGGATTCCTCTACTTTTCATGGGAGAAACGGATGGCTGGAAAAAACTCATTAGTGCTACAAGATAGAGTGCAGATAAAAAGGGGACAGTGGCCATATAAAAGCCACACAACAAAAAGTGTGAGGCCCATGGAGTCTACATAAATGATCTCTGTGCCTTTTAGTTCCCCCTTCTTTAGCAATTACTGTAAATTTCATTTGGCTTTAAGAAGCCCTCTTTCGTGGCCAGTGCCATTTTTAAGAAGGCCAGTTACACAGACAAAGAATCACTGTGTTTTAGGTGCTTCTATTCATTTCAAAAGGGAAGCTTTTTGAAACACTTGCTATTCTCCTGTAGAGAGGCATGGGTGTGTGCATTGTGGATGTTTGTACAGTGTGGCACATTGCAGCCACTGTTTAAGAGATCTATAACTCATTAAACTTTTTGAGAAACCATACAACCAAGATTTCCTCTTTTACAATTAAAAAGTAACATCCTACATACATCATACCAGAAAGGTATCACAACACCAGCCAACTGATAAATAGGTAGGTATGATTCGGTAGGTCAATTCTGGAAGTTCAAGTGGAATTATTTTAACTTTCGGCAAATAAATTTCAACTTCCAAATTTGTTTTCACTTCCAAATAGGATGATTAGAAAGCAGGACTTGTCTGATGGAAACTGAACCTGTTTCTTGATATGCCCCATAGACGCTTTTCTTAAGCAACTGACATAAAGAAAATAAAAACTGTAAAAAACGAAGAACCTTGACAATCAGAACCCATAGGAATGAAGGAAAATACTATAAAAATAAGACCCAGGTTGTAAAGTAAACAGAATTACCCTTTAAGTACACTTTAATCTTGCATTTGCCATGAGGAATCGGCTTTTCCTTGTGGCAAATAAATTGCATTCATTAATCTCCTGCTCTCTCCTTCTAATTTGGGGCATACTTTCTAGACATAAACATCAGTGTGCTTTAAGGGGGCTAGAGGTGCAACCAGTGGTCAATCACCTAAGTATCAGCATCAGAAGCCAAAGACTGGTGAAGCTGCCTTTGCTCCTGCAACATAGTCCTCTGCCTCCTATGCATCAGAACGCAAATGGACTCACTTTTTTCCTCTTCCGCATGGCCACCTTGACGCCATCCACAGAGACAATTATGTTGACTTTCTTCTTCTTGATGTTCTTCACTTTGAATTCATACTGGGGAAAACACAAGGCAAACAATATGTTCATTAGCATAGACATAATACGAGATACGATAAGATATATTTACAAGAGGACGCCAAGAAACTAAATACTCTAAAATAAGAAAAAGAAAACTCAGTAATCAACAATTTCCACAAATTAGAGCATATTTGGCAAGTAAATACTACTCAAAAGATCTGAAAATATTTTATTTAAATGAAGAATTCCAAATGTATACCTTTGCAGGAGTGACACCCCTCTGAAGGTACATATTTACAGCAAGTGCCTCTAATTTGTGAAAATTGCTAGATTGCTAATTACTAGACTTTCTTTTTCTTACTATCATACTTTAAACTTAACCATCAACCGGCTCTGATGGAAGAAATGAACTACAGTCAACCTTTGCATGATAGATAACAATGGCTATTTGTAGGGATGCAAGAATATATAGGGGTCATACAGAAATTGGCCAATGGTAGCTTAAAAATAACTTATTGGTATCCATGCAATGCTAAGATTATGGCCGATACAATGGACCGATATAATGGCGCAAATTACATATGTCAGACAGGAAATGCATTTGAAGTGCTGTTGATGCTGTAAATTAAATGAGAATTTAAAGCGCAAAAAGTAGCCTAATCTTAGTCATCTATGATTCTTTAGTCAACATAAAATTTGTTTTTAATTTATCATATTTAACAGACAAACTTATAAGCAAAGCTATATAGAGATTCAGTAGCTCTCCAGATAGATAGATCCGGCATACACTTTCCATTTTCCACTTTGCACTTCCGAATGTGGAAACTTGGTTGCTGTTTGTATTTGTGCAATAAATGGAAATAAGAGTGGCATTGTTATCAGAATCAGTATTGGCCAATATTGCTAGAAAAATATTGGTTACTGATATCAGCCTCAGAATCTCCATATTCCTGCTGCCATTTATGAAACAATGACCGTGCAGTGGCATGAAAGCAAAATGAGCAATAATAAAGGGGAGATACATGTGGAGTCTTCGAGTGGTTTCCGACGATCTACTTTCTTTAATCCTGTATCAGTCTGATGAGAGATTAAATACTCAGGAAACTTAAAACAGGGTTAAGAGGAGACTGCCATGGGCAACATGCTTTAAGGAACTGTCGTGATGATATGACATTAGCCGCTATAGGTGCTGTTTAGCAGTAGAATTGAAATGTGCGCACATGAGAATTCCGGGCACATGTGAGGGGACTGCGTATGAAAAAATATGAAGTTACACACAACTCCACACTTTCTGTTTTTCTGATTAAACTGTGGTCCCCCTGGGTGCCTAATCTAACAGCTGAATCCAGAAATGTATAATTTTACACTTTAAAAACCGGTTTGTGGTTGACTGAGGAAGCAGACTCTGGGCTTGGCTGAAATAAACATGTTTTTTTCCCACCCCCTGGGAAGAATACAAAATCAGATGTTTAATCCGTTGTATCACGTTCTTCTCCATGCTGTGGGGAGCTCTCGACGCCGTGAATGCAGCAGCACTTCCAAACGTCATTGGTTTTCAGCCTTTCCCACAGGCCCCAATGATAATAAGGCTACTTCCTGTTTTTGTTGGCCCTAATTGAGTTTCCCTTTGGAGACCTGCACTGTGCCATGCTGTGTCACAACATGAATCAGGGCTGGAGCAAAGCTTCCTGTGCTTCGACCTGGATCCTAATGCAGCCTTTCCATGGTTGCACCAGAAGCAGTCAAGGTACCTCTGTACCCCCATTTTTCACCATTGTGTATTTGCAGAATAAAGGGATAACTGGCTTTGTGTCTTATCTGCCACTGGCCTTTTGAACTGTACTACTGCTCAAAGTTTTTGGTCACTATACACTATTTTGACTAAATATAGCCAGTAAGATTTGTTTCATCAAATATTTAGGACTAATCTTGCCTTCGTTTCAGAAAAAAACACCCAGAGGAGAATTTGCAATGTAAATATTTTTATTTATTTATTAACTTCTGTGATGTGTTGTGAGATTCCGCAGCTTCTGCTAAGTGTGCCATAGTTGAACAAAAAAAGTTGGGGAATTGTATAGTCAGACGTTTTAAGATGACACCAATCTCCCCTTAGTACCAGGTCCATAAATAGAAATAGACCCAAAAGATTGACATTCAGGCCCAGATTCCCCGTGGAACAGTTCAAATGATATATAGAGGACTGTTCATCACCACTGATGCAGCCATGGAAACAGACAGGAGATTGTGACTGTTTTTTCATCAGCTTGGAGTTATATTATGTTTCACATGGTTAAGGCACTGTCAGAGCATAAATGACAAGGTGGTAGGAGGGCAACTACAGCAAGGAGAATTTAATTAACTCCCATCCTAAAAAATGGGATGAGATGAGCTCTCCTCCCCCACGACATCTCAAATACAGTACTGGAGCACGCTGAGATAGGCTTGCACACTTAAGAAAGTATTAACATTCCAAAATATACACGATGCAGTCAGGAAACTCTACACTACAGTTACTTCTGAGTGGTAATGGTAGGCTAAATGAATGTACACTGTGTCTATGTCAAGAGTAGATCTAGGCATTTCTCAATGCAGTGCTTATGGAGATCTGTTGCTTCTTACCAAGCAATCGTGAAAAAATGAGCAACAAAGAATTTCTTGTTTGGACAAGATATAGCCTACATCATTTGCATCTAATGTGGTGAAGTGGATTCAGTCGCGATTGTAAACCGATTCCATATCAAAAATGTAGATTAAAAGAGACTTGCATTATTGTGTGGTTAAATGCACAGTTCCAAATATTCAGTCCCCTCTCTTTTACGAATGGTTTTAAGCACGTTACTTTTTTTGTTGCCTCACTCTAAAAGCATTTGTTGAGATACGATTAATTGTTACACTTAACATTTATTGGTTAACTTTCCAGAAACCCAGAAAGTGTGAGGGCTGAATAGTTCTCTTTGTTCAGCCGAGTTTATTATTTTTTTATAGATCGCTTCTTAAAGGCCCTCTTTTCACGTAACAATATGCCATAGGAGAGAGCCATTGTGCAACACAAGATGATGTCAGAACAATTGATTTTAGTGAATGGAACAGACAACTGAATATGAGTTCATTGTTTGGCTTTTGTGATTCAAGTTATTCTACAAGGCACTTCGGACTTTCGATGGAAAAATTAAATGTTTGGTTCTTTTCTACTGAGCTGCGTTCAGAGACAACAGCCGTTGTGAGATTGGCCCTTAACCAGGGCAACAGGTCTCCAAAGGTTATCTGTGGGAGGGCATGGTCAACCTCAACACCACTGTCTCCTTATCTCCACTGGTTTCTTTTTCTAACCTCAATTCCATGTTCGGAGGAACAATAATAAAGGGCAAACACACACTCCAAACCAGCACAAAAAACTGGCACAAATTCAGGCAAACAGACACGTACACACTCTAGCACATACAGGCATACACCTATGCAGATACATACTTGCATATGGACACACAAACACAGCAGAGTCTTGTGAAATTTCACAATAAATAAATAAATAAAGAATAAATAAAAAGATAAAATTTAAAGCCATTAAAAAGTGTTAAAAGCATTAATTCAACAGGTAAAACAACTTAATCGATCTACACTACATGAGTATCAAGTAAACAAGAGCTACCCATTAAAGTTGTATTGTGCAAAGTCATTATAAAAAAAGTACTTCATTTCAACATCCCGGTGATGGACCGGCAATTATTATTAAAAACAGCAGCAGCAACAACATCAGCAACAACATGAAATCTAGTAAAAGATAAACACGATCACATCCTTTAACAAAGACACGTAGTAAATCTGCTAGGCTGCATGTAAAGAAAGAACTATGCACCGGCCTGTGACATAAACACCATCCCCACATCCTGGGGAGTGGGGGGTAAATCCAGGCCACTCAAGGCCTCTGTGCATCAGAGCCTACTCTGCCTGTCTGGAAAGGGTTTGAAATGACACCAAACCCAGCTAATTGAGTCATAACAAGTGATTTTAAGCCTGCGTTATTGACCCCCTGCTGTCAGGAATGATAATCAATCACACTAAAGAGCATTTCTCATGATCAGAGAGGCTGGATAACTGAAGATAGAGAGAAAACAATGCTGTGAAATCAGGAGGTTTCACTTAAATGTACTGAAATGGCCTTGAAACCCAGCAAAATCAGTATTTTCAAATACACTTAATATTCTGTGTAGGATGTTTTAAGATGCCACAATATTTTAAGCATTATCTATTGAGACTGCTATATTTGCTGAAAAATCCCATCTGGGATTTGAACAACCTTCTACTTTGACTACAATCTCAGTCAGCTGTCTCCACACGCAATGCCATGCTGCTGTACTTGAGATATTCATGTACGCACACACACACACACACACACTTTACTTAATCAATTAAGGTCATCATCAGGCATCTATGACCAGAAGTCAGCCGGAATTGGACCTGACTGATTTAATCAGGATAGGGTGGGTTTAAGTGGACAAGAGTTAGTTGGATTACTAAGCACTTAAATTGAGGCTACAGAAGCAGGTCTCCCTGAACAGTACCAACAACCTTCTGACTGCTATCCCAATTTCAATTGGATTTTTGTTCCATTGTTTATCCTGTGGACTCTTCTTCAGTATGATATCTCAAGTCACACATCTGTTCTTAATTTTTGTGTTGAATTAAACTGTAGCAGACTGCTATTTTTATTACAGTTTAAATGACATTCTTCTGTTCCTTCTTCTGTTCTGAGCATCTCAAGTGACAAATGTAGCCATCTTAGAATTCCCTCCCTCAAAGACTGTTGAATTAGTTCCTACTGTGTGTAGCTTTCAGTGGCGTGAATGGTTTTCTATTTTTATACAAGAAGTCTTCAACAGAAAACCCTTAAAGTATCGTTCAGCTTTGGTCGGCAGCTTTTGTATGATATAGACAGGAGTTTCCATAGCGACCTAGAAGGCTTCGCTCACCACTATTTATATACTACAGCAGTTAGAGGCAATAAATATGCCGACATCAGGTTCCTGTACTAAAGCTTCTCCTATTCTGACCAATCCCCCATGTCTATCAGATTAAAAGGAGAATGTGCCTTTGTACTACTAGTACAAAGTCATATAAAGCTACCAAATAGCTTTTAAGGGCCAAAAGTTATCAATCTTTGAGGTGAAATATTTAGCAGCCATTGATTAGTCACACAGACTTGTGTGAAAGTGGTCAAAAGCAAGTCGAAATGAAATTGAAATATTTTCACATCTTTGTATTCGTGCAGATTAAAGAAAAGCCTAGTCGGGATCAAATTGTGACTGTGGCAGGTAATCTCCCACAGTACCCTGCAATAGTGATGCCTATAGCCTGCTAGCATCAGCTGTGCGAGTTATGCGGTCCTCCAGCACAATGGCGGCACAGCTCAGGTGAAATTAAAAGCTGCTGCTGTCCCTCAGTACCATCCAGTAGCAATACAACGGCTACCCATACAAACCTGATCACATTTTCAGTATGCTCATCTGCAAGCCACTATGAAGTTTTTTCTAAATGGAACAAACACAGCCTGGCCCGATTGTCAATTTCTCACATGCTGAAAACACAGGCCAATAAACAATTTGCATGATAAACATTTTTAATGCATACTTACTGGACTAATGATTAGCAATGCAAAATGACAATGCTGTCTTGTATAAACCTTTGAAGGCACAATACGAATGGAGGCTTGAGTAACCAGGACACTGACAAGGGGAGTTGGAAGATTAAAAGGACATAATAACAGGAAGAGATGAGAGATTGCAGAGTCTATCATACAATTTTGATGGTCTCAGCAGTGCATATGTATTTATATGTGTGTGTGCACACGCATGTTTGTACATGTGCTTGTGTGTAGGGGGGGTAAGTTCTTTATATCTGTAGGCAGTTATCCTTATATAAGCACCATCAATCTATTTCCAATGGCTACATACTGCCCTTTTCTTAAGGTTTTCTCTACATGCTTCCCATTGTAAGCGTGACTTATGTGACCATGCTTATTGAGAGGGAGTTAAGTTATAGTGAAGGGCATTCCTTGCCTGCATTGTAGGCCAGTGCCTGCCTGAAAGCACTTTCTGAAGGTGAGCCTGCAGCATAGACACACAGGGGCCTTCAGCTGTGTTCAAAGTGAAGCAAGCTCTGCTGCTTCCCCACCACATTAGAAGATCTGCCTCTCGACAGATGACTGCTGGAGACCAGCCTCACAAATATATTAATAATTCAATGAGAATGTCATCTTTTAAGAACTTCAGTCATTAAAAATTTCCAGAATAATCAATGAGCGGCCAGAATCTAGCTTTACATGCATCATTCTCCGACGGGATTGTGCAGTACTTAGACACAGCTGGGTTTCCTCCACTGGGGTATTGTGGCCTGTAGTCAGCCAGGGTTTCTGCAGGTTTCTGCTGTTGCAGTGACTGCTAGATGCAAATACTTGCTGGACGTTACCAGCTGTCATCAGTGAAAGATGCATCTCTGTCCCTGCTATCTGTATCGTGTGGCTTTTAGTGTGGAAGATATTCACTGGTTTGAGGGCAAGCGTGTGAAAGCTATGCATACATTTCAGCTGGAGCCTTCCCTGTGTGGGTAGCACAGCAATAATGTGCTTAGTAAAATGGTGATTCCAAATGCAAGAAGGTAAAAATGGGAGCATAAGAATTGAGATTCAAAGCGGGTGTGTGTTTGTTAATTAGTCTTCTTGAGAAAAATCAATTCTCAGAAGTGAAATATTGCATCCATAAACTGCTGCGCAGATGTGTTTAAACATTATGACATGAAATGATATCCACAACTGCCATTTCTGGCATTTGAGCTGTTGAGCTCTAGACTTCGACAGCTAAATCATATCTGATTGATTGAAAGGGAAATTAAAACTAAAATCCAAAATTCCAAAAACGTAGACAACTGGTCCCTAAATCAGTGTTTCCCCGACACAGAGGCAGCAGCGGTGCAGCACCACAGCTTAATTTTGGGCAACGCTGGTAGAATTTTAAATTATTTTTTAACCTAATATGCTTAGAGCCAAACGGGCCCATTGACCCAGAATAACTTTGTTGAAACAAACAAGCAGAGCTGTGGCCTATACTAGAGTGTGTTGCAAAACTTTTTTCCTCAACATTGCTATCAGCAGAACATGCATCTTTTGCCACATTGCTCATAATCAGGCATGAAACTTGTGTAAATGGTTGTGCTCATTTACTTTTGCTTTTAACCCGACTTGTAATATGTGACATCTTTGGTCATTGTCAGTTGATTCATGGGGCATTATGGGAGTCTCGTGTGATGTTCGCTACCCCAACTCATCCGCAATTGGTAAACACATACAGTATGAGTGATGGATGATGTCACTAGTGGACTTTTAATCCTAAACTGTTGCAATTAAAGAGTAACTAGCTCACTAATGAAGCAGCAGCAGTCTGACTTGTTAACCAATAAAGTTACATGAAGTCAGTATTTGCATATACTCACTTATTGTAACTAGTCCACCAGTTACATACAATTCTCTTTAGCTTTCTTGTAAAGCTATCATGTTCACTATTTCACTAGTTAAGTCATTAGCACATCTACTAGTAAACTAGTTGTAGAAAAATTCTAATTAGGAGGTGGTTATTGGTTGTGTAATGAAGATTCCGATTGGCTTTCCAGCCCAAATTTGAAACATTAACCAATCAGGGCTCAGGTCTTCCTCCTTGAGTGCCCATTTCATTTGCATACAATCCACTAGTTCACATGCTCAGCTGAGAATTGTTGACCTGTTCCCTAGTTCCTGCATGCTGTGCCCCACATGTAAACTTAGTCATTTTAAAGAGTCCACTAGTTCACTAATTAAGAGCAAACTATTATGTTTTCCTGACGCATTAACTAGTTCAAGGCAGTTTTTATAATTATTTCCATTTTGTTTGGAACATTGTAACTATGATGTTTTCCTGACACATTAACTGACGCATTAACTAGTTCAAGGCAGTTTTTTTAATTAGTTCCACTTCATTCGGAACATTGTGTGACTTCTACAAGCATGTTTTGCATTTTTGACACTTGTACTGGATTTGATTCCAGTACAGAATATTGGTGGGGCTCTCTCAATCACAAGCAAAAACATACAATAGACAGCGCAAGTTGCATATTCCATATAAAGTGCAGACAGTTAACGAGCCAAGTGCAAAGACAGTTCACGGATGCAATGCTTGGCAAGAAGAGACTGAGGGGCTATTGGAGTGAGTTCAGAGACTCGATGGGGGAAAAGGCTGTCATTCAGCCAGTCAGTCCACCCAAGGATTTAAACCGATTGCCCGAGGACAGGGATCTGAAGAGATGGTGAGGCTGAGCTGGTTGGGATGGGTCAGATGAGATATTTTTGGCCCGTTTGGAGATGCATCTGTGGTAAAGGGAGTCTAATAAGTGTAAGTCACACAGCTATTTTGCTGCTTTGGAGATGATCCGGTCCAGTTTACCAGTTTTTGTGTTTGCTTGCGTTTCCATACCATATGAATTTTGAAGATGTTATTATACTTTCTATTCTGGCTGAGTGGAATTGAATAAGCAGTCGTAGATTCACCCTATACTTCCTCAGCCGTCTTAGAAAGAACAGCCTTTGCTGGGCCTTCGTGTGTAGGTGGTTGATATTTGTCACATTTCAGGTCATCACTGATACATGGGCTGAGAAATTTGAAGGAACTGATTATGCTGTTGGTTGATTGTCTCCATAATCAATTCCATCAAATTTCTCTTCAAATTACAGGACGGGCTGGAACAAAAAGACACAGGTTCCACAGGTCTGTGCATTGGTAGCCAGACACTAGTGCTATTACAGAAGGCAGACAAAGGAAAACACCTCTGAAAGACAGTGAGGTTGCCCTAACTCATTGTCCTTCACTTTTGGCCTGACTCCACAATGAAACTGAAAAATACGGAACACTGCAAGATCTCTATAAAAGCTTTATTCATTCAAACCGTGACAACTCCATTCTGAGAAGGTGTCATATTTTACTGCCACAGGCATTTATATCTCACATAAAATTATATGAGTACAACTGGAGCTATCTATCACAACTTTTCTCCACATAATACAAGGATTAATGGGGCACTGTGAAAAGATAGGGAGGAATGAACCATCTTGTATTTATGCACATTTTAAAAAATCCCCAATGTCAAATGTCCAGGTTCATTTCTAAAAGGGCACTTTCAAAATGAAAACTATTCCAAAGGAGAATTTTATTTTTCAAGTATTTAACCACAAATAAGTGTTCTTATGCCAGACTTTAATATAAAAAAGAAACAAATGGTCTGACTATAACCAGTTTTACAGGTTGAAATCATCTACACTACACTTATCACTATAGTCATCACCAATTTACATTTGAACTTATTATCCTTATTGCATAGATATAACTCTGCAATGATTTTCATAAAGAAGCATTTTAAACTCCCCAGCCTGTTACAATCATACATGATGCCATTCATAATAATGATTTAATAGATATAACCCATAGATTTGAACAATAAACATGAATATTCCATACAACATGTAGCTCTTCCACCTGAAATAATGGTTATTCAGAGAATAACTTGAAACCAATGCATTTAGAGAGACAAGCCAGCCAGGATCTTAAAATAAAATTCACGAAGCATAATTGCATATGGGCCGAAGGAACTTCAGCTTCAGTGACAGGTCATTTCTAACAGCACAATGCAATACGCAGAGGGCAATGAGAGCAGCCATCAAAGTGCTCTTTCCTTGCTACAAAAGATTGCCAAGTTAATTAGGTAAGATATTGGCAGGATTTTCTTACAAACAGCCAACACATTAGACCAGAAGCCACGCCTTAATCCAATGCAGAGTTCTGCTTATAAGCACGATCATGTTACTGAGCATGCTGGGAATGGACTATTGTCACATTATCACATTTCCCATAAATTGATTTTAGGATTCTACAGGAAGTCAGCGGGGACCTGCATTGCAGCTGGCCCAAAATTGCAATGCGCATCTCAGAACACATTTGCGTGGTCCCCCTTGGGTAGTGAACCCAACTGAAGAAGCGACTTGTGCTTTATGCAGCAGTGTGCCCTATGGTTCGGATCAGCTCCAGTTCATTCAAATGTGGCAGGAAGTCTCAGTGGGAGGCACATTATTTGCTTATAGTGAGTGTTGAGAGCAGGGCTGGCCAATATACCGTAACCAATAATTATCACATATTTTTTGAGTGCAATAGCAGCCTCTGCCACCATGTGGTGTATTACCTTTCTTCTCACTTTTTCAATCTTTAATTATACCTGATGCGGTAGTGAACCTCCACCTGAAGACCACGTGAAATTCTTCCAGAAAAAAACGAAACAAAACACTACTACTTATATCTATTAGCTAGGTGTTGATATGACAAAGAGTAGCACGGGCATGCAGCTAGGGAAAAAGTGGTGACTTTAATTCCTGAAAGAATTTCAACTAAAATTGCTTATGCCATCCACAAAAATGAAAAAAAAAAACCATCCAGCAAATGGTTAATGGTCAACTGTTGGCTGTTTTTGGCTGTGTTCAGATTCCACAATTCTGTGACCCTGAAACAAGACAAGCAGACAACACTGGAATCTTTGATGATAAATTACATAATTGGTACCAAATTAAGAGACTAGCAGCTCACATTCATTACTGAGACAGAGAGTATAGTATTACAGATACTCCTGCAAGTGACACATAACTTTTTTTTTTACCCACCTGCCACATTTTTAAATCAATTCAAAAGCCAAATAATTACAACCACTGGTAGGCAGAATGCATATAATAGAATTTTGAAACCTAAATGTCAAGATTACACTGATTGATACACAAAGGAAAAGGCCTTGACTAAAGCAGCCTTTGAATTATTTACTTATTTTTGAGTAGACTCAGCGGTTACAGTACAGTGATTCACACAAGATGTTACTATAGCAACTCCCCACATTTCCATTGTCATCGCCCTCAAAATCAGAAACCTTCTAGTCTCCATTTGCATAATTTAAAAAAATGGGAAGCATTCCAGCTCCATGACAGAATGTTTTTCATGCATTCTCATAAAACTGCTTGACTGAGGAATTCTGCACCAAAAGCAATAAGCCTGGTGACTGAATGATTTTTGCAGGACAGAACCACACAAATTAAATATATTTATTGGAAAACTAAATATAAACTTTCAGGGTATGACGTTAGCTATGAATAGGTGATTGAAAGGCACCCTCGATGGTCTCAAAACAATAAAACCGAGAGAGGATATTTTGCTGACAGTTCCAAGGCTTTTGCCATGAGCAGGCTGGCCCTGTATCCTAGAAATCAGCAACCGATTTGAGTTAAGGCTATGTGCTGGCCAGCTATATCCATAACTCCGCTACAGTCAATATAATTTGCTTAGTCCTGCCAGGGCTAGGGAGGGTTGAAGTCTGTCAGGGTTTCTTCAGGTTACCACAGCATTAGTTCCACACAATGATGTGCCCAAGTGCTCACAGACGACACAATTCTGTCAGTGAGAGATGTGCCTGTTCCCTGACAGCCGCTGGCCCTGCTGTAGTACTATGCGGCTGATAATGTATAAGTCACAGACTTGCAGGCATGTGCACAGAACCAAATGTCCTTCAGCTGCAGTGAGAGGCACACTTCATGATTCAAATCAGGGAAGAAGAACAGCAAAATTGTTTAAAAAAAAACAAAAAAACAAAAAAAAAACAGCTTCACAAAGTGCAAAGAATTTATACAGTGGTTGCTTTAAACATACTCAACAACCTGAATCACTTGGGTTCATTTGCATGAATAGATAAACATATACACTACATGAACAAATGTATCTGGACACCTCTTGGTCTGGGGCTGTTCTTCATGGTTTGGGCTAGGCCCCTTAGTTCCAGTGAAAACAAATCTTAATCTAGACAATTCTGTGCTTCTCCAACAGCTTTGGGAAGGCTCTTTCCTGTTTCAGTATGACAATGCCACCGGGCACACAGTGATGTCCATATAGAAATGGTTTTGCTGAGAATGGTGTGGAAGAACTTGACTGGCCTACAGAGCCCTGACCTCAACCCCACCCAACACCTTTGAGATCAATAGAAAAGCCAACTGCGAGCCAGGCCTAATCGCCAAATCAGTGCCTAACCTCACTAATGCTCTTCTGGCTGAATGGAAGCAAATCCCTGCAGCAATGCTCCAACATCTATTATAAAGCCTTCACAGAAGAGTGGTTGTTATAGCAGTGGAAAAACAGCGAGAAAACTCCATGTTAATGTCCATAATTTTGGAGACGTTGGATGTGCCATGTAGTGTGCATATACATGTACACATACAGTGCAGTGCACAAGTATTTGGACTGTGACACATTTTTTGTTGTTTTCGCTCAGTACTCCCACACACTGGATTTGAAATGAAAAAATGAATATGAGGTGCAGACTGTCCTTTAATTTGAGGGTATTTACAACCACATCTAGTGATTAGGGTAGGAATTACAGAATGTTTTTTATACATAAGCCCCCCCACCCCGCTCCTCACACACACATTTTGTATTACACAATAGCTGGCTTGCTTTATTTATACACCTGTGTAGTTCTGTTTGTAGATGCTGTTCTTAAAAGCACAAAAGCCTATAAAACGAGCCAAACTGCTCTACATAATCAGCTTTGACGCTCAGGTTTAGACAGGCATGCATAATTGATGGCAGAGTTCTGCCAGACTGACTGATAAACCTAAAGTTCCTTGTGCTTTATCAGATTGCCTGTGCTCTCAGCTGGAATGACAGATGAGGTGTGTGTGAAACAGAGATATTGCGTTAAGCCTCTGTCTCTTTCTCTCCATCTAATATCCTGCACCTTCAGCTGAACAGCAGCTAGTTCCTCACCTGTTGATACCTCCTACATCAGTTTCCAAAAACTTTTAATCTTACGGCCCTGTAACATGACCACCTTCGGGCCGAGGACCCCCACCACAATAAATGTTGACTTCTGGTATTTTTATCCAACACAGGTTCAAATGCCAGAAAGGATGTTTAACTAACAATGTTATTATGTCATATGCTATACATACAGCATGTGGCTATTTAGAACAACAAGAATATTACAATGACCACAATATTCCCAAGAGTTAGAGTGAACCATATATAGGTTAGGATTAAGGTTAGTGTTGGAGTGGGACGGCATAATGCCGCAGAGTCATTTTCGCAAGTGACCCCAGTTGTTCTGTTCGTTTCCATCAATATGCATTACTGTATTGATTGCCTGCTGAAACGGCCAGCCTCAATCCCCACTTCTTTCAGGGTTCCATCACCGAAAAAAGGGTCTTTGAAAATACTTGAAAAGTACCAATCTGTTGCTGTCTAGATAACAATCTTTGCTTAGACAAGTTTTACAATTCATTAAGACAGGGAGTCTGTTCTTCCCAACACAGTTCAGTATGATCTACATGGTTCTGAAACATATTTGCAGCCTGCAATACACACTTCCCTCTGATTGTACATATGTCGTAAAAAGTCTGACTGACCTGATTTCAATTCAATAAGAGCATAATTCACCAGAAACTCTGAAGAGGAGGTACTCTATTGCACCCCGTATCTTTAATTTTGTGGCCAGAGCTCTAACAATGGCTTCCATATGACTCCACAGGATACAGCTGCTCTCGATCCCGCGACTCCTTTGTCTCTCAGTCTTGTGCCACAAATGGCTGTCCCATTGACAAATCAACCCTGTTCAAAAGGAGCCCTACAAATCAACAGCTAACAAATAGAGGTCCACGGATCACTACGCCCCATGCAATTACAGTGTCATTATTCACAATAAACAGTAAGAACAGTGATGGATGGCTGTAATTCTCACAAAAGGAACAGGAAGACACTGAATTACTGCAGAAAATGTCTTCATGAGATAACAGATATAGGATGTTAGCTAATTAAAAAGAGCTCAGAAAGAGGTTATTGGAACCAAGGTCTAAGCTATGAGGTTCATGCTAACTGGATGCAGGTGTTTTCCCCGGAATCTTATATAGCCTATACTGCATGCATGAAAGAAGAGCAAAATTGAGATTATCGAGTAAACGTATAGAAAGGAGGGTACGCTGTCTCTTTATCATTACACCAGTTATCATTGGAATACCTTATTATGATGAATATTCCTCCCATCCTTTGGGTCTTGACATTTTACCAAAGTTCATCCTGAAGGTGCCTCTTGACCCACTGACCCCATGTGGACGGCTCACTTCATCTTCTCCACCTCCTCTAAATCAACCCAACTAATATACTGCGGATAAACATAGGTACTGCATAGAGGAAAGATATGAATAAAAAAAATAAATAAAATCAATGCTAATATGAGGGTCCCTACTCAAATCTAATTAATGCTTCAGATGGCTTTTCAAAGATATTTGGAGTATTAATGGTTTTTAATGTATGGATGGTTTTTCAAAGATTTTCAAAAATAGATTTCAGCCATACCTTTGGATGACAGAACTGCAGGGATAGGTTAGTTTTCAGAACAATATATTTTTGCCATAGCCATGCACTTCGTGGAGAATGCCAGGCAGTTACCAGCAACTGGTGGCGTGATTTCATACTGGCCTACAAACCAGTGCACTAGCCACATTTTTAGCAATATTAGCACACAGACAATGCTAGACATGGCTGTAAATCACATCAAGCGAGTAGGCACTGTAGGAAGCACTGAAACAGCATCTGATCACCTTACAAGAAGAAAGTAAAAAATGTATTATTTCAACAATTTTCCATGCATTTTTAGACAAATTTGTATATCCTCTCTCCAAGACTTGGAAAATACTTTTCCACGATTATCCAAGATAATACAAGATATATACTGTTCCTCCATATGGATCAGCTCCATAGTCCTGATTCAGAATCAGTCCTTGAAGACAAGCGGCAAAAGACACCAGTTCCAAGCAATAACAACATTAAAACAGGTATGAATGCAAGTGTGTTTAAGGAAAGTGTGTGTCTGCCTGTCTTTGGGCATATGGAAGTAAGGAAAATGAGTGAGTGGTAGGTAGATGTAGACAGAGTGTTATGTTATTTAACACCCACCTACACACACTGCATGCTGCATTCAGTCATCCTAAGAACAACCGCTCTCCACTTCAAAGATGTCAATGACAAATGTAAGAACACCTTCAAAAGGGGCAGAATATAAAGCAGTTCACGTATTTTGCCACTTTTTCTTTAAGGCTGATTCTGAATCAGCACTGTTGAGTTGCCTCCATAGCTTCAATATAGAACAGCTCCATGCTGCGGATTAATAATCAGTCCTTAAAGACAAGTGGGAAAAAAAACACGTGCTCCAAAGAATGACATTAAAATATATACAGCATTTATATGCGAATACATGTATAGAAAATGTGTGAGCACGTGTGTGGGTTTTTTTGTGCGTGCTTATAAGATACGCTTATTCACATGACGCAGTAGGAGCCTTTCAAAATTTGCATCAGAAAGATGGTTTCTCTGCAGTCGGAAAATGTATTTTCCTTCAAAAGAGTCGTTCCCCAGCAGCATTAGCAGGCTCCAGTGTTGAACTCAGCAAATATCTTCTTCCTCATTGAAAAAATTTAGACTAACCACCCTTTTTAACAGCTCTGTGTAGATGTGATTGCAGCATGCATGCAAGCTACTTAATACATGTCACCAGGTTTAATGCTTTGGCTAGGTAGCTAATGTTAGCTAGTTAGTGCTGATTTAACCAAAGTGTGCCTAGGAGAGGAGTGGGTGGAAAAATACAGCGAGATGTCGCTGTACCTTCCTAGAAAATTCTCAATTAAATCTGTTAATGGGAACATTACTGAGTTAATATAGGCTAATTTACAAAAACTAGTTACTTATAAACATTAGCAGGTTCGGGGTGGAGCCATCATTTATAGCTAATATAATTTGCAGACTAATATTAATAGCTAGCTAGCTGTGATGACTAGCTTAGTGGGCACTTGCTTGAATAATGTGTTCTTAAATTTGTGTTGGATGCCACTGAAGTTGAGAGCATCTTCTTCAGATTGCAGAGTAAGCACCTAAACAAATACGTGCTTTCTGCTGTTTCAATTACAGTCATAAATTTGGAAAGGTATGGCCATGGTGACTCCTGCTTCAACACAGAAACCCCAAACAGGTTTGCTACTAACAAGTTATTTGATATGGAAAACAGTGATACTACCACCACACTGTACATGTAGTTAAACTAGTATTAGCAATGCTAATGCAAACACTGGGAACCACTGCAACCTTTTTACATTTAAGAAACAACATACTGAATTACATTTTCTGTTTAAAAATCAACAGTAAAAATCAACAATAAAGATCAACAGTAAGGATTTAAGAATCAACGTGACGTTTCCATAGCGTCGACACCTACTTCAGAAATTAGGACACGAGGATTTTAAAACAAACAAAAAAACAAACCCCGTAAAACTGTGAGTTGTGTACTTCTGCATTATTCAGTGCCTACAGAGTAGATGTGCAAATCACTGTCAAAGGTACTACATTCCGTGATTTATTACCTAGCAAGATATAAACATGTGTACAGTGGAAGGTTGCATGAAATTTAATTGAATTTTGGAAAAGAGGTCTTGTGAATTCTTTTTGGCTAATCACATTTGAAAAGTACACCACAGAGCTGTCATTGCTGGGTCAAAATACATTTTTTGAGGTAAGAAAAATTTATAATGAAGTTGAGAGACTGGTTTGAGAGACTGGTTTGTACAGGGTCTGTTTAAAAGCAACAGATTACTTTTTACAGATTAAATACGGTCTCTACTGACCCTTCCATTGTCACTTATAAACTGAACAAGGCCTAATAAGCACATGAGAAGTGGAAAGTGAGAAATGGCAAGTGGAGTTACTAAAATGGACTATAGAACCCCCCCCCCCCCCTGCCAGCTTGCAGAATACCACACCCCACCATCTTTCTGCAGCTAAAGACTTTGATTAACTGGAGTTCGTAAGCCTTTAAAAACATTACTCAGCATTAACAAGATTAGTCCTTGTCTTGATAAAAACAAAGATCATTTTTCTGTATAAATTCCCACCTTCTTGTTGCTGTTAGATTGATAAATATCTCTTGATTATATCAACGCTGCCAAATCAATAATGGCTTACTTATGTACCCTGAGACTACATGTGTCTCTGTACTCCGAGAATGATGTGCCGAGACAGACTTAAAAAAGGACAACAGATTTGAAAAAATCACTGCTTGAAGGCAATCAAGTGGCAGATATCTTATAGTGGATCAATGTGGCAGATCAGATAGACTGCTGATTTAAATTGAAGTAACGACAAACTGGCAAGTCCTACTGCAAAAGTGAGGATTCAGGAATTCTGTGCTGAAAATGAAAGGCGAAAAAGATTTCACATGGATTATTCAAATTTTGACATTTATTTGAAATGTGATTCAATCAAAAGATTTATATTTTATATTCTAGTCACATTACAGGATGACTGCAATATGCAAGTGCCTTGCGTGTAGAAACCTGATGCACATTATTTAGCCATGGACCATTTTTTTTCCAGGGCAATCGATGTAAACCAGAAAAATTAGAATTTGCAATAATAATATCTAAAATATGGACAGTTGCGGACGTAAATGGTTAAAAGTGAACACTGTGCTCTGACACAGATTTGCAGCAAGCACAAAACTATGCAGTAATATTGCACACTTTCAGAACCCAAATAACCACAAGGGAAATTAGATGGGAGTTGCACTTCTCTCCAGTACTTCATCAAGGGGCATTACAGTTTCTTAAATAATGACTAGAAAGCAAATTTTGGTGGTAATTAGAAATGTGCCGTTGCCATCCAACTGACATTTTTTCAAGCTAAACGTTTGACAGTTGAAATTCCCAGCTTAGATTTAAGACTCAAATTAAGTGGCCAGTAGCTGAATTAAGCTCTCCAGGGCATTTGCAATATACACAACAAAGAAAAAGACCAATTGCGCTCACCAATCATGTGTAAACTGAACTCTCTCTTTCCTTTGATATTAAAAATTCAGTTATGATCACTTCACATGGGCTTGAAATCTACAGAATGAACACAATAACAGCAGATGCATGGGTGGGTGTGAACTACATATCAGGGTGCAGTACCTAAAAACCCATTAGTATTCCCTCCCAGGCTTAGGAAAATTGTGAATGATTATATCCATAAATGCAGCTATCAGAGCAGAAAGCAGATAGCCATGAGAGCAGATTAAAGCATTAATCATGCATGGAGCATAAGCTCTACAATAGGGTCTGGTTTCCTTCCAGTGTACCCAAAGTCTTTCCTATTTGGCTGGACTGGGGAATGCTGTCTCGTGGTACTACCAAAAATTATTTTTCACCAAACCCCCAGAAAATCCCTTTTATCTATTAGTGGATCATAACCGCTAACTTGAGCACATGGCTCATTAGCCCGTATTGTACAAGAACTGCTTCAGACAACCCACAGCTTTGCAATGCCAGCAGGTTCCTATGCCTTTTTAATAGACCTCATTAAATAGAGTTTCCTGACATGGATGGGTGGAATGATGGTTCTCCTTTCATACTATAGGGGAGAGGATTAATCCCGAAAATCCTATGGGAAGATGGAGGCTTGGGGACATCACTGTTTCAATAAGCTGTCTAGTACTGATTAGTATTTTGCTACTGTGGCTCACCTATTGGTAAGCTAAAGATGCTTTTTCATGACGTAACAAAGAAGGACTCTCATTTTGGCTGAAAAACAAGTCGGAAGGCAGGATATGTGAGTGACTATGCGAAGCAAGTAAACTTCCATGATCAAGAAAGAAAGTTATCGAGTAAGTTTTTCCTACAAAGCAAACAGCAAGCAATATGTATCAGTCTGTGGTATAAATGCAGTTTCCTTGATACTTTTAACACAGTGTCAAACTTGCTTAAATCTTAAATCAGTCCATCACACACAGACTATCCTCCTTATTCCCATTCTGGCTTAGCTGTTCTCCCACTTCCTCTCTCTAACAGCCCTTCCTGAGGCACATTCCCTCCCTAAAAACCCTGCTCTCAAAACACGGCACAGCAGGATAAGGGTTTCATTCCACCTCCATTGTTTACATTTCACATCCTGATGGTCTCCGGCCGTGTCATACCCAGCCTTCCTGTATGTCTGAAAGAACACAGCCTTCCAGAGTGCACATGCAATGATTACCAACCTTACTGCTTCTCTGATCAAATGCTGCACATTCCATAAGTGTGCTGGACTATGGTTGCTATTGCTAGACTTTAGTTATTGCACTCGTGCCTACTTAATTATTGCTTGTATTATTTGCATAGACTGCTTTGTTGCTGCTTTTGTTTGTGTTGATCAGATTAACCTACAGGGTCCAAGTTAAACTACGCGGTCGCTCCCTGCACTTGGAACTGTACTTCCCTCTAGGGTTTTCAACACACTTGTTCCTGGTTATGGTTATACACTTTGTTGTACGTCGCTCTGGATAAGAGCGTCTGCCAAATGCCTGTAATGTAATGTAGACTACTTTATGGGTTTGAGAAGCATGACCCTAATTTGGCTGCATTTGGGGGCAGGGGTATCTCTAAGCAGGCCATCTGGAAGCTGGTACTTGTGCTCAGAAGGAGAGTTTTGGTGGTATAAAATGAGGAATCACCTCAGGGATTATAATTTTTTAAATTACAGATAATCTGTGATAATCAATCAATTATACTGGCTTGAATTCTGACTGCACTAATTGCTATTCTTGTATGGCATATACTTAATATAGTGTTATATTTTAGTTCCTTAAGTCCTTAAGTTTGGATAACTTCATCTTTTTCCCTTTCTGCCAAATGGGATAATTATTGGCATCATGCACATGATGGAAAGGTATAACCATCATAAAATGCATGACACATTATTTACATGTTTTATTCTACATCTTCACTGTAATCATTTATCTTCTATTTATTTGCTTAATACTATTTTTGAGTAAACATCCTTAATTTTTTGCACCTGGATGGAACACACTAAACAGCTGTCAGATTTTTATGAAGTAGGCCTACATCTTAATTTCCAACTGTAATCGGATTTAGTCACTTCAGTGAACCCTTTCTGTAATAAAAAAAAACTGACAATTTTGAAATCTGTTGATTTGAAAGGTTCCAATGTTGATTTTAATTGCCATGACAACCCTCAGGCATCAGCAGAATTTTGGTATTCCTTTAACTACAACACAAACAAAACTAACCAGAATACCCCCCACCACAAAAGCAAACATGTTCCCCCTACAGCCATTTGTTTGCCACTCGCTAGCATTCCATTTGGTATTCCATTTACTTTGGCATTCCATTCTACCTCTTCACTCACTTCGATTCCTTCTACTTATTTTCTTAAGAGATGCTTTTGTTCTGCCAGACTGACGATGCTTACAGTACAGTTTTGAACATGTGACCCTAATATAGGACGGTAGATTGACAGAGGAACCGAGCTAAAATGCCTCATATAACAGCATACCATGGACTGCTGACAGGGATTCAAAGTGAGTTGCCACAGGCTCAGAGCCTGCTCGGCCCAGTGCTGTAACACCACACTACGTGTACCATTTCTGAGTAAATGGTTCTGTAAGGGTAATGTGCAAACAAACCAAGATGCCACACCTTCAGAAAATATATGGTGTTGGTAGCAGAATCCAAGACTCCAGGCTCTTTAAAAGAACCCACAGTAAATGTTTTGTCCAAAAGATTTCCTTATACAGCTATTTAATTGTGATTACAGAGAACTGGTATTTACACTATTTTCCAAGAATAAGGCTGTATCCAGAGAAACTTACAAAGCTAGACAACTATACAGCTGGATAACTTACTGAAGAAAGTAAGTGCCTTACTCAAGGGAACAAAGGCAGTAACCCATGTAGGATTTAATCCTGCAATGTGCGTGTGTGTGTGTGTGTGTGTGCGCGTGTGTGTCTGTGTGACTGAGATAACTTCCTGAGATAAGTTTGTGATTGCCATACCTCCAGCATTCTGAAAGTGTCTAAGGCCAGAACAGTAGAATTCTGATTGATGTCATTCTTAACCTAAATGTGAAGACAGTCTACATTGATCTCTCATCATGAACAGGTCAATTTCCCTTCATGTCAGATGATGTGAAGAGAATACAAGAAGGCTGTAATGACTGAACACCACAATAATTTATATGATATACATCAAATCAAAATTCTTTTCAACTGCTGCCCTTCACATATAACCTTATTTGTAGAGGTTATATGCACTTTTCTTTCATCCCTTTCCACCATTTTGATTCTGATTCCATTTTAAAATAAGGGCTGAAATAAGAATGGCCTTGTTTCAGCCCAGTCAATAAAAGCTTTTTAAACGTTTTTTCACTCGAAAACAGAGTGCCTTGGCGCCACACTTTTTCAAAGTTTATTCACTTTCCAGAGGTTTTTTATTTTTCCTCAAGGGCTATTGTTCAGCATGAATTTAATCTATTTTTGTTTAAAATGTAGATTTGCATTTGCAGGCCACAATTACATTACGCAATTGTAGCAAAGTTGAAGCAGAACTGACTGGTGACACCTCTAAACCAAAACTTTTGCATCTTTAGCCACATCATATTGTACAATAAATAAAATAGCCTGAATATGGATCTTTAATGAACTGCTGAATGTAGCTATCTGTTCAATTATTTTGATCTATGCAGCACTCACACATTTAAGCAAATGGGACCAGTTGGCTTGCTTACTGACTGGGGGAGATGTATAAAGTATTTCTGCCTAAACCCCTACCAGCTCCATACTGGCTGTGTCCAGGCAGGGCATTCTAGAATGATCCCTGCCTGAACTTGTGGCTGAAAACAAACCAAAGTAATTTTTTGACAGTCCTCAATTGAATTACATATACAGCGAGAGGAGCCATGGTTGAGAGATGGAGACAGAGAGACAAAGAGAGAGAGCTTTCAAACAGTAAAATACATTACAAAGAATAGTGTGGCCACAAACAATATGTATTAGGCCGGCAGAAGCACTGAAAGACTTCATGGGTCTTTTCAATGGGGGAGACATTTCATTTCCCTTCCCTTCAATCTCCCTTACACCGGTTTATTAGAACACAAATCTTGCAGAAATTTTGCACCAGAAATCACACCACATATGAGGCAGGGTAGAGAGGGAGGAAATTGTTGCACAAATTAAACTGAGGGGTGACTAGGTATAAGTTAAGAGCCAGGTTATACTGCTACAGTATCAAAACAAACCTTTCTAGCTGGTTAAAGTTAGATGTCACAACATCACACATCTAACTTACTAACCATGCATTAGCTAAGATGTTCATATACTGTAAGGCTTTCTCATTTGTGAAAAATGTCACATTTCTCAGACTGACTTTGGCAACGTTATATTATATTTCTCTGGTGGTTACACCACAGCCCATAAACTGCTGGCACGCTTGCAGCAGTAAAAAAAAGGAACAGCAGGCTCTGCTCTGCATTAAAATACAAAGTTAATTCCTGCCTACCAATCATATCAAGTGAGACCCCTACAGAAACACCCAATACAATTACATTATGTTTTTCTCCCATTCTCTCCAAACCATACTCATCCACAAAAAACCTGGAGAATTTATTTGTAGTTTCCACATCCGCCCCTCAATTATTCACTGGTTTTTAGGTTTTAAGTTAACCTTCTCTAAACTGAGTTATAGAATGTATGACTTTTAAATGTTTTAAGTTCAGGCTATTCAATACGTTCAGTAAAACATTTTTTTTTTTTTTGAATTTTACAGTGCAGGGGCTGTTTATGGGCTGTGACCACCACAATTTGGTAGTCTTGGAAAAAATAATGGTTGTCTTGGGCATCTGGGCAATTAATTCTACTGTAGTATCCTGACAATTCCCAAGAATAAACGTGCTGAGGGTCATAACGCTGTGTACATAGGTCTAAAGAAATTGCTCTTTAAATATAATGCTATATTGATTTACCCAGGTAATGCTTCATACAGAAAGTGGCCATAAGACCTTGTATGTTTGTTGACACAGAGCACTTACTTGAGGATGGCCACAGGATTGATAAACCAAAACTTTGCCTGTGGAATACAAAGAGCTTCAAACCAAAATAATTATAAGGACCCAAACCAATACAATGAAAAAAAAAAACACAGTTACAGGAAATTGTGCCCTAAGCTATTCAGGGCATATCACCCTAACTGATGAAGAGATTGTCAGGAGCAAAATCAGGTGCAAAAGAGGAGCCTGTTCTAAAGGACACAAATGGACAAATTCTCTAGCCCTTGTAGCTTCCTATTGACTGACACGCATAGAGCTGTCAGCTGGTCCCAAATCCCGGTTAAACCACCCACTCCACTCCAGCAGAGCGAAACGGCTTTCACGCACGAGTCTTCAGAACCTGTCATCGCGCAGAACACCCCCACCCGCCCGCCCCCGTGAAGGCTAGGTATCTCTTGGCAACTGATGAGCCAGCAGAGAAGCGTCAAGGCCACAAAGCAAACAAAGCGACTCGGCACTATTTTTCGTGGGTGGGAGCCTTTTGAAGCACCCGGCAGGTTGGTGGACGGCCGCTGGGCCTGTTGTTTGTTTTCCGCGCGTACATCTGTCGGCGGGAGCGGGGGGAAGTGTCGGGCGGGAGAGGGGGCTGTTCAATCATAAACACGTCTCCTTTTGCACAGGCTCAAAGCATCAGCAGGCTACCCACGTCCCTCACTCGTACTACATCTGAAGCTCAAGCTTTTAAGTCCGGTCCAGTTTTTCTTTTCTTCCCAATTAAACACTGTTCCAACAAACGAAAACTCATTCATGGGAAGCAAGAGAATTACTATGGTTTAATTTCATCTATACATACTGTCATTTACATACATACATTTCATGCATGAATAATATTGCACTGGTTTGTAAAACTAACAAAAAATAAAAATAAATAATAGCAATAACAATTCAAATGGCAACAGGCCAGATAAGGGCTCCAATTTAGTTGTAACTAAACAAATAAGGGAAATGTGGTTATACAGTTGTACACAATGGCCGATGAAATCACTAGCCACTGTTTACACAACAAGACATGAGGTTTTAGAGAGAGTGAATGGCAACTGCATATTCCATCTAGTCAAACTCAACCCGCCCCACACTGCCACAGGTCACACCTTCAATTCTAACAATATTCCCATAGCAAGGGGTTTTTGATTAGGCTATTTGCCTGAATTTTAGACTGTGACAAGGTTTAAGAAGCTAAATCACTGGTCCTCAACCCTGGTCCTGAACAGTAACAGGGAGTGTTAGTTCTGTTTTCGCTTTAAAAATCTTTAACAAATTCAGACCCAAGAAACCAGGTCAGCTGAATTAACAAATCAATTCATTCCTGCGTAAGAACAAGACCCAGCAGACCCTGTAGCTCTCTGTGGGATACGGTTGAGAACCAACGGGATAGATCAACGCGCAGGATAGATTGATCAATCATCTGCTGATGTGAATGACTGACTACTAACCTTTAACATGTAATCACTGTTACAAAATGATGGTTAAATCTGGAAGCATTCAGAAGTGGTTTTAATAATGCAGTGCAGATACTTTCCATAACCAAACAATAAATAAACATAAAAATGGCACCGCTCTGTGGGTAAATGCCAGCAAATATACCCTTCGGGCTTAGAGTAAATGCCAGAGGATAGCAAGGATAGCCTCTAAGCCACATTCGTACTGGACAGTGTGACTGAATTTGCTGTGGACTTTCAGTAATCAGCTTGGAAGAGTCCCACAGAACGTTTCCCATCTGAGGTCTTACTGCTGGCTCATTCTTTAGCATCCGACACTTTCCTGGCATTTCATTCAAGCACTCCGCAGCATCTCTCTACTGACGCTGCTAAGATTAAGTATACCATTTAGATTTTCAGCAGTGAGGCTAAATCCTTCAAAACAGCAACCATGCCATAATCAACGCAGAAGACACATTTTTACCCATTTCTCTGCTCAAGTGTAAAATATTATCAGAGCTTGCTGATACCAACCTAATTCTTACACGCAACCTAACCATGGGCCCCACACCAAGTTTATTATGTCTAATGCGCAGATTGCAGACTTAATTCAGAGTATTTCTCAAGCTTGATCAAAGCAACAGATGAACACTTGCTTTGGAGAGCCACACTAAATTTAAGATTTATGTTCGTTGAGTAACCACACAATTGAAAAAAATCTTAAAAAGAGGAACCCATTTTTCCAGCTTTTAATTTATAAAGTGATTTCTTGGCTGGGTTTTAATATTCATCATCAGGTACAGGACCTACAGGGCTCTACAGTACTTCCATTTTAGGAGCACTTGCTCCTGAAGACTGATGTGTGCTAACTGGAAAATATAATTTAGTAGCACAACACACCAACTAAATGGGATGCAATTTTTTTTCAACTAAGGAGCACATGTGCTCCTCGAAAAACATGTTAGCACACAGCCCTCAACCTACACATTCATCTCAGGGTTACGCAAGGAAACTGATTTCATTGTTGCCAGGGACAGTGAATTTAAGGAATGGCTCACATTGGAGGGACACATTTGTTACAGCATGGCTGTCACCAGTAGGTTTCCTAAGGTGGCACTGAATAAGCCTGAAAATTCACATCAGCCATCTATGAAGGGTTAGTTGCCCAGTCCGGAAAGGGATGTCTTGGATCTTGATTAAGCGTGCCTGTGAATGGGAGAATATCTGCACCAGAGAGACTCCTGCAGAACACCCATGCCGTACAGCATGCAACTGGATTGACTCCATTGAAATCCATTATTTAGGATCCATTTTGCAGCATGCGAAGAACCTTGTCTGTAGGGCCCCTCAGACATCTTGAGTTACTATGGTGAAGCTGGAATCGGGGCAAGCCATGCTCAGATTTCAGGAAGGGGCTGGCAGCAGCCGAGGAGATCGCCCGTTACTGAGAATGCTCATCTTTCTCATGGACTCGAAAGGAGGCCCTTTGCTATGGAGACAGATGGCACTATGGCACAGGCTGGTTTCCTGGAGCCACTTTGTCCGAGAGCGCCCTTGCCAGCTTTTTACAGGAAGGTGATGGACCGACTCAGGGAAAAGGGGCAGGGAACAATCACTGGAGCATGGGCATGCCTACATTCAGGCACAAAAGGCAACCTGTCCGTGTGAACCGATCTAAGATTAGCGTAGCTGAGACACGCCGATGCCGATAAAGTTCCACAGTGAAACAAAACCGGCTCATATGAACTGTTCTCAGATCAGTGTATTTGAGGTCCACTCTGCTGACTGACAATACAGCAGCACTGGCCTGGTCTGAGTGAATGAATGCACTTAAGCAGACGCTATCTGACGTTTATCATAACTCTAATTTCGAAATAACTAAAGATCATTTCTTAAAAAAACATCTACATATGTTATGAATTTAATTACACATTTAAGGGATCATATACTGGTCTATAGACTGCTGGAGCACAGCTCATGGTGCACACAAGGATTTGACATTTAGGTTAATGCCTTAATGCTTGAATGAAATTAGGCGTGTGTGTTTGTGTGTGTGTGCGCTTGTGTTTGTGTGTGCGTATGCATGTAGGAAATGTAAATGTGGTTAAATTTACAATTCAGTGGAGACTGATTCTGATGGATAGTTTTGTTTGTTTTATTTTTAACTGCCTGAGTTGTGATGTGTTTGTCATTCAGCCTAACGTGGGTACTCACAGCCTCAATCACTCCCTTTGGTATTCAATAATACAGGCAATAACTTCTCCACATTCCTGTGTGGTGTGTCCTAATGCCAAATAAAGGAATCCCACATTCCATTAATTGCATTAAATGGTGAACCCAGTTTATGATCTGGGGACAGGGATAAAGAAAAGTGAACAATTGCTGGCAAATGTTCAGTATAAATAAAATCACTCGATTACCTCCAAAATGTTTTTTAGATAGATGTTAGTTACGGGTAAGGCTGAAGGAGTGTTTATCCTTTCTGTCCTTTATATCACTCAGAAAAACACATGACATTCACTTTAGACTTTTTTTTTTTTTAACTTTATAAAGACTTAATTAATGAGGACATTCTCAATGTGGACATTATCATGACACGGTAAATGTCTCCAAATGTGTAGGCAGAAACTGGCAAAGATACCATCACCCCGCCTACCAGCTCCACCTCTGCTGTTGACTCACGTTAACAGCAGAGCAATCTGGGGAGACAAAGAGGCTTCACCCAAAGCCCCCACAACACGGCAATACAGACGGATAACAAGAAAATGATGCCTGAGCACGCATGGATGAGGCCTCGCAACATCAATCATATAAAACCGTCAATTCCGAGGCCAATATTTTACCTCCTGCACTATAAACAGTGGAGGGATGCATCTGTCCCCGTCTCATAAGAAAAGGCCAGACCAGAGCAAAAGGCACATTCTCACTGTTATTTTTAAAGTCATCATCATTGCAGTTAAGTTCATTAGCATGTAACTTGATTACAAGAAGATGGCATCATAGCAAAATATTTTTTACTTTGTTGACTGATATGCAACTCAGAAAAGAAATACAAGATAGCAATCCCCAGTGGGCTTAAAGGATTTAAAAGTAGTATACGTTACACACAGGTGTACAATAAAAATATAGATTAAAGGGTTATAAGCTTAGCTTTATGGACAAAAAAACAAAGGCATCAAATAATTAACTGTTTTTTTTTTTAATTACAATGAGTGTGCAGAATGATAAAATGAAATCAGTTCCACAGGAAGTATTGCCGAAGGAATTAATTCAGGAGATGAAAGATGGAATAAAAGACAGCACACATCCATCATAGACAGGCAGTTAGGGCCAAAAAATGGATTTAAAACAGAAACAGGACAGATAAGATGGAAAGAATGATCACAGGCTGAACAGAGTGGGGAATGGATATCACAAGCATAAGAGGAACAGAACGATTAACTTGATGGTAATCATGAAAGGGGGCCGGGGGTATGTGTGTGTGAGAGGGATTGTGAACAATCACAACTTTTCACAGTCACTTAAATCATCAATAGTTTTACTGCGCAGCACAAAGCTCATAACTTCAGAATTACTCTTGCCAATCTGAACACAAAACTTCAAATGAAACTTTTGGATTGTGTCTCAAAAGATTGCCAGATGTTTTTACTCAAGTTGACTTTAAATATAAGCTTTTCCGTGTAGTAGGCTATATCACATACTTGATATGTTTCCAAAGGCTTCATGTTAATTAAAGAAAGAAAGCTGATTATTAAAAAGAATTCAGTTCAAATAGAGCCAGGCAATTAAAATCACTTGCAACTAACCATTTTGAAGTCAGTGGTTTTTCTTTTCAAACACAAGGAACCAAAACTCCATGATGTTAATTAAAGTAAACGTAATCAGCAAAAATGGCTAGTAAACATAAATTCTATCCTTCACTGGAAAAGTGCATGGTGAGGGAGGTTTCTGTCTTGAATCTTCACTTTAAATCCAAGTAAACTGAAATTGCACTTTTGTTTTTTCCTCAAGAGAGCACAACATCCGGCTTTCCTGAATAAACTGTCCCACTTAAGCTGAACACTACTTGAGCAGCTAAGGGGACCTATATACTTACATGTTCCACCACAAGATTTAGACATACATTGATTAAGGTCAACATTATAGGAAGGGGATTATACATTAATTAGTACTAAATATTTAGGCAAACTATAAACTTGCATACTGTAGGCTACTTGCATTTAACATTGCTCACCAAGTGAGGGAGCAGCCAGTAATTTACTTTCATAAGGAACTCCGACAATAACCTCATGCTGAAGGAAATGTTTGTCTCTTGGCCAAAAGGCAGCTGTTCTCCCTACTAGAGGCTGGATCTGTATGTTTAATAAGGTTAATGGTATCGTTACTACCTAGGGGGTACTGGCTAGACGAGATGAGCGTCTGAAAAAAACAAAACAGGGTTGGTAACACTATGACAATGAAATGGCAACAGTTTTACCTTATTTCCCAGACCAGAATGCAGTCATAAACATGTTGCGCAAATGTATGAACGAGTCAGAATGACACGCAGGGCAATACACAATATTACAACCATATACTGAATAAATGTGCAGCCTCGGTTAAACCACAAACTTAAAAGGTGTTCCCACACCGCCACGACCAATGACTTCTCAAACCCAAAAGCAGTTATGGCAATCACGTCAATTTTTCAAACATACCATTAACAACATCTGGGATTTACAGTAGGTCGCGGAGTGTCATTGTGTTAGTCTATTCTGTTTTCGGAATGGAAATACGCAGTGAAACCCCGTATTAGCTATAAACAAACAAAGATAATATAGGGTAAATTCAAGCAAAAAGAGAAACGAGACCGGCAGAAAATACAGTTGCTTTTGAAACGTATTTATAAACATAACGCCATTCAACTTACCCTTATCCTCCTCATTGCAGCCACAATCTCAACTCGGCTATTCGGTCGCGCCACATCCAGACTACCAATGTACTACAAATAAGAACATTAACGCATTAAAATGTATCTGTTCCTAATGCATGCATGAGACTGCACGTTTGGCAGCCTAAAACGTACAATGAAAAACTTGACCTGACGATTTGCAAGCGACGCTTACCGTCGATGTACAGGTTACAATTCACACGTGGGACAATACTGCACAGTAATAATTAAACAAATTGAAATGTAAAGCAAGACGTCCAAGTAGTAGGCTACAGTAATATACTTTTGCGTCGAACTCTATAAATGTTATCGTTATTTTGATACCCGTCGTACCGCTTGCCCCAAGGAAAAGTTGTAATTAATGCTCTCACCTTAGCTTCGAAATTGACCCCATGTTGAAAAGCTTCCTCGTTGTGCATAGGAATCCTTAAATCGTGATCATCATCGACTAAATTGTACTTGGTTTTCCCAGGCATGGTCGCCGAGTTACATCAGAGTTCAAACTGGCAAGATAATTAAATCAGTTCAACCAGATCAATCCCACGATGTCAGGTTCCCTACTTCGAAACTCCACATTGCACCGTCCTCCTTAGTCTCTCCAAAACGCGCCGTTATAATAAAACACACCGTCCACAAACGTAACTTTACAACAACTACTACGTAGCGCACCAATCCTCTCGTTTTTTTCCTCAATATAATAACATGCTAGAAGTAGCCTGCACTTCGACCCCGGTCTCGGCGAAAGCACGCATTCCCATTCGATAATCTCGTGCTTTCTCCCTTTTCCTCAGCTAAAATACTTCAACGTCCCTATGTTTACGCTTGTCTTCTCATAGCAGCGCCATGACTGGGACACATACAGACATCTCGGACGCGGATAAATCGGGCGCAGACCTTGATTGGGTGGATCTGGGAATTCCGCCTGTTTTGATTGGAATAGAGTTACATTACGAATTCGTAGGAGGGGTTATAGCATCGCTTTCCTCATTCATTTAAACCTATTACAACGAGGTACTGCGTGGCACCTAGTGGTACCTTGGTGAAGAAAAAAGTAGAAAAGAAGAAAATTATTCCTCCTCCACCAAACTTTACAGTTAGCAGAATTTTAGCCAATATAGTTGGCACTATGCTGACTGCCAAACCCAGATTCGTCCGTCAGACTGCCAGATAGTGAAGTGTGATTCATCACCCCAGAGAACACATTTCCACTGCTGCAGAATCCAATGCCGGTGTGCTTCACACCACTCCAACTGACATTTGGTATTGTGTAGGGTGATCTTAGGCTTGTGTGCAGCTGCTTGGCTATGGAAACTCATTTCATGAAGCTCCTGATGAACAGTTCTTTTGCTGACATTGCTTTCAGAGGCAGTCTTGAGTGTTCCAACTGAGGACAGATGATTGTTTTACATGCTAACTGTACTATCCCAAATAATGCCAACTGCATAGTGCATATATAAAACGTATATATTCCATTAAATGCATTTAATTGGGTATTGGGACAGTGACACATTTTTTTTTGTTGAAATGGCACTGCCTCCAGCACATAAAATTTGAAATAAAACAATGACTATGTTAATAGGTCAAAATGCAGACTGCCAGCTTTAATTTGAGGGTGTTTATATCCATTCATCTACATCAGGTGATCCATGTAGAAATTATAGGCCTTTTAAAATGTCCCTTGAAAAAGTACTTGCCCCTTCCTGATTTCCTTTATTATTGCATATTTTCACACTGAATGATTTCAGATCTTTAGACAAAATGCAAAAAAAGGAACCTGAATAAACACAAAACACATTTTTAAAAATAAATTATTTAATTTATTTAATGACAAAAAGTTGTCAAACACATAAAACTTAAAATCGGGGTTTTTGCCTTTGTTATTTGTTCAGCCCACCACAACAACTTTTTTCAGCGTTTAACAATCTTGATAATCCACTGACTGCTAATACTATCTCCATAGAGCCCAACAGATTGTTTTCCCCACTGTGGGGGCGTGGCCTATTTATGCACTTTCTCTATTGTATTTGTTGGAGTTATTCTATCTGTGATGTTTCGCTAATTTCTGGAAACTGTGTCAAATAATTTTAAATGAAACTTTGCACAGTAGTCGAAAGTTGTGTGCATCACAGAAGGAGTTATTTTGCCGCTGATTGAATACTTGGTGTTACTATAGCACCCAATTGAAAATATGACATTTGAAAGGGCATACCTCCTGCCCTATCTGGCCTAGAGACATAAAAGTAAAGTCAATCCATGCCTCTCTCATAATAAACAACTTTGCTACTTTGACTGAAAAGGTGTGATTGGCAGATTGGTTGACACTTAAAAGACATCTCCTTCCAGAAAGTTTGACCAATTGTCAAGAAACTTTCACTGATGCGTTTTTTGGATGCTGCTATTTAATGGTTATTCAAATTTTGTTTGCAAAAAATACTGCCACAGTAAGCCAATGACCGCATGAGGGGTGTTTTTTCTTTTCTTTTTTTTTTTACAAAAAAAAGCTAATAAATCCCAAATGGTTTGATGTAAAGAGATGAAGCTTGGTGTGTCTATTGATAGCTTCATCCTGACAGACACAAAGTAATGAAAGTTAAGTCTATTTACAACTCCATCCTGGGGACAGACCTAAAGAATTATCCTGATAAAACCACCAGGCACTATGACACTATGGAGCTCAACAAATTTTAAAAATGGAAACATTCACAAAAAGTCTGTTTCCTTGACATTTGAAACTTGCTTGGCTGACTAAGCACCTCATTAAGAAAATGCGTCTGCAAGTTTTTTGCATTTGCATATGTATTCGTGAATTAATTGCTACTTGCAGCTATATTTATTTCTGTTTTTCTTGATGAGCACAATCTGTCAATCAACTTTCTTTGGTCTACCCACTAAGTTTACTTTCCAACCTTCCATGTGTTCAGAGCTACAGACTGCATTTCTCAATGTGAGCAAGTACGTTAATGGAGAAGTCACTTTCTCAAATGCATTGAGAGAAATGGCAGACCAATTGTATGGTGTGCCCCCGCCTCATCTATCTTGTGGCCATGACATATCAAACCGAACTGCTCCATGTCACCTCTCCTCTTCTGTAATGCAATATTTGCTCATTTAAAACAGAAAGCTACCCATCTAGCTAAATTAGGTACAAGATAGCTAAATTGCGCAATTCTTTTTTAGTATTTTTGTGAATATTATTTACAGCTACCATCTAGTAGGTGGTGGCAGAGTGGCAACGGCATTCAACCTGTCCTCCGTTTCTTTGAATATTTGAGAAATTGGCTTCATTAAAGTACTCGCTCACATTGAGAAACATTTTAGACAGAACAACGCTTTTTTGCCAATAGAAAACCATCTGTAGCAGACCAGCAACAGGTTGTTTATTCAGTTGCCGATTTCTGGAGGAACAATGCATTGGATTGTCTGGAGATGTAAAGATGGTTAAAAAGGTAAAAACTCACAACCGGCCTGTTGCGCAAATTTAGATGGCTAACCATCTGTCAAATGATGGCTGTGCCATTTCTGTGTTTTTCACAAAACAAAATATGCTAAGAAACAAAGCAACAACAAATATAAAAAATGTATAAAGAAATCCCAAACACCATTAACAGTTTAAAGCTTTAATACATATATGCACATGATTGAAATGAAACCAAATTGAATTAAACTGGTGGTTTAATACCTGTAGGACAGTTATCATTTATGCTACCAGACAGCACACACACACACACACACACACACACACTTGGTAAATGTATATTTTCTACTGCTAGTGCAATGGCATTATGCTGTTTGACATAAGGGGAAAACCTTTGCATAAGGTTTTGCATCTGAGATCTGTGCAAATACATTTGCTCATGAGTATCAGAGCAGCACAAACACCAGTTTTTTACCCATCCACAGTACTAATCCAGACAACATTGCTGACAGTCAACAGCCATTGTGGAGGCTGGAGAGTGGAGGGGGGGGGCAAACAGCGAGTTATATTCTCAAGAGACTACAGTTCAGTCCAGTTTCATACAGTACATTTTCTTTACCCCGTCACCTCAAATCAAAGTTACAATCACTGAACCATTTCTAGGGAGAAAAGGTAAATTACAAGGCCCAGGTAAACATGATAATGCACAGTAATGCAAATATCTTGCCGAGTAGACACACAGATGCATTACTCATCATTAAGCACACAGTTCTGTTTGGCTCATTATAAATGATGTGTGACGACCATACTTAACAGATATTTGACAATATCTGAACTTTATTCCAACCAAGAAAATGCACACAACATGCGCTGCAGTGACTCATCAAACATATATAGCGAGTATGACAGAGCTTTTAAACATATTTTCCCCCAGAGTTAGCAAATAAAAAGGAAAAATGTGTAAGAAATCGATTAAGCCTGTCACCGTTCTTGCTGTACAGCCGGCTGAACACAGCAGTTCCATGGGTCAGCAGTCTTGTCCAGGCGACAACATAACATCTTTCATAATCTTTCAATGTATTACTGTACGTACATTTTTCAGAGAGGCATTGCACCCCCACAGCCTGCAGGTCGTAATATAAACCATTCATCTGTCAACTGGAACTACAGAGTTTTTTATTTATTTATTTTTTAGATCCAAGACCAATTTAAAGTGCAGTCATGTAATAATTCCAGGGCTGGCCTATAAAGTGATGACTGCTCTGTATGATTGGTGTGAATTTCTGTCATACTCCGTATCATGCCAGCTCTCCTTTAGAACCTACCACAGTGTGTTTATTCCTAGAAATGACAATTTATTAAAATATTTAATTTTCTGAATTACAGCAATGATCGGGCTAAGTACTAATTGCTTAAAGATGTAAGGTTTAAAAATTTTGGGCTCTTAATCTTTATGGTATCATTATGGTATTATGGCATTATGGTATCACAGATTCTACACAGGTTAAACCTAGCACAAATCAATGTATGACTGACCACTGTAGCTAATAAGTACAAATGTACAATAAATTCAATTTAAGCTTAATACTGCATGTGCAGTACTTCAAAAGCTCACTAGAGGGGACCATTCCTCTACATAAACAGGCATGCAACTCACGCAGTTAAAACCAATAAAACCCCAGCTTAAATTGCTGAATTGGAATGGAATATAACTATGAATCAAAATGATTTATATGCCTTTTCACCAAATAATGCTTAAACTACACACCATGGAATAATAATTATTTCAATTCACCTGCTTCCTGCCATACTATTCATACAGTATTCATACAGTATATCAAATATTTCTGAATGTAACTATCTGATACATGATAATTATCTGGCTAAAATTTACTTGCAGGGCAAACAAAATCTGCAAAAGCTAAATGACTATTGGAGAGATGAATTATGCATTAATGCTCATTCAGTGATTTCTTTCAACTGAAAAAAATATTGACTCATTCTTTCAGCTGGTTAGTCCCTTAGCAATGCCCTTGATCATACAATTCAATTTGCAATTAAACTTTTACACAACTTACAAAAGACATTGGCAGAATTAGTTTAAACTGTTGTGCTCGTGCAAGTGCTCTAAAAACAAAAATAAAAACAAAAAACAAATAGAAAAATCCACTGCAATGATTTTTTATATACCATGGAGGATGTAGATGTGTCAGGGTTATCCATACCCTGACACATCTTGCTTTACATTGCTGTAGCTGAGGTTCTTGTGCTTGTGTTCATTCCTTATATTTTTCCTATTTTTGCTGCAGTTTGAATCACCAGTTGTGCCTCTCCCACACCCTGAGCATTACACATGCCAGCTGCCATATATGCACTGCAAGCACTCGCTAGTTAGTCAGTGACCTTTTATCCACCTTGTTCCACACAACACTACAGCCGAGCAGGAGGAGGGGCATGTCTATCACCGACAACTGGTGGCTGGTGGATATCAGTTTTGTCGCTGGGAGAAACTAATTCGGCTGAAACTTGCCAGTTTAAACCCACCCTACACCTGGAGGGACAAGACCAATTATGACTCGTTCAAAACTCAGACCGGCAACTACCCAACCTGACCTGAATGAGCCACATGGGAGTTTGCTCTGGGTGTTTTTGAATGACTGTGTTTCTTGACCTTACTGGCCTACTCTGCTAAAAGCCTGTCTGATATCTGCCAATAATTCCTTTTGCCAAACCCTCTCCGCAGCAGCTGACATGTTAGTTTGGGGAGAGGCTAACACACCGTACATATTCAGCCATTTTACTGAGAAAGTAAAAAAAAAAAAACAGGTGTCAACTAAAGTGTCAACATTTGTCAACATTATATTTTTTCCTACATATAAAAGCATTTAATGTAGTGAGAACATTTACAGAAAATGTATTATGGTACTAACTGTATTCTACAACTCAGTAAATTCTCTGAAACGCTTTTTGTGCAGTAACTAGATCGCTGAGACATGCTCTAGGACAGGGGTGTCCAACACCAGAGCTGCAGTGCTTGCAGTGTGTATCAGCACACGTAATTAATTTAAGTCATTGATTGGCTAGTGTCCACAAACCTTGTTCTCAAGGTCTTAATTGGTTGTTGATTGAAATGAAGCCACAAATACCTGCAGACATTGCAGCCCTCCATGATTGAAGTTTGACACTCCTCCGGGATCAAAAGTTAATCTGGTCAAGGTAAAAATTAGCCTTTGCTAAGTTTACAGGAATACAGATACTTTGCCTCTGGCTTCATTAAATGTTGGTCATGTAAGCAGCTGTTTTCACAACTTACTAATTAAATGAGAAACACCACACAGAATTGTCTAAAGCGTAGCATTTGTTGCTTCAGGTAGCATAGTCATGCCAATAGTATAATGGTTTTGTGGCTACTCTACACTTGAACATTGCTGTAGTCCAGCACCATGTAGCTTGGACTATTAACACACACGCACACAGACACTCACACACACACACAAATGGTCACTTGATATTGTGTTTTTGCATCTAGGTTGTAACTCATTGGTTCCCCATGAAATAGGGATATGATAGGTTGCCTAGCAACAGTTACCTGGATTACAGATGTTTAGAGGTCTACAGGGCAGGCATAAAGAGAACAACAGCATAGAAACAAAGAATTTCCCTGTTGCCTAATAACTATATTTCACAGAGAAATAAAAGGATATGAAATTCAACACACATGCACAGTGAACCATACATAAACACAAAATTGTAAAATTAGAAAAACTATGGACAGGGATTATTCAATATTTCATTTTATTGATTTGTCACATACTGTATGTACAAACCATACACCTTCTCTGTGGGCTGCAAGGCTATGATCATGTATGATCACAAACAGGAAGATAACTGTGCTACTATATGTACTTTAATGTAGCACAGTTATCTCTCTGTTTGTGATCATACATGATCATATTAATAGCAAAAAAGGAAAGCTTAAAAACTAGAAATGTGCCTTTGAAAATTTGTTATATGGTATGTTGTATGGTTATATAATGTAGTAAATGTATGGCAATACTTTCACCAACTTCTATTGATAAAAGTCGACTGTACAATGATGTAAGCTCTTAAGCCAAAATTAACAGAGATCACCTCCTTGGTCAAGTTGTGTTTTTTGTTGTTGTTGTTTTAAAAAAAAATTGATTCAGTTGAGTTGAGTCAGTCAGGAAGTGAGCACAAAGAAAAGCAGGCTGTCCACATTCAGAACTTTTTGACAGCTTTCTGCTTTTTAGCTTACTTTTTAGCCTTCAACCGCCTTTCAAGCACATGGTGTCAAGACAGCATAATGACACTGGACTCTATTGTGCGTCAACACCAGTGCCTAGCGGCTAGCCACACTGCTGTACAGATCCCTGGGGTAGCAGTTTACACTATACTGTACATGTGGGTGTTAGACAAACAAGTACCTAAAGCTAAAAACTTACATGAAATCTTAAAGAAATCTTTTGTCAAGAAAGAGAATTTTGTGGAGCTAATGATTTGCCAGGAAAGCCACAGGATTTATGGTATCACATAAAAAAAGTTAAAGCAGGTAAAGGAAATAACTTTCAGTGTTCACAGAAGGCACTAAATCACAGTCCAATCAAAATCCCCTTTATTTGGATTTGCCAAGTGCTTGGACAACAGTTATCCGGGATTGGCCTAATTTATGGTTTTTTAAAATGGATTCATACTAAAAAAATGACCAGAAAAAGATGAAAAACTGAAAAATGTTTCAACACCATCTATTTCTCATTCATTGGCCGATACAGTGAACAGCAGGCGGCAGTGAAAAACCCAGTATGCCTTCCTTGCAACATGTTACAGTAGGTATTTGGTACAAAATTCAGTGCAGTTCACACTTTGCTTACGACTATTTGGTGAATCTTCCAGCACACTACATTACAATCATTACATTCATTTATCAGATGCTCTTATCCAGTGTGACTTACAGGAGAAACATATAGGAGACAATATAGAAGAAACATAAGTACATTCACCTTATTGGGATGGCAGGTATGCCATCCCGCCAAGTTACGCCTTGGCGGGGGCATGCCCCCATACCTATACAGCACCGAGAGTTTGGCACTTTTCAGGGTTCCCCACAGAAATAACCACAACAGCCACAGACACTCAGCCCTTAAAAACATTAAATTCTGTACATTCTGACCCCATTTCAACAGACAGAATTCATAAACAACTTCACATGTCCACACAATAAAGCCCCAAACTAAGGGGATTTTGCGTTTTCTCCTTCTTCTTCTTCTCTTTCTTCTTCTTCTTCTCATTCTTATTTTTCCTGCCGCCTATCCCACTAACAACATGTCTCCCCATTGGACATTTCACTGACACCGGCCAAATCTGCCCTACACAACCCAATCAAAAACGCGCATACACACGCAAAATACCAATACATTTTTATTCTGAAACATTTCCCGTTCAAACAGTTAGTCCGCCTGTGGCCTAGTGGGTAAGGTTACAGTCTTGGGAACATGGGGTCGTATGTTCAAGCCCAGCTTGGAACACGTTTCTTTAACCTGCTTCAACCCTCACTAATAATTGTCTACTACCCTACTTATCAATTATTGCTTTTGCACCATATTTACCCGCCGTTCACCGTTCAGTTATTAACCGGCTACAATATTGCTAAGCCACATGGATTCAACGGGAGCTCTTCTGTGCTTACTGGCCTGTGTTCTTTAAAACCACCGGCAGGTTTGCTAATGATATTTCACGCATTGCATAGCTATGGCATTAGCTAACGAAGTTACGGCAAATGTATTCCTTTCATTAAAAAGTTACACCAGTTCACCACTGTGCCATTTCTATTAACTATATTTCTTCACTTGGCTACCGTACAAAACTTTCATATCAGCAAACGCCACGTTTCTATTTCTACATTCCTGTTACCTCGCTCTGTTCTCTATCTAGCCACATACGCTACAAACAATTACTACTTATTTACATTCTGCAACTCCGCAGGTTGAACAGCTAATCCATCCGTGGCCTAGTGGGTAAGGTTACAGGCTTGGGAACACTGGGTCGTATGTTCAAGCCCAGCTTGGAACACGTTTCTTTAACTTGCTTCGACCCTCACTAATAATTGTCTACTACTTCTTAATTATTGCTTTTGCACCATATCTACCCGCCGTTCACCGTTCAGTTATTAACCGGCTACAATATTGCTAAGATATATGCATTATGACTTACCGTCTGTACGTTCAGTTATTGACCGGCTACAATATTGCTAAGCCATATGGATTCAACGGAAGCTCTTCTGTGCTTACTGGCTTGTGTTCTTCTTTAAAACCACCGGCAGGTTCGCTAATGATATTTCACGCATTGCATAGCTATGGCATTAGCTAACGAAGTCACAGACTGGTAAACCTCACTCACTCACGGCCACCCATATGCATTTCATGACGCAAATGTATTCCTTTTATTTAAAAGTTACACCGGTTCACCACTGTGCCATTTCTATTAACTATATTTCTTCACTTGGCTACCGTACAAAACTTTCATATCAGCAAACGCCACGTTTCTATTTCTACATTCCTGTTACCTCGCTCTGTTCTCTATCTAGCCACATACGCTACAAACAATTACTACTTATTTACATTCTGCAACTCCGCAGTTTGTACAGCTAATACATCCGTGGCCTAGTGGGTAAGGTTACAGGCTTGGGAACACTGGGTCGTATGTTCAAGCCCAGCTTGGAACACGTTTCTTTAACTTGCTTCGACCCTCACTAATAATTGTCTACTACTTCTTAATTATTGCTTTTGCACCATATCTACCCGCCGTTCACCGTTCAGTTATTAACCGGCTACAATATTGCTAAGATATATGCATTATGACTTACCGTCTGTACGTTCAGTTATTGACCGGCTACAATATTGCTAAGCCATATGGATTCAACGGAAGCTCTTCTGTGCTTACTGGCTTGTGTTCTTCTTTAAAACCACCGGCAGGTTCGCTAATGATATTTCACGCATTGCATAGCTATGGCATTAGCTAACGAAGTCACAGACTGGTAAACCTCACTCACTCACGGCCACCCATATGCATTTCATGACGCAAATGTATTCCTTTTATTTAAAAGTTACACCGGTTCACCACTGTGCCATTTCTACTAACTATATTTCTTCACTTGTCTACCGTACAAAACCTTAATATCAGCAAACGCCACGTTTCTACATTCATGTTACCTTGCCCTGTTCTCTATCTAGCCACATAGGCTACACACAATTACTACGTATGTACGTTCTGCAACTCCGCATTAAAACATTACATTTAAAATTATGATTCACTCATAAGTATAACTACTAGCACTGAACATGAGAAAAACACATTCGTGCAATAGATTGCATTACAGGAAATAATGTGTGCAATGTTATTTGACCCTCCACTTCAACAACCAACGTTCAATACCGACTGTTATATATACAATTTGATAAGGAATATATGCTCGCTCATGGTCACTCCATTTACTTCGCACTATACTCCGTGATCATGTCAACCTTCACCTACATGCCATTCTGCTAAAAACATATTGTTTCAACTACGGAATTTCGTAATTTCATTTGAATTTCTCTCACACTGTTGTTATTCTCTCATATGCAAAGCCTGCTGGGACATATGCGTCTGCTCCTATTCTCCACTATCATGTTTTCCGGTTCTAGTTTAGCAAAACGGCGAAGAGGATTCCTACCTGCAGATTAGCCTATCAAAATGCCTTACAAACCTTACAAACACTAAAAGTGCATCTCCACGAAATAACAGACAATGGAGCAGGACAGAAGGATAAACCTTACAAACACTAATAGTGCATCTCCACGAAATAACACACAACGGAGCAGGACAGAAGGCTACCCAAGTTGCGACCTAGGGAGTTAGAATTCTACGGGCGTGTTGATTACTTTGTCAGTCAAGGCTCGTTGGATGGACGTCAAATCCGTGAGTACATACCATATTCCATCTGCGTTCCTGATGCGTTTACGCTTACGCCACTGCATCCTTTCTCACAGCCACTGTTTTACATATATAGCAAACCGAAACTGTTGAACGGTACACGCTCATGAGACTGTACAGATTCACACAACGATAGCCATAATCCACAACCGTTTCTTGCAGGGTCGCATTTCTCACTCTCGTAATAAAACGCTTTGCAAAAAGAACTGATATCTCATAAAAAACACGTTTTCAACGTACAAAAATGCCAAGTTACTAAAAAGTATTGATATCAAAATGACGCCAAGTTACGATACTACAAACAATATAGGCTATCTTGCCTCACCGAAATGACATAAGATGTATCTCAAAGCAATGCTACCCAATATTTCCTCAGTTCTTTCAAGTCACTTGGCCCTGTGTTTTCTAATCTTACCATTTCACAATGTCATGCAAACTTTCTGTCAGATCAAAGAGACAAATATTTCGAATTTCCTCATGGAACACATTGAACATTGTACATTGAAATTAATGTATAAATTCATTAATGTACAGAACTGCTGCTGAGCAACGACAGGAAGCACATTTCTCCAGAAAACATGTTTATACTTGCTTCTGAACTGAATTTGAGTACATGTGCAAGTTATTGTATATTTGCTACGTACAATAAATACTGCATGTAAAACACATATTGTACATACATACATATAGAACTTCTTTATCCGCATGGGGACATTTCCCTGGCAGCATCTTACAATCACATTCACGAACACACTTGTACCAAGAAACATACTATCATTCACGCAACAGAAAGCCTGGGCAGCGAAATACATAGGCCTACATACCAATACAAATTGGACATACACACACCTATTCAATCAATCTTGACTGTGAGAGAGCCATCCACACATATATTTGGCCTGTTCATGTAGTGCATGCTTATACACAGGGCCAAGTGACTTGAAAGAACTGAGGAAATATTGGGTAGCATTGCTTTGAGATACATCTTATGTCATTTCGGTGAGGCAAGATAGCCTATATTGTTTGTAGTATCGTAACTTGGCGTCATTTTGATATCAATACTTTTTAGTAACTTGGCATTTTTGTACGTTGAAAACGTGTTTTTTATGAGATTAATATGTACAATAGTGCCAGACTTGACTAACAACATTCCCAGACCAGCAGCTAATGATGCAACATCACTAAAACACTTGTGCAAGTAAACCAAAATAAAAATGCTAAATACATTGACTACTTCCATAACAAGCCCTAAGAAGAGAAGCATGAAACCATAAAGATATAACCATAAAAATACCATAAGCTGAAATATTACAAGTGGTTACAGGAGTGGGGATGGGAGGGGAACCAAAATGCAATATTAAGAGGTGGGTCAAGAAGCAAATATTTCAAGTTCTCATTCATTGAAAATTGAACCATTTAATTTTCTGTCCCATATGTTTGCAGATAAAAACATTGCTTAAACTCCACAATGACTTTCACACCATTAAAACTTCACATTATGTATGTTTCACATTACCATTTCCCCAATTACAGTAGGCAAGTGGCATTCAGAAAGCTCTATACAACATAAAAACACACATGGCAAAATTGAAAGACACGTTTGGGGGAAATGGGAGGGTGTGTAGCACCACTGCCCACACAAAACAAGCCAAAAACAGCTCCAAAGATTAAATGATTTCAGGTCATTGTTGTACCAAGTTTCAACTGTGTTCACCGCTTGCTATTTTTAGAGATTCTGCTTACAGTCAAGCTGACCGGACAAACACACCAGGGTGATTCCGTGACAGCCAGAGGAGCTGTGGTCAACCAGCATTATTCTTGTCAGTGCCCACTTGGGGAAAAAAAATAGTTCAGCTATGAGGGATAGTGTGGAGTAATCTGTACACGCAGCCAAAAAAATAATGTATCATCAAGGTACATTTAAATTTAGAGCATTTGCTGCACAGTACAGATGGCAGCATGGTCCACAGTCTGGAAATAAATCCTGCCCTCTATCAACTTTTTTTTAAACATTTGCATTTTTATTAAAGCAGCCTCATTGCTCAGTTTACTTTTTCTCCACATTTGAAGACCCCCTTTGTAGGCCCCTCCCATCGCTGCCTTGTCCTTTGTAAGTCTGTGGCACAGATAGGCATACGTGACCTCAGGAGTTAGGGTCATCAACCGCTGCTTCACTTCATTCAGCAGACCACAAACTGAGCTGCACAGTCATTGCACTGGAGGGCTACATTTAATTTGTGAAAGACAACCGATCGACCAGAGAAGTGGCTCTCGTGTAAGATCAAACCATATTTCTCAAGTGGAGCTGAACAGACTTCTCTTAGAGGAACACTTCATGCACAGCTCAACAGGCGTATTTTGTGCTCCCACCGCCCCCATCCCATTTCCCCTATCAGTTATTTATTTGTTAGTCCTGTTTTACTGAAAATTCTAAATTTCCCTCCCTTCATTTCCACTTCTGAACATTGTATCCATCCATCCATGATCTCTACCTGCTTATCCGGCTCAGGATCGCGTGCATTAGACGAGAGGTAGGAAAACACCCTGGACGGGTCACCAATCTATCGCAGGGGATCTGAACGTTATATTCATTGCTAAATTCAAACTAAAAAGGGTTTTATGCTCTGAAAATCTTGATAGGCATATTTTTATGAGCAAAAGCCTGGGTTTTTTAGTTCCCTTTTCCAAGACTTGTGCTAACCCCATCTAAAAAGAAGAGTAAATCAACGTTCAACCTGCGTCACAATGGTTGCTTTTCCCAAACATCTGTTTTTATCATTCAGCCACCAGAGGGAAGCATTGCCCTACACTAGTTTTCCCACAGACAAAACACTCACATCAAGACAAATCCATATTCATTATTAATAATCGATGTCCCCCCCCCCCCAAAAAAAAGGCTGTATTAATGATAATTTAGGATTTTTATTTTTGCCATCATTTTATGTAGAATTAATGCCAAAAGCAGGTGTAGCTGCGATTACAGCAATACACGGCACTCACTGTCAGTTGACGTGAGAATGTATTGTTGCGTAGCAATTTACTGAATAGTAATCACCGGGCTAAGGATTGAAATTACTTATAGCGTATATACGTTGTTGCTAAAATATAAATTTTCACTGAGGAAGGCAAGCAGATCAAAGTAAGTGAAAAAACAAAGCAGAGTGCATCTATGTAAACAATTGAAATATTAAACATTGTGCGAGGGGAAAGCATCTGATTCACTAGTATAGCCATTACGGGGCGGAAGGAGAGCGGTAAACCAGGGCTTTTACTTGCGTAGTACGCTCAAAGTGACGTGGGCACTGTAAATGAGGCAGAAACCGATTGCTCCATGTTTACTGTAAATGGGGCGTGGTCTTTCATCCAGTCACAACGTCTTCCCAGAGCTTTGTCACTGAGCCATGACCGTAAAGCTGTATCCCGTTGGGGCTAAGTTTGTGATTCACGGAGGCAAATCTCAAAACAGACGTGGTGCGTAACTTCTGAAGCATTGAAAGCTACGTTTGACCTAAAAGTGAATTATATTTCAGAGTTTTTGTCTGCATCAGTTCCGTGCCAATTCTTAATGTTTCGCTGAATATAACAATTTCTAGAAGCTACAATTTCAACACACTAAACAGTCACATACCTAAACTTTTGTGACTCAGCATTCAATTTATTATAACAATTAAACACCCAGTGGATTACTGCCCACTATTAAAGAATTAAAAATAACTTCTGGAAAAATAATTCTGCCACAGACACTGGCCCTGGGTTCAGCTGTTTGCTTGTAGGGGAAACCCATACACGTAAGTTACCAAATACACGTGGACACCAGCCTGCTGCCCTAGGCTATGTTTATACTCAGGCAAATGCATGCTGACTGGCTTGTCAAGGTCATTTAAAGTGGTGGAGGACATGACAACAAAGTGGATGTTTGCCGGGGACAGAACCATCACAGGCTAAACTGGGTTTACCCAGGACCGGCCCTAGGAACTTGGTGGCCCTGAACAAGTCTGTTGAGCGACTGTTGCCCTTCCATTTTCAATTTATACCGCTAGTTCCGCGATAGTTCCGGAGTTCCGGTGAATAAAGTAAATACGAAAATACCATTATTTACCTTAGATAAACATTGGATCGTGTTGCTCCCCCTAGAGGTTGTGGCCCTAAACAACCGCATAGAGCGTTTATGCCACAGGCCAGCCCTAGGTTTACCTTTACTGATCCCGGCTATTGGGTCATTCTATCCCAAAAGAGAGGTGGATAGCATTCCTTTTTAAACCTATGTGCTGAGAACATTAGAAAACCCCTTTGTCCCATTAATTTGCAATGGTGGAAGAGAAGAAGAAGAAAAAAAACCACCGGTCCAGATGTGATTAACTATATATCTGTCTTTCAGCAGGTCTTTTCAGTTTTTTTCAATATTAGGAACAGATCATGTTAAGTGAATTTAAAGACAGGATTTTGCTTTATGGTAAAGAAATTAAAAACATACCAAAAAGTTACTTTGTTGGGGCTGCTGGGTAACGAACATGGCAAAAGGCAGCTTGCAGCGCATGAGAGAGCATCACAGTCTCAGGTCGAATCCCATCCATGCCAACGCTGACTGTGGCCGAATGTGGTTTCGTGTCGTCCGAGGGATGTATGGGAGAGATTCTGTTGGTGGGGATAGCAGTGTTCATTGCTTGAGTGACGCCTGTTGGCTGTCCACACTCCCATGGCTTGCTGTCTGCGCATGCGTATGATAGGCGTGCAAAGAAGCAGCTGGCTGATACCTTGTGTTTTGGAGAACCGCAGATTGTCTTCACTCTTCTGAGCTGGCAGCAGAGGGCGTATGTGAGCATGCTTGTACATGGTTTGCAAATTAGAGGTTTCAAACTCAGGTGGGATTGAAGATGCCAAATTAAACGAGAGTTACTTTGTCGAGAGCTTCACCAAACGAGCGACCACCAATAAGGGCCAAATAGCCTGTTCTCATTATCAAACACCAAATCATACTATACACTTTTCATATGCTGTTAATGAGTGTGCATCCATGAAAAATGCCCTTCATGTTTTCAGATGTATTTTGTGGTTTATGAGCTAAGAATACAAAGCTTCCCTTCCTCGGTGCTATGTGTTTGTTTATTCTGTTTGTGTGCACATGTCGATGGCTTTGTCAAAATATGGGTCTTCACAAAGCTCTTCACTCTTGCTGACCCTGATTCGACCAGACTGGCAGCATGCTTTGGGTGCACTATATTTAGAATGTCAACAGTATTTTTCCTCTGAAATATGACGTATGTACAGTCCAGAGATAAGGACATTTTGATTCTTCTGCACCCCTGTTGAAATGTGTTATTTTACTTGCCTTTTTTTCAGACACAATTTAAAGCATCTGACTCAGAGGAGAGAACTGGGGTATCGCATCTGTAGAGCTTGGATATGAAAAGTGTTTTTCAGGGCAGGAGAGATTAAAATAGCCTGCATTTGTATGCACTTGAAATGTCATGCTCTTTATCAAAACTTTGCAGACATGCCGGCTATCAGCCAGCCTTCAGGTATCAAAAAATAAGGAATCAAAATATGAGGCATGTATTTCAAAAAAATGCATTTCATAAGAATTTATAGGAATACATATGCACAGTCATGCATGTATTTACGTTTAAATCCAATATATTTTGCATTTAAATAAAACATAACATAGTCCTCACCTTTTATATTCATATATATATATATATATATTCGGGGCGACATAGCTCAGGAGGTAAGACCGATTGTCTAGCAGTCGGAGGGTTGCCGGTTCAAACCCCGCCCTGGGCATGTCGAAGTGTCCTTGAGCAAGACACCTAACTGCTCTGGCGAATGAGAGGCATCAATTGTAAAAGCGCTTTGGATAAAAGCTCTATATAAATGCAGTCCATTTACAAATATGGGTTTTCACATGACTATGACTTGAATTTCATCCAATGTTTCTATCCATGACTAAATAAATAAATAATATAAATGAATAGCTCTTGCTTTTATTGCCAAGCAAAGGTTAAGGACAAATGTAAATTGAATCCAGGCCTAAAAGTCATAAGAAAAATATGAAGCTAATACTTAGCAGCAATTTATCTATTGAGTGAAAGGCTTAGAAGACAGAAACAATATTCAACTGTCCCCTAGTGTTTGTTTCTATCAATCAATCAATCAATCAACCAAACGTTATTATTATGCACTTTTCATACAATCAAATGCAACACAAAGCGCTTCCCATAATAAACATGAGATAAACACAAATAAAATACAACATTAAATAAAACAATAGAAAGATGTGTCCAAGCAGAGAGAAACACTAGAGATTCAGCCAAGAGACTAATCACTAATCACTGAAAGATAAAGAACGTTATGATATAGATACAAATCATTGCTGCGGATGTTGCATAATATAACATGGCCATGTGGAGGAGAGAGAGATACACTTTAAGCACCAGTAATCCAGGCTGATTTTCTCTGAGCCAAGTCTTGAGGATTATCCATCTCTCCATGTGCTGCACAACACGTAGCCCTTTCGTGTTTATTGTACCTCCACACATCATGACTGCTCAAACTATGGAGACATATGCAAACAAATTCCATGGGTTCAAGACCTCTTGATGCAGTTTATTTATTGCACATATCCAGATGGCTAATTTGTGGTGTGACCTAGGTCAATGTGACCTGGAGGTTTCTTTAATTCAACAATTCTCATTTCTCTCTTGATAGCCTAAGGGAATACGTTCTGAAAATCACTGGCATGTACAATAAACAATGGAAGGCTTTACATTCTCATGAATACAGTCGAGTGCCAATAGATGATATGCACTTGCCTGCATGCTAGGTCATTTCTTTGATGATTGATACACATTTCGGATAACAGTACAAAAGAAGAAGAAATACTCTTCTCATTATTCCTTGTGTCCATCAATGGAAAGGCAAGAAAGTAACCAAGATCATGTGGTTGATTCCTTACACTTGTACAACACTTGCCCGACCACAGTAGTGGTACCGACTAGCATTGTTTAAATGGAAATGAACAGTTTAAGGGTTGTTGAAAAAAAGAAAATCAGTTACCATAATGAATTACTTATTTAATTTGGACTAATTTTATTCATTAAAAAGAGTCACTTGACAATGAAAAGGCAAATGTATCAGGGTTTTAATATTCAAATGCAGCAATGTTTAACTAGGACTTTCACTTCAACTAAATGCAGCCAGGTTTTCACCTGAATGCTTAGAAGGGGTTTCACCTACTTTTCACAGATTTTTCGCTTCAAAAAATTTCACCGGTGATACAAGAATCACAATGGTTACAGTGCAACAACAAAAAAAAATCTTATATTTTTAGAGAGTGTGACACACTGAAACCTACTGACATTCTTACCTCCTTGTGTGGATTATGCAAATGAATTCTTTCTCAGGGTCTAATATTAGACATTCACAGAAGTGAATTGAAATTCTCTCACCTCTGGGATATCCTGTGATCTCTCAGCTATGACAAATTAGGTCTGAATAGCTGTGTTAAAATAATTTGTTTAGCAGTTAACCTCAACACAGACTTTCAAGGGTCAGAGAACATGTGCACACTGTGTACTCAATGTTAACAAGGGCAGTGTCATCCATATTCTCAAAGGATATGAATTATTCCAGCACATTTAGTTACAATGTTTTCTTGCAACTATATATAACACTGTTTGAATCTACTGTGCTTAATTTTCTTCAAGAACTCAATGATCCTTAGCTGTCCTGAAATCAGAGGACATTTTATTTAGCTTCTCATAGTGTGGACTGGTAGTGTATTTTGGTAAAACTCAGTTGTAACGAAAACTGATCTGAGCTAAAAATTGCAATCCGTCATCCATTCATTTTCCAAACTAAATAACTTACTTCTGGTCTGGGTGAGGGGGTCGGAACACTCAGCACAGAGCAAACATATCTGTGAAGAAGTCATTTATCATCATTTCTATGTGCCAGAAAATGTCAAATGTAACATTACTTTCCCTCAACCACATGTTCTTTGTGAAAAAAAAATACATTTTTGTGTGCCATAAAATGTCAAATGTAATTTCCACAATCCCATATTTTTCATGAGGAAAAAACAATGATAAAAACTTAATAATGTTCCAGGAAGCAAAATTTGTAGGTTGAGAAGTTGTTGTTTCATCCAACACAGAAGAGCCAGACATGTTCTAAGCATCAGGAGAGAACAGTGATATTTGCTATTAAAATTCTTCTTGCTTACGAAAATGAATAAACATATTGTGCCCTTTCCAAAAAACAGCTTGTTGCAATAAACACAAGGATGAGTTGAGACTGGGCCAACAAGCAGAAATGACTGTGCAGCTACTAGCAGCATGCAGGGCATATTCCAGAAATTTGTTTACATTCCTTGGCAAATCCATATTTTATTGAGGTAATGCATTTCTGGGGCTTACAATTACCAGTAATACGCTTGTGCTCTTGGGTTAAGACCTCTAGGTTGGAGTGTCGTTCTATGCAGTTAGATCTTACATCACAAGCATTCTAATAATAGACCAGATCATCTTTGATAAAGCTGCAATATTTGTATGTGTGCCATTTGTATGTGTGGGTGCTTCAAGTATACACATGAAGCACCCACCTTGACAAAAAAGGACATTCAAATTTGCTTGAGGCTTCTGGTCAGTCCGCTTCAAACTGCTTCAAACAGAAATCTGTCTGTAAGGCTTAAACATGGAATTTTGTTCTTTCTTCACCCTAAATTGAATGGCCAGTGTAATCGTGGACAAGTTCCATTAGGGCAATACTTCATGAGTTTGGACTGAAGAAATCAGTTAGAACTGGTTTCACTGTTTTCATTTGGTGTTGGAAGAATACCACAGCACTCTCCTTAACTGGCAAATGCTGCTTATGTTCATTCTATCAGATATTCTGCCAGTGGACTAGATGGACTAGTTCCAGTTCTTAAATCAAACCATATGTGAGCTGCAAGTAAGTTTCCGTGTAATAATTTGTTGCCATGATGATGCTTATGTGTAATACATTTAAATGAATCATGAAGAATTTTGATTTGATCTGAAAGGAAAGTAAAGGTGAAAAAACATCTTGTTACCGTGTGTTGGAGTTCAGGCCAAAAGCAAGCCCATGATTGGCTGGCATCAAAGAATGAAACCCATTTGCTTCTATTTCATCTGCTCAAGCAGACTATCGACCATCATCGCCGTAGGCTGGTCACGTAGCACAGTGCACCTGCGAGCAAGCGTTGCTCACTTAAAAAAAAAACAGGTTTTTAAAGTAAGACTGGATGACAGGATTAATACCGCTCTTATAAAGAGGCAATCAGTGGTCAGGCATTCATATTTTACAAATTTATTTATGATTACATGAATCTGGGCAGCATAAGAGTGATGTGCCATTTTAAGTAAGCTGTATCAATTTAAGTAAGCTGTTTCAGACACCTGAGTGATGACGATTGTGATGTGCACCTATGCAGTGAAGTGTGACATTAAAAATCCCCTTGAATTCCAATCTGACAGTTCTCACAGCAGACGCATGACCACAGATATCAGTATTCAATAAATATTGCTTAATTCAAATCGTGAATTGTCTGACTGAAATATGATAATTTATAGTGGCAACATAAATTGTAGTAACACCTAGATATGCTACAAACGGTAAAGACCCTGAAAGCGTCCAGTAAAGTAATATGCTATTTGAAAGGTAGCAAGGGATTCTCTTTATCTTTTCTTTCACCAGGGCCCTAGAGAGATTTTGTCCTCACCTTTAAATCACAATATACTCAAATGTTATGTTATTTTTTTGTATTTTCATATGCAATGTTGCATAAAGAAGACTGGCCTGTTAAACGCCTCATTTAATTGGTACTCTGTAAAATTACATTTAGCTTTTTTCATTCTTCGCATACTGCTCAATGTAAGCAGTCTGCACCATGATGTTTTAAAAGGTTCTGTGAAAACAGGTGCACTCACTCTAACAGTGTTTAGACAATGCCAAATCAACTGATCGGGAGATTAGCTGCAGAGTAATCGCAAACAAAGGTGGACAGGGTTTCAGAGTAAAACAAAAACGCATTAATGAAAAGCTAATTTGCAGAAGCTGAGCTGAGTGTGTTTTTCCACAGCTATTTAAAAATTAAAAGGACAGCACTCACATTATTCTAAAGATTTTTTTGATTACTTGATTAGCACACATTTTTCTACAGATACTGTACCCTGGATGGATTGATTTTTGATGCTATGTGCTTCAGGAGACTTGATGAAAAACAGAAACACAAGAAGGCAGCTGCAAGCTGTCCCATTTCTCCTACTGATTTGTCTATAAACCATCTCTTTGAACCTACATAATCTTCATCAGTCAAGAGTCGATACTTAAAACCTACTGCAGATCATGTAAAACCAGATCAAGGATGATGCAAGGGCCATGACCGTGGGTCAAATATAAGGCAAAGGTAATGCTCAAAGGGCACAGTTGCAGGTTTTAGCCCCATGTTAAATGACACTGGGAAAGACAGGGGGTCATTTTAAGTGTGCACCTAATCATGTTGCACTCCACCAGGTTTACTGAAAACAGTGATTTGTGTTTACATTGCAAGGCGGAGAAATTTTTTGTAAACAGATAAACATCTACTCTCAGGTTACACAGGACTTTGGAGCATGTTTACAATGTTTACTAATTAAAACGCAAAAGACAAAATAAAGACTGCTAAATTTGCACAAACTCTTCAAGATGGCACACCTGCAACCAAGTAATGTCACCCCTTGCCTATCCAAATCTAAAACGTTATGAGAATAAAATTATGAATAGGAAGCTTATGAAAAAATGAAATGTACAATTTTTTTGTGTAAATGTGTATATTACATATGTACTGTATGCACAACAACAACCAAAACAAGTTTTCTGTACTACGCAGGGCTTCTTTTCGAACAGAATGTGCTCATTGCTCAACAGGTCAGTGGAGTAAGTTTTTGAGGATTAGTTTTCTCTCACATGGTTTAAAATAATAAGCGCTGTCTTCAGAACATATGTATATATATATATATATATAACAAGTTAACATATACATAAAACAAGTCTGTGTCTGTCGTCTGTCTATGGTACATGGCACTGTCCTTACAGTACTGTGTGTGAATTTCCATACTCCCAGTAGTTTTCCTGGCTTGGAGCAATGGCGTATGTGCGTGTTGGTCTGTGACATCATTGGCCGGCTGACTGTTGTGCTTGGAGCGCTCCTGTTCAATAAAGCCGCGGGAGGAAGAGGGAAGGGCGATGAGCTCGCAGCCACACTGAACTCAACTCTAGAGCAGACGGGACTCACACAGACTTTCTCTCCGCTGGAACTGAACCTAGACAGGCAACATGTGTAAGGGATTAGCAGCTTTGCCGGCAACATGCTTGAAAAGGTATGGAGAATATTTTTCTTTAATTGTCTGAAGTTGTAAAAGTAACCTTAAACAAATACATACATTTAATGTACAATATGAAATACAGTGTCAAGCACAGATTATTATAATATGAATTATTATTGGAAATTATTTATTATTGGCCGCTTGATATTATAGCTAAATATTTATCATAGCACTATTACAATTAATGGTATCAGTTATTCACCCTGATGTTATATTTTCACAATGGTAATATGCCATTAATTTTTTAGAGCAGCTCTTCACTAGTATAAAACATATAATTTAGGTCAAAATGTGTGACACGTATTTTGACACGTAAATGCATAACTGATACTGGACATTGTACACTTGTTTAATAATCATAATGGAGACACAGCGATGGTAGGTGTTGTAACGTGCTAATGTGCCTTCTCTATCTCAGTGCCAAAGACATGAAACACTGGATTGGAAACCGGTTACAAAAGCCAGACAAGGGTGGCCTCAATACCAAGAACAGGGCACAGACAATGGCCCCCGAAGCAAAGAGGTGAACGCACTGCGGAAATAAAAATAACCTGCGTTATATGTTTCTACTTTAAACCCAACACATTCTGCTTGCGCTCCCTTTGGGAAATGAGATTATACTTAATTAAATACTGGGTCAATCATCAAATTATGAGAAGGGTTGAACTGCCTGTTCTCATCACCATACATTCTTATGCTCTTATGTCTTATTTTTTCAGATGCATGTACAATCTCCTATTTCAATTCCCAGTGTTTGAATGCACCACACATGTACACAAATGAATATTTGTTCGATTTGTTCTCTAAATAATGTATGAATAATGTTTTGTGTTGACAGTGCTGACATGGTCGAGATCTATAAGTGGGGTGAATCTCTGGACATGCTGATTAATGATGAAGGTGGGTACATATAGGAATGACCAACTAAGGTGGCTATTATCACTGTTTATTTACTTTGTTAGGTACCTTTATTCATAGAACACCCTGTACCTAGTCAGGTAGAAAAAAAGTCCTTGTTATCCTCTGGATGCTGTTTAATTCAGTACTTTTACATTCAGTACCCATCTAGTTGACCTACCAAGGGTATTGCACATGCACACATCACATGCACGGCATTGTTCTCGTGTTTAGCAGCATGGTCATAAATTCATGCTACCTGGTTTTTGGACAGCTTTTGAATCTTTGAATCTTGAATCTTTTCCGTTATTAGTGTGATTTAATTTTTTAGTGTTAATTCAACCTTACTTCAAGCATATTATATGAAACCAGCATTGTTATCAGTTATTGTTATCCATATATTGGCCTTATTCATGTATACCTATTTCAAGCAATAGGGCAGCACAATCTTGCTGTTTTTTGCACTTTATGGAGGTAATTTGTTTGAATTGATATTTTCGATAAAACACCAATGATAGGATATCCTGATAGGCTAATTACATCACAACATGCTGCTTATTGTTCCAGGGGAAATGTGTCACTATTAATAATATTTGTATAGAACATGAATGGTAGTTTTCTGTTGGCAGCGTTGTACTTACCTTGTGGTCAAGAGAGTTGCAATTACAGGAAAGGAATATATTTGGCTAGGAAGTCGCTGGGAAACCAAAATGTTTTTGAGACTGTTGTCAGATGAATTAATAATAATAATGTAATTAGCTAAGAAGCATTTTTTGTAAAGCGCCAAGGCCTACTGACTTATTTGGCTACTAAAGTTGCACAGTTTACTTGTGGTAGCATTTCAGATAGGGTAGCAAAGATGAGTAGACATGACGGGTAGGCTATGGTAGGACATTTTGACAGAAGTCCAGAAAATATGTTGTAAGCCGCCCAGCTATAGCATTAGCCGCTAAGGGGACATGTATCCACCACCCAGGGAATGTATATTAGCCACCATAGAGATTAGTGCCTTGGTTTTCTCTTTTCTCTATTTTGCTACAAGCGGGGCCACTCTAAGCTATAAAGCTACCATTTGTTCAACTCAGTGGTATTTTAGCTTCCAAAAAATAGGTCAATGATCCCACTTACTTACCAGTTAATTATGTAGTACAGCATCTTCACCTTTGCCTTGTGGGAACACCAGAAGCTGACTACACATAGAGTAGACATGGCAAAATATTAACAAGAACACTCAGTCTTGTTTCACCTCATCCACCATAATTAATAAAATAACAGACAAGCTAAAATACATTGAAATGTAATTCAATCAGTGCACTGATTTCACAATTTCACAAGTGAATTTAACATTTTCACATGTAAATGCAAACTAAAAAATAGGTCACATTCAGTCATTTGCATCTTCACATTTTCACGTCATTTACTCTTTAAAACGTGAACCAAAATGTTATAAACATCATGCTTACATTTTTCCTTTGATAACTTAAAATTTTTACTCAATTTAAAACGTGATTTTAAAACTGATACTTTAATTAATAATTCAATTGTTAACATCATTAATTTAAAAAATTAAAAAGTAAACTTTTAAAATTAAAAATAAACTATTTTTAAGATGCAAATTTTGTACACTCAGTTAAGACCTGACCTCAGTGCATCTGCTGTCCTTAGCGACTGAGTCCCTTTGGAGACTTGTCTTGTGACGCTCATGATAAATCTCAAAGGGGACCGGACGTGCGGGACGTGTCCACATGCATCACTGGGTGGCCCAGGAGCACCCCTTCCCCCGATCCCAAAGCCCAGATTTGATCTGGCAGCTGCTCGAGCGTCATCCATGTGGGGATGCTGTTCGAGTGCAATGACCCTCCTTGAAAGTCCAGCAAATTCCACGGCTCCCTGCCACTGTTCCTAGCACTCACTCCCGTTCCTGACAACAGAAAATCATGTATAACGCTCTCTCGACCAAAACCCTTCCTTTCCATTTGTCATTCAGCTTTTCTTCACCGGCAGAGGGGCTGGGAATGCAGAGATGATTTATTAAACATCAGATTCAAGCAAAATAACCTCAGTAGAAACATATCAGAGTATTATGACAGTCAAGATGTTTCATTTAGCTAGAGCATATTAATGTAGACATGTGCTCATTTTCTACCAGGGGAGCTAACCTAAGTTTCACCCCTTTCAGCTGGATTAAAGACTTTTTCAAGTTTCTTGAAGTCTGAATTCAGCCAAGAGAACATCGAGTTCTGGATGGAATGTGAGGAGTACAGGAGAATGACTTCCAAGAAAAAGCTGGCCAACAAAGCAAAGGAGATCTACTCTGTGTATGTGGATGCTGAGTCCCCCAAACAGGTATAATATAACAATGACAACAACAACAACAACAACAAATTTAAACTTCTTCATTCACATGTATTTAATCAAGTATATGAAATGTAAATCCTTTGAGGAGCCATTTGATTCAGTCAGATTAAAGCTTTAACTTTGCCTTCCTCATGACACCTTTAGGTAAATCTGGACTCTGCTACAAGGGAGAAGACTGGAAAGAACATGGTGGATGTCAGCATGTCCTGCTTTGAGGAGGCCCAGAGGATGATCTTCCGGCTGATGGAGAAAGACTCCTACAGACGCTTCCTCAAATCAAGGCTGTTCCTGGACCTTGTCCAAGACTCCCACTGCATCATGGCAGAGAGCACCAAGCAAAGCATCTCCATCTTGCTCACTGCGTAGACACCCTCTGTATCCCCACGGGCCACCAACCACCAATGCCGCAGACATAGGGTCACTACACCGTCAGGCAACTTAATAAAGGGCATGCCAATTAATGAGACCAGTCTGGATGAGGAGTTCATTAATCGCAGTGACAGGGAATCCCATGACAGACAATGGGAGGATCTGAACTTTGCAGAGGGGTTGCGGTTTGAGGGAAATTCCTACACCGTTGCCGGAGTGACCAGTAATTTTCTGTGAGGGCTGCACCACACAGATCTGCTATTGAGAGTGTTTTTACACAACTTCAACTTGCATTTAATGAATGGACAGGGACTGTTCTGTTCCTGTACCTTACCATTTTGGCCCCAAACAAAGGGCTCAAAGTACTCAGAATTTCAACCTTCAAAGGAACCATCTGCACAAAAGAGGTTCAGAATCTAACTTGCATAAAACTAAACAAGCAGTTGGAAATGGATGTTTAGTTGTATTTGTCATGTGTTTGTGTTTCTAAGAGGACAGCTTGGACAGCTTAGTTTACTTTGTATTGTTCCCTGTGTGCTTACAAGCCACAGCTCAGGTACCAGATTGTATAGCATCAATGATGGGTATAATCAGTAGCAGTTTTTACATGTATACCTTCGAATGTTTTACATGGTTACCTTTTACATGCATGTTTGGTTGTGCACCTCAAAACAATACTCAATTATCTTTTGCACTCCTCTATTTCTGTAATTCTAACAATGAAACAATGTAATTATGACATACTGTACTTTCTTTGAATTATGTGCACATGGCACTTTCGTGGTCCACGCCATTGACAATGCTTCTTATTTAAAGTAGGCTTATCTGTATAGCATTTTAGGCAGTATGACATGTATGCTGTATGTTACAAATTTATCAAGGTTTCTTTCTTCACATGAAAGAGATTATGACAGTTGTTCTTTCTCTCTTAACTGTGTTGGCTGTCAGTTGTGATACTAAACTGATATATTGTAAATACACTTGGTGACCTTGGTAAGAGACCCTAGAATGTGGAGCGCAGGTGCTATGGGCCATCTCCCATTAAAAATAAACTATCTAGAAACGACCACGACTCTGTATTTTTCCATTAAGCTGTTTCAAAGCATGGAGGAATTTCATGCACATGAAATGCAATGTGAATGTTTTGTACCCTTGTTTAACACCAGGAACATTTGGGAAATGGTGTTTAATGTTTACTTTCTCTTGAGCACGTTAGCAGGTTAAAGAGTGCATTTGGATTGATGTAGGTTTTGCCTGAAAATGACTTCTGTCATTGTGATTTCTGATCAGTTCATTGTGGTTTAACAGGTCATCCATAGGTGGGTGTTTAAATTGCTACAGTCATTTGGTTTGCTTTTGCGAAGTCCCATGAACATCCTAAGCGAATTCAGTGCTGCAAATATAAGACAGAGAAAGCTGTGTAATTTTGCTATTGCTAAATGATATAGTGTGGAAAAGTCAAAAGTATGCAATTTAAACAAGCGCCAGAACAAAACCAAATTAATCAAAAAGAGACCAAAGATTGTGGGTTACTGAAAGGCATAGGGGAAATGAATTAATGAAGAGAACCTGATTACCGCTGTTTTGATTAATGGTTAGTTACAAGTTAGTAATGACAGAAAAAGAGTAACCTACTTCAATAAGAAAGCTGCACAGTAATGTAAGCAATAAAAAGTTCCAGATCATATATTTGATATATTTTATATATGTTCGCTTTCAAAGTTATGCACATTATCCTTTAGCTATACATTCATGTCTTTGAGGTTCTACCATACAAAGAGCTATCAACTCCATCAGCTGGGTTACACAAGTCAAATCCATGGATCAGTGTGCTGGCATGTAAACCACTACAAGGTACACATATTTTCAGATGACCCATTGTGTTTTGAAACAAAATGAAAAAAATTGAAACAAAATGCTTTGTTTCAATTTTAGCACAGACATAATGGTCTCTCTTTTGTTAATTGACTGAATAAAAGCTTTGGTAGACCTCTCTGGATGTCTGTGGTTTCAACTGGTAACTATTTTAGTCTGCAGTTCTGGCTCTGCCTTGCAACTTGAGAAACTTGTAAAATGGTTGATTGAAGTAGAATAAACATCCCAAAACGCTTCACATTTAACAGCACGAACATTCCCAGGATCTCTTGTTCCTCTTTACTGTTTTAAATGCGCATCACTCAGGCTTGTTCCACAGGCGCTTTTAGGGTAGTCCATGCATGCAACACCTCCAAGCTAATGATGACATTAGAGGTCTGCAACCTGAGCCCAACAGGACCCAGCAAAGTATCTGGTTTCAGGCTGGGTTCGGGTGGTGTTTTTCACATACAATGTTGGGCTTGGTTCGGGTTTGAGATTGTTTTCTATTAAGTGAAAATGAATTATTATTTTATGTTTTAAATGAATTTTATTTGAAGAAATAAACTTCTTTTAACTTGTTTTGCACATGATTTTTTATTTATTTATTTTTTCACATGATTTTTATTTTATAGAATACATTTGTTAGACCACACTTGGAGTATTGTGTACAGTTCTGGGGGTCGTACTGCAAGAAAGATATAGAGGCTATGAAAAGAAAAGCAACCAAATTAATTTCTGGTATGAAAGATAAAAGCTATGAGAAAAGACTTGAGCTGCTTAATCTCTTCAAGCCTGGTAAAAGGGGCGATTTGATTGAGGCTTTTAAATTCATAAAGGGGATTAACAAAGTGAACTACAAGAAGTTCTTCAGGCTGAGTTCTGTTAGTAGAACGAGGAGACATAAATGAAAATTAGCAAAAGTTACATTTTGTACAGGCATTAAGAATAATTTTTTCATGCAGTGATTTGACAATGTGGGGAATAGCCTGCTAGGTCACATATTAGAGGCAGAAACAATGGGGATTTTCAAGACCAGATTTGATATGGCATTTAGCAGACGCTCTTATCCAGAGCGACGTACAACAAGTGCAACAGTTCAAGGTGCAGAGGTGCAAAAGAAACACACTAGAGTGAAGTAAATATCGTAGTGCCAGAAGTGACCACATAGATCAGGACTCCAACCCTGTAGGGTAACCTGTTCAGCAGACAAACAAACAATCCTGCCAAGTACAAACTAGAACTGAAATCACATTTGCCTAATCAGAATCAGACAAAACAATCCTGCCAAATACAAAACTAACGTGATCGCATTAGCCTAACTAGGTACATTGAGCTAAACTATAGGCTAGGGAGGGGTGGGGAGAGGTGTAGCCTGAAGAGAGGCTAGCTCGTAGGTAATCAGAGCCCTAGGTACAATTTAGTCAGGAATTGGCAAGCATTGTAGGGCTGATTGGCCTGGTCTCATCATTATGTTATGCTATGCAATGTTATGTTATATGTGTATTTACTAAAGTGTAAAAATGCAAATGTGATTGTAAATGCTGTATCCTCATGAGACCAACAGACAAACCAAAAAAAAAATGCAGTACCCATGAGGGAAAGGCAATTATGCATGTTTTGGGCCTTGCAACTTAGGCTGTTTCCGAAAGACAGAGAAATTTATTTAGGAACATGTTTGTTTTGACTTTTTCTTGGGTCTGAGTTGGTTGCTGATATTTAAGCGAAAAACAAAAACTAGCAGGACTATGTAAACGCAGGGGAACTGGGAGTTCACGTCACACCATGGAGCTCTCTTTAATGCTCATTCCAGTAACTTCGTCTGCACAGGACAAAGGCAACTTCTCCTATTACAGGCAGCTAAGGGAAAGTGAAATAAAAACCTAATGACCTGGTATAATGGCTATTTTTATATCATGGAACTTATCTGGACATGTGTGAACCTTGGCATATCATGATGGGATATGCTTTGTAAACATAGGATCTCGGCAATTGAGGTGATTTAAGGAGAAAATAGCTGTAATGGTTCCGGTATTGATGCAATAAAACTGCTAAATGGTAAGGTATATATGCGTTTAATTAATGATTAACCCTGGTTTACTGGGAGCAAGCATGAGGAGCTGCTGTTTTTTATATATATAGTGCAGTCATTTTAAGTACTTTAAGTATTTTGAGAGGTACATTTTATGTTGTTTTGGGTCTCCAATGTAAGCCACTAAATTGGATTTGAAATGAAGGAATAGGAGGTTAAAGTGTAGACTGGCAGCACAAAAAGTGACAATATTTCTATTACAATTATTTTGCTTCAGCTTAAATTGTTAGGATGAATTTTACCCCAAACATAAAAGGCATTTCAAAATTTCAACATAATTTGAGGGCTAGCTAAAGTGGTCATGTTTACTACTTGGTTGCAAATCCTTTGTATTCGATGACTGCCTGAAGTCTGCCACCCATAGACATCAACAAAAAGTGATCATCTTCCTGACTGATGCTTTGTCAGGCTAGTACTGCAGCCATCTTCAGTTCCTGTATTTTTCATGGACATTTTGCCTTCAGCCTGGTATTAGCAAGTGAAACTCATGTTTAATGGCCAGTCAAGAATATTCTGCATGATCTCCTTGGTTGCTTTAGCCTTACAGGTATGTTAGGAGTCATTGTCCTGTTGCAAGGTGAAGTTCTTTCCAATGTGCCAAAAGGCATATGGTTGCGTCTGAGCAGATGTTTCTGTACACTTCATTCATCCTGTTACTGTCATCAGACACATCATTAGTGAGACATTTCCAATGACACCCATACAAGGCCAAGCCACAACACTATCTCCACCCTGTATCACAGATGAGGGGGGTGCTTTGGATCATGAACAGGTCCTCTTTATGGCCTTTTACGAGTCTATGTTTACATCCCGGAGAATGTTTTAAATCTATTTGACTGTTTAAAAGTGGTTTTTATTCACAATTATTAAGTATTTGTTAGTCATCCACTATAGTGGTCATCCAAGGTTTGCTATTGTTGACTGTACTCTTGCTTCTTAACAATTTACCAAACAGTTGCCTTTGACATTTGCAATGTTTTGGCCCAATGTTGCTGATGCTAATTCCCAATTTCATATCGCCTCCCAATCACAGTCGGCAGTGGCACGATTCAGATTTGATCTGAGATTTAGGCGCTCATCCAAACAAAATATATTTAAAAGGTATTTTTCCTCATTTTGCAGAGGACCCCCCTGGGACTCATTCGCACACAGCAGTGTGGGAACCGCTGATCTAAAAGGCTTGCAAGACGATTAAAGGCTGATTATTGTTTATTTGTGTTTGTTTACACAATCATAATGCACGTTTCTGGTAAAAGAAACCATGGAACAATTTGTACCAAAGTTTGACTGTGGCTAGTTCAGTGCCACAAATGATAGGATATTCAGGATATTAGTTGCCATGTAGAACTTTATAGCCTAGTGTGGGAAATATTCACTAGTGTGAGTAGAGCGTTCAGCTGCAGCAGTCCTTGTGTGAGTGTTATGACTAAAGCCATCCCTCAAGAACAGCTGATGTGCAATGAACATCCTGGTACAAAATGACAGATCTGCACCCGGCTGTGCCTCATGCATTAGTGGCTGCTGAGTTGAAAATTTTAAATTATCTACACATATTACATTGAGCATGGTAGTGTATGTTTGCGTTGGTCAGCTCTTCCTTTCAAAACCAATTTGAATGCTATTTTGCAGACGGACTACAATCGCCACAGGATCACCAAATACTGATTTTGATATAGCTACGTTATGCCATTACGGTGTTTTGTATACCCCCTAAACATTTCATTTAAAAAATTGTGTTACCAATGTGTTTCATTCATTTTTTGCCTAAGAACATGGCTGGCATAAGAAAGTGAGTTTCATTGAAAATGAGATATTCCAAATGAACGTCTTTGGAAAGAAACAGTCCTGGATCAGGAAACTGAATCTTGCGTGACATGTAACTCGATGTGCAGGAAGTAACTCTTTGTGCCTCTTTGAGTCCTTAGCCGAGGAGTCAGGGGAGCATTTACCCAGCACGACCACCCGGTAGGAACAGACGCCGTCTCTAAGTAGTTTATTACTCGCTTCGTTTCATGTCATCTCAGGTCTGTCTCCACTTGAGGTGAAAAATGAAGTCAAGCCGAAGTCACATAATCCTTCAATTTTTGAAAGGTTTAACAGACATTTCTAGAGCATTCACAAACAATGCAAAAATATTAGTTGTGAAAATTGGGGTGGTTCTATAAGTATTTTTTTCCAAACTGTTGGTGGGGACCCATTGTGTTGAGTTGAATCCTAAGATACACATATACCTCCAACGAGATTCTGATTTGAATAAGTGCTGTAGGTGATATATTTATATGCGGTTGGTCACAGAAAAAATATTTGCTAATTAAGTGGGTCATGAGCTCAGAAGTTTGAGGACCACTGTTATAAGGCACAGCTAAAATATGGCTGATGAGTTGTAGCCTTATTAGGTGTTTGCTTTTTGCAAGGATTAAGAATGTCACCTGAGCGATAAAACTAATCCTTAATCTTCAGCTTGCCAAGCATCTGCAAATCTGTCCACTGTGAATGACGAACTTCACATGTGATTCACTGCTTTCTTTCTCTTCATTCTGCTTTCCCCCCATTTGTAACGTCACATTTAGCTGCGGTCCTGATTAATTGAATAAACAAGGAGGGAATGTTTAGTTTGGCAGTAGCGAGATGCTAAGAAAGCTGACCTCTGTGACCCGTGTATGATGTCAAAGCAACTTTTCCTCTCACAGCTTTTTGACATTCTCATCCCCTTGCACTTCCTTGCTAGTATATTTATGCCGGCTCAGAAAAGTAATAGAATACGAAACAACATATCAAAACAGCTCTGTGCATGTTGAAGACTTTGCACTTGGACTCTTATGTTTAAAATATAGTGTGTGCAATATATCTCAAGAAAGAAAGCTCTCAATATCTGAATAAAAAGGTGGTAAAATCTCATTTTGTCTGCTCTGTGTCTGATGAATAACCTTTAACTTGGATAAATTAGGTGTCCAAAGATAAAGTCAATCATTCTACCAAGAAAATGGGACAAGCAGAAAAGAAGGTTTTTCTTTGGATGCTGCTGTAAGCCTTCACTCTTTGTGATCACATGCATTTGAAGGCAGCCAGACAGCCTCACTGATTTCTGGCGCCGATTTGGCTGCCATGACATGTACCATAACTTGGGTTCCATTCATCAAAGGTAAAAACGAATCTAGACTACAAAAGGGCATGAAAGGTTTTCATAAAATTCTAGGAATAAGGTAATTGTCCGTTTCCTGTCAGAAATTATAATTGTACTTCTAATGTGATGTATGCTCACCCCAACAATATTTTTGTTGGCAAAAATCTTGCTGTTTGTTTTTACTTTTCCCTTTCCTCTTTGAACTTTGACATTCGCTCCAGGTCTTCCAGCTTGTCTTTCTTGTTTGACTCTCATGTGGGAAAAAAGAGATGAGTGACAGTTCCATGTGGGGGTGGAGGCGGTTCCATTAGAGAGCAGTACATTTGTGATTCACAGTAGGTATTTGTGTTACTGTGTTGTCAATAATGATGCCAGCCATGGAGAATACAATGATGCATGTCAGACGCATTGCTGGCAACAAAAAGAAAATGACAAAATAACTGGTACAGTTTTATGGCAGCCAAAGATAAGCACTGCCTATCTCTTTATTCCCGTACCATCAGAAACAATTCTAAATCAAACTGTGAATAACTTAACACAGACACTCGTAATAATAAAGTATTTACATATAAAAAATAAATACATCTTGAGGAAAGTAATGTATCAATTCATCTTTATATTGTTGACTACAAGAAATACATGCACATAAGTGGTAAAATATACTGCTTAGCACTGGCTCTACAAGTCCAATACACAGTATTATGAAACATAATTGATTGCACATTTTTACTGGTATGACTTGTGAAAACATATGTCATTTACTTTGTATTTGACAGCATTTTTAGCCATAGACATGTCAAAATACCACAGAACAATTTAGCCGTGCATGGGGATTATTGTTTTGTCACTATTTTCTCCTCAGGGTAATTAAGATGAGCATTAATTTGATTGATTCCTCATTACTTTGATTTCTGACCGGCAGAATTCTTTTTAGAAATTCTTTCAATGGGACAACAGTTAGGACTGAGGACAGTGCTGAATACATTTGTGTATATAATGATTTTTATGGTTAGAACATAATAAAACATAATAAAAAGTGTTTTATTGAAAATGAATACATATGAAAACTTGTGTAGTGAATAGAATAGAGAATACTCATGTATAGTGCTATAGCATTAAGGTGGTAAGATCTAGAGGAAAGGCAAAAATGTTATTTTGCTGTGAAGAGATTTCAGCATTATGTATATAATTTCAATGTTTCAGTTAGATCAATATTATTACTGTAATAATAATAATAATAATGATTTAGTGATAAATGATAAAGTTTGAGTTATTTGAAAATGTCTGTGCATTCAGTCAGATCCTGTGTGTTGTATGTGCAAAAGAAATTAATGACAGGAGCTGTATTAGAAAGGTGAACAATAATCAGGGTCAGACAACACATTTCAAATTGTATTCACTGTACTGCCAAAATCCTTCCTTTTGAAAGACTAAAAATGACTTTTCTATATTGGGGCAGTTACAAGCAAAATATTTGCTTTAATCGTAGTATGAGTAAAAAAAACCTTCCTCTCAGAAACACTGTCTACATTTATATTAAGTTCCACTTGTTGTAATTCTTTCCTTTGCACTTACTCCACAATGGCAACCACTATAACAAACCATTACTGCAAACCTCAGCTATTCCCAATGATTTAATCTCAGCAGGGTTTACTTTCGCTGTGAACTATTTTGTCTTTCCTTCCAGTTTGTGTGCTGATTGCTTAACTGTGTAGAATCACTGGCATCATGCCCAACAAGGTGGTGCAAGGGTCATGGGATTAAAGTTAACAGGCTTGTTAACAGGCCATCTTTTGATATCTTGCAAATATTTGGTGGCCCCCCCCCCCCTCAATTTGGGTCTGCAATAACTTATGTAAGTCATAATTTGGGGTTAGTTCAACACAAGGTTGGCAATCGGAATAAACTACCATTTAAGTGCATTTTAGAAAGCATGTGATAACGCTGAAGAAGAAAATGAGCAGGTACTGTTTAAAAAATCCTGTGTAAAGAATGTGATTATTCTTTCAAATATTGAACAACAGACCGCTAACAAAACCTACATGCTTAGAAGGTACTAAATTCTAAGGAATTTGCTTGAGGCAATTTTTATCATTGTTAAACTTCTGACAAATATGTTCAGCCAAATTAATATTCTTATAAACTAAAGAAGGGAAATGTTCTCATATCGTTAAAATTGCACTTAATTCTTAACTGAGACTTTAGTACATCTCATATAATTTCTTTAAAATGTAGCCAGTTATGTGAACTCTTTTTGGTTTATTTTATCAGTTTTACGTGTATTTGTAAATTGACAAAATCCTCCTGCAATGATTTTTTAAATTAAACTCTTTGAGTGTTACTTTTGGTATGCCAATGAAGGTAAATTAATTCATTCATTTAGGGTTTCTCTCTCTAAGAAATCTCAGAGGGCCTTTACTTGTCACAACATCTTCTGTTAGGCTTTGCAGTTACTTGACCAGTTCTTGGTACAGATCAGATCTCAGGAACCGGCCGAAGGAATCCTTTTCCATGAGGGCATAGACACGTTTCTGGGCCAAGTCAAAAGTCGTAGGTGAGCCTGAAATCAGGTTCCTCAGAGTCACATCCTTGGTGAAATGATCAATGTTCACCTGTCAGTGGGAAAGAAGTGGTTATAACAGACAGAACCAAATATCATCTTTTAAAAGTTTTAAAAGAGAATGTCATTGCTTTTGAATACTGCAAAACCTATTGTGGTGAATTAACACAATTCCTCAAAGACTGCTCATGTGGCCCATTCCCACTGAGCAAGTTTTTTTGCTGTTTTCCATCGAAGCATGACTGGTGTGTTTTCCTAATCTCTCACCCCCAGTATATGTGCACAAAGCTGTAAATAATATTGTGCAAATATTTACTGTGCTCACAAATAGCTCACTTCCGAGCAATCAAACTCCCTTAAAGGAAAATCCACATTTTCCATATAAGCTATGAGATACCCTACTTGGCCCATTCCTTGGAACATGAAGATTAGCCTGATGGTCTTTGACAGGTTAATGATGACATAAATCAGCTCTTGTGATTATATAATGGACAATGTTTGACAAACAAATGCAGGCGCAGTAATTCAGCCCTCCTTTAAAAAGCATACATCCAATATGTATCAGGACGCGTATTAGGAATTCTAGCCTGCACAGATGCGTGACCATACAAGAATTCAGTTTTCTAACCAATTATTTAAGGTTATTTGTGAGAACATTTCAGTCCTGAGGAACACACCTCCCTTATCTACAGGATACAGAACATATTTTGTCTAAAATTACACCACATGCCATGCAATTTTTTAAATGAGTATATTTGGAGAGCACTATCATAACATAAATTAAGTAAAACTGCCATGGTGCACTTCTTCGGTTTATGTGCTGTCAGGTCTATTTTAACTCCTACAATCACGTGAAACATAGATCATTATCTGGAATAAAAGACTAGGCTGATGTTGTCTGACCGGCACATCCACCTTGTTCTTGAATTTGTCCCCACTTGCCCTGAAATACACATTGCTTTATCTGGTGGTGGACAGCCACCATGTAAAACCTACCCACGCAGTATGGTAAACTATTAGGTCTGCAAAATCTATATATATTTTTAAAAAGCTTTGCAATTTTGGAATTGTATATTTTCCAGACATACTGCAGGTGCTGATTCAACAGAAAAGGCTACTGCTGCACATTGAAAATGTAGACAACTATGCTAACTGGAACCTTCCTTCCCTGAGAATTCACATGGCCACTCTTGAACTGCTCTGTGGGCCGTAGGTCACAGATGTTCCACTGGCACACCAACAAATTGATCCTAGACCATGGGCTGCAACACTATACTGAGGACTAATGCTTTAGCTGGAGCGCCTATGTGTGAGGCTCATGTAAAGTCAGCCTTGAGCACAAACCTCTTTGGGAGCCTCCGTCTGGATGAAGTCCTCATAGATCTTTTTAGCTTTGGCAGCCATTTTCACTGGGGACTTGGTCTTCTTGAGGTCCTCACAAGCCATCCAGAACTCGATGTTCTCCTCGCTGTACTCAGACCTAAGGAAGCTTCGGAATGCAGCCAAGCCGTCTGAAAAGCATAGCACAAGTGATTCATTAGTCATCGCTTGAGTAGAAAATAATGGCATATACTTATTGACATCTGTTTCCTGTGCAACTAAGAAAACATTTGTCATGTTTTATTAATTCATGTTTTGTAGGAAAACTCCAAGAGTTGATACAAACTTCAACAACCAGGTAAATGACTAATATTAAGATGGATATTATAAAAGAGGTTTCCTATAGTCTATGGTCTTTCTTTCTTTGTAATACATCATGAAATATCATTTACTTTGATTTCGTGTCATTATCACTGTTGAGGCATAGTGTGTGCAATCATGCCTATAAATCTTTTTGATTGGAATAAACACGGCAAAAGCCTTCATCCAGGTCTATTAATCAAAGACAGAGATAAACATACTCTTGTAATGAGTTGAGGGAAATGGGGACTTTGTTGTCTACAATATCGTTAATATCTCTTTTGGTTTCCATTTGAGAGATTTCTCTCTAGACTTGAGTTTAATGTCTTGAAGTCTTTAGTGGTTAGTCACATGTCAAGGTCAGAGCAGGGTGATTAATGACATTAGGGAAACAAAAGTTTCGCGATTCTAACTGCTAAGATAAGGCCATGTGGTTCTACTTCCATAAATTAAAAACAGTCAGTCTGCAAACCAAAAAACACAGACATGTATATACGCACACGTGTACACATGTGCTTACAAGTATAGGAGAGCATGACTTACAGCTGTTCGTGAGCACCTTGTCCAAGGATTCACGCCACCTCAGAGCTTCATCGGGGGATGGCCTTTAAAAGAAGTCACAGCCGTCAGTTCAGCTCTGTGAATTATCATGTGGAAGGAGATGTGGGGGGTATTCTGATCTCCAACAGAGATAGATTAGGTTGACACAATAGCATGTACCCAAATTAACATTTGTCCCTAACTATGCAAACGAAATAAATTAAAGGGCTGTTGTTTTTGTACACTGCAATTTATCTAACACTGTAAATTTAAACTGGAAACAACCCCGTTTCCCTTTAGGGATCAATAAAGTGCTTATCTATCTATTTATCAAGGTCAAAAGGAGGATGCTAGGAAGGAAGTAACTCTTTTTTTATATATAACTATGTGATTTATGAGGAAACACAAATGAAAATACCATTTTCAATACCATTGATTTTATGCCTTATTATACCAAAGTTCTTGCAAAGTTTTGTATTCCCTGTCAGGTATACTTCTTTGGACTGGAGGTTGTGAAGAATTGTAATTCACTTCTTATTCAGGTCAAAGCCATTCTGTTATTTAATTGATCATTGTAAGCTGCTGTGTCTTGTTTTTTCTTTGTCATTAATAAATGAGTGATAAAACAACATAATTCTATTGCTGCTGACACATATTTTCCTTGTGCTGCATACACAGGTTCAAGTCATTAGAATTGACATGCTGTGTCAATTTTCTCCGACACTGACAAGGTCTTGGCCTTTTATTGATGTTCAAATTATGTTTAGCAGGAAAATAGCTTACATAGACTTATTATGTAAGCCATTGCGCAAGTTGATGTAATGCAGAGCATTAGGCCATACGTTTAGGGTCAGCCTGATTATGTTATTTTTATGGGAGAATTAACCAGCCAGCCAGAACTGTCAAAACAGTGCTAAACTTCTCAGACAAACAAACCATGCAGCCTGCCTTTACTGACTGATGCTCAAACTGTCTTTGAACTTGTGAATGTGAGCAAGAGCCAGACTATTGAACACACATGTGAGCTATTAAGGATTACCATCTGGCTTACTCTACCACAATTCAGTTAAAAAATAAAATAAAAACATATCCTGAAACATGATATGACATAAATCAAAATCGCTCATGTTGTTACAGTTGTGTTTTCACTTCATTTTGACAAAAAAATTTTCTGAGTGACAAAAAAAACACATACAAAACTTGGCTAACTTTTTAATCTACTGAAGTCTGTCACTGCATTTGGGCAGTGATACATTTTTTGTTGTTTTTGGTCTATACTCCAGAACATTAGATTTTAAAAGAAACAATGAAAAAGTGCAGACTGTCATATCAGGCGATCCATGTAGGAATTACGGCCTGTTTTATACAGTTCCCCCATTTTAGCGGACCAAAGGTAATTGGATAAAATTACATAATCTTATAGAAAAGTCGTCTTCAAGCTGGATAAGTTTCACAGTGGAGTGTGCTGTAATAAGGGATGGTCTATTTGTACTGGATTAACAATTTTGGTGTTTTTACGTTTTGAACACAAATCTGCATTTACATTTTGAAAACTACAGACAATGCAGATTCCTACTGGATTAAAATTACGCATCCTGTTGGTACTCACGTAAATCACAAAATCTCCCTTGGTGAAATCCAGCTCGAATAGGGCTTTAACCATAAAATTTTCAGTTAATGACTGCCTGAAGGTTGCCACCCATACACATCAACAGACACTGGATAGCTTCCCTGCTGGTGCTTTGCCAGGCCAGTACTTCAGCCATCTTCGGTTTCTTTCCGGGGCATTTCACCTTTAGTCTCATCTTCAGCAAGTGAAACACATCAATTGGATTCAGATCGGGTGATTGACCAGACCAGTCAAGAATATTCCGTTTTTTGGCCCTGAAAAACTCCTTGGTTGCTTCTGCAGTATGTTTGGGGTCATTGCCCTGCTTAAGCACCATTCAATGAGTTTTGAGGTATTTAGTTGGATCTGAGCAGATAAGATGTTTCTGAACACTTCAGAATTCATCCTGCTGCTGCCGACGGCAGTCACATCATCAGTGAAGACATGTAAGCCAGTTCCAGTGGCAGCCATCCATGCCTAAGCCATAACACTACCTGCAACATGTTTCACAATTTTTTCCCCCGCACTTTCTCCTTTCTATCACTTTTGTTCCAGTTAATACTCATCTTAATTGTCCATAACACTTTGTTCCAGAACTCTATAGTTTTCAATGTACTTTTTTAGCAAACTCTAACCTAGCTTACTAACCTGTTTTTAAGGCTTACTAGTAGTTTGCATATTGCAGTGAACCCTCTGAGGTTATGCAGTTTTTAATATTTAGTATCCAAGTATTCTTTGGTCATCCACTGTAGTGGACTTCCAGGGTTAGCTAGGTTATTTGCTATTGCTGAACTCCTGAGCACACTCTTGCTTCTTGAAATGTATGAAATGTAACAGTTTATCAAACAGTTAATTTTGATTTTTGTGTATGTCTATGATTGATGTCTGATTTTCGTCTGCATTTGTTGTCTGCATTACTGGCATTGACACTTCTTTGGTCCTCATGTTGAGAGACTCCAAACACAAATACCAGACCTTGAATCAACTTTTGACCTTTTGTTGGCTTTCTTGTGAATGAACTAATTATGCAATTACACACAGCTACATTGACATGTAGCTATGTACAAATACAGGTTGGAATTCCTATAGTGTTCACCCAATGTGGATACAAATACCATAAAATTAAAGCAGACAGTCTGCATTTTAACTTCATACTCATTGTTTCATTTCAAATGCACTGTACTGGAGTTGTGTCAGTGTCCAAATACTTATGGATTGTGCTGTATTTGACTGGATAAATGTAATTAGCAATCCGAAGAACTCACTCAAAATAAAATGCATCGGTTTGCATAACATGCCTCATGTATTCATGTAATTCTGATTATTGTCCATAGCAAAGTTATAAGCTCTCAATTTTCTTATTTAATCAGTTGTCTTATTGTAGACAGTATTAAAATAATTAACTTTCAATCTGCTAAGATACCTCTGCATAAATGAGGCAAATTGAGAGCTTTTTATAAGCTGACATTGTAATAGAAATTAACTGTTGTCTACCAGGTTAACATTCAATGTTGGTGCATGCTCAGAAATCTAATTAGCACTTGCTTTATTTACCAGGCTTGCTTTTAAGTAAAGTGAGCAACTACAGGTTTATAGGGTCAGATTTACTCTGCCTTAAATATCTGTATATTCAGTGCACTGGCACCCTCTCATGAAAAACTAAATAGATTCTACTTCTTAGTTTGGGGGTTGTTGAAATGAATTTAAAATTGCGCTGGGGGACAAAACATTGCTTGTTCAAAGAGGGATACAAAGTGTGGTTAGACTGTGTCTCTGCCTCATGTTAATAAAGAGGGAACACACTGTGATTAGATTGTATCTGGCCTTGCTTTGGGCTGTTTCTTACTTCTGTAACTTCTCGGGTTTCTTTTCCGGTTTGTCAGGGTAGGGGATGATGAGGTCAATGGCATTCTCCGGCTTCTGGAGAAGAGTTCCTAATTTTGTCTTGATCTCTTTAGCCCTGTAAGAGAAATTGAGGCGTGGGGACAAGAACACAATGATGCTGATTTTGGTCACACAAAGCATAAGCAGAGCATAAAAGCAATTACCTGACATGTTCAGATGTTCTGGCCTCTTATAATTTTCTGACCTAGTATAATTATTTTATTTCTGTGTCATTTATGGTCCTCATTTGTAGTTCTACAGTCTAAATGCGCAATGAAAATGTATGAAAAAAGTGGGAAATTGCTTTCTATTGAGCATCGGAGAGGACCCATACATTAAACAAGAATTAACACCATTCTAATTTTGATAACAGAATGGCTGCATCAAGGACATTCACAAAGCATACGCAATAAACATATTATATACAGTAATATTATACTATAAAACACTATCTTGTATTTCTTGTCAATATAATTAGCAAAATATTAATATATTGCATAAAATAGTCATTATCATTGATCACAGATTAGGCTGCACAGAAAATAGCGTAACGACCTTTTTCAAAAACAAAACAAACATATTCACTGAGCCATAATTCCATGTTAGACCCTGTTTGGTAACCAAATTGATTCCAGATAATAGACTGTCCTGCTTTCATCACCCGGGATACCATTTAGTAAATTGCTGAGGCACTACTGGTGCACATGGTCATACCATGAGAAAACACTTTAAACCAGAACATCGCTGTCTACCACAACCGCTCTTTTCTCTCCATGCCACCCGAAAAATTCCATGATATCTGTAATTTTGCTGGGCCGGTATCGGGGGTGTTCTTTATGTAATTTCAATGCAGCTGACCCCAATGCCCTGGACCGATAGAATTTCTTGTTCCAGTTTTCACACATTCTGGGTTGAGAGTCTTGCTTTCTTCCGGTGCTTTCTCATGATATAGCCACTGACATACAGTCTAAAGGAAACTGAAATATTGATTTCATGGAATGTAAAATGTTCTGATAATTGCACTGTATAGTGCTGTGCGTAAAGTAATTCAAACATGCCTTTAGCCCACTGCACAATTAATAATATATGCTACCAGGGATAAGTCATTAAAAATAGACCTTGGTGAGTTGGTCACTATAAAGTACCATAAAAAAAATGAATTAATAATTAAATACATAAATAAAATAAAAATTTAAAAAGCTGATTGAATTGAATTAGTACTACACAGTAAAACGTTCTGTGTTAATTCAACACTAACAGTGTTAATTCAACTCCTAAAGATCTGTTACAGTTGAATTAACACTGTTAGTTTAATGACACTATTGGTATAATGACATATGTTTGAATGAGAAAACGTGTGTGCATGAGAGTGTGTGTGTGTTTGAACAAATCAGTCATGTACCAGAACACCGGAATGTCATAGTAACGCGGGAAGAGTCGATTAACACATTTACCGGTATTGTCTCCAGGTCAAGCTCAGGGCAAGTTCATCACTCACACCAACTCATAAACAGGAATCATCAAAAAATAAACAGCATAATGGACCGTGCTCTCTGCATGCAGCGGGGTGGACGGGCGAGAGGACAAACCGTCACGGCGGACTAGCACTACAGGTGTGTGGTTCCTTTCGATTCATTTACCCTGCTGACTGACGGACGGAGTATAAGAAGAACCGCTGTGTGCGCTCGCGATGTCGACTCTCCCAGAAAGCGTCTCTTCAGAGCACTGCTTTCCTCTTGGAATGTGCCGCACTCCACTGCTTTGTTTCAAAAAGCGGTTTTCAAAGACAGTGCCTCAGCTACGAGAGCCAGAAAGCACACCTGTCAGGTGTTTTGCTTTACGTTTTTGTTCTGCTACGTGCGATGCGTATCAAACTGAATCAATGACACACTAATTAAAGCTCTACACCCATGATGGCTTGAAGCAAATAAATGTGTAACTCAAGAAGGACAGTTTCTTTTCTGGATTTAGGAAACAAGCTGTCCTTCTTGAGTGCAAACATGCTTAGCCCATTTATTGTACAAAAAAGTCAAAAAAGACAACTAAACAATATATTTTGTACTATTTTATACAAAAATAGTAATGTTTTTCTAAAAATGGCTATATTTAATAAAACATTTTTTCACATGCTATGCCCAGCAGCAGACAATGTACAACACCAGGAGAACAACATCAGTGAAGAGGGAGAATTAGGGACTGTGAGAGGAGGCTATTTCAGTCAAAACTCCTTTGCAAACTAAAAGCCTTCTCAGAGAAGAGCAAAAAAGAAATATCTCTCACCTTTCCAGACATGTCTGGGGCAAGGCAGCCAATCCTTTGCACATTTTCTGTAGCCTTCACTCTTTGATATTTCAACCTTTACTCCCCAACAAGCAGAATGTAATGTGTAACTTTTATGTATTGCGTTTTGCTCTGGGCAAACTTGCTGTTATATAGAGATCTGTGTCTGGCTTGGGGCCAGGAGCTCAGCCAATCAGAAGTAGAACTGCAACTACAGGCAGGGGAGTGCGTAGACACTTTTGGAGAGATGTGGTCTGTGCATAATATTTCTGACATCACCGTGTAGCTCACATTTTTGGATAAATCCCACATGTAGTCCCAGAGAGAGAGCATGACCAGTTTTCACTGGAGTTAAACTGAATATACTTACGCAATGGGAAATTATGGCAGTAGAACTTGTTTAAACCACAGAGAAGCAATTGATCTAAAAGGGTTGCTTGTTCAACATAAAGTACTTGACACGACAAAACAGAACTAAAAAAAAACGAATTCTGTTTTAAAAGTATCTTTAAATGTTTCATACAGTTGTGCATAGCATCAATGAAGACCGATTTGCACAATTCAAAATTGGCTCAAAAGGATCCAGTGCCTAAGAATGCCTTTTTGCCACCGGTTACCAGCCACAGTTAACTGATATCTGTCGGTCTGATCTCTCTTATATCGACATTATTCATGTCACACAGGACACCCAGGGCCTTTGCTGTGCTGTTTCTCACTGAAGCAGAAGTACTCCAAAGAATGAAAAGATAAGTTAGACCAGATGGATGCCGTTGAATACCTGGGGGCAGAATGAATTTTTATTTGCTAATTGCTTGCAGAAAGGGGGTGGGGATTGAATAACAACAGTAAAGTGTACCGCGCATTTTTTACCAGCACAGCTACATAATAAATACCAGGTAAACTGAATATTATTTTCAGTAATATTGGCAAACCTATGTTTATTGTCTCAGGTCCACATTCACTGAATGCATTTTTGTTTATTTATTAAGGCATGGTAGATTTCACACAGTACATGAAATACTGCAGATTTTCAGGGAGTCCTGGGTCCGTAAAAACAATAAACAACAATACATTATTCAAGGCATTTGATGAACATGCAGTACTGGCATGATGGGGAATACATGCTATGGGAAACAAATGATCCGCCTGAATAGAGTCCTTTCCACATTTGTAAAATGGTCTGTCTCTCATAAAGGTTGCTTTGAAGTACAGTTAAAATTCTTCCAAAGAGCAGAGAAGCTATAAAAACATCAGCTTTTATTGTCCTCACTTAAGGAAACTCTTGCTGAACCTGATTACACCCCATATTTTATTTATCCATACCCCAAATATGGAAAACCAAGTTTTGGCCAGCTTAGTAATGAAAAATGATGATATAGTAATATTGTTGACAAAGTATTTAGGTGGCATAAATTCTAAGTGCTAGATCATCAGACTTATTAGCCAAGAAGTTATTATAGGTGGGCATTGTTTGTCTTTGTCAGTGCTAGAGTATAGGGAAGGTCATAGAGATTTGAGTGTTGGATGATGAAGGTAAAAACAAAGGAACTCCCGCGCAACAGACTAGCAGAGGGAGAAAAAAAAAAACTCCTCTGTTCACAGATTGTTCTAGGAAAAGGACATGGAAGACTGTTGGGGCACACAAGATGTAATCATTTTCATAGCTTAGTCAACAGTAGGATGCTAAATGTAGTTACCAAACATGGTGGTAATTTGTTATTTGTTCTCCACTGGAGGACAAACAAAGCAGAAAAATAGTATTGCACAATGGCTGACACTGGTACATCTGCTCCGCAGGTGTGCAAATGGTACCTATTAGATGCAATCGGCATTACAACAATGAGGGGTCAAGCTGAGCTTCTGAGTCACCTCATGCCTTCACTTCAGCTCATGCTTCACAACCAACATAAAATGAGCATTTTTTATTGTAAACTGAATGAACATACTACTTGGGATTACACTTTCTTAATAGATGCAGGGTCATAATCCCAATAATTCTGTTTTATTTTATGAATTATTAACTATTTTTGAAACGTTTTTCATGCGAATGGAAGTACTGATCATGGTTTTCTTAATCCGCGTTGAAAATGTCTTACTCAATGTGAATGCTAATACACTACTGATGTTAGTGCATGAGCACTTTTAAATTTTTTAAATTTTTTTTAACAAATATGAATTGCTAATGTGATTTATTTTAGGATTTCCTTTTCCCATTTAGGTGCCAAAATAAGGCCTTTATCATGCCTGTGATAATGGCATGTAGTGACATTGCAGAATAGATTTTGTCTCCCTTTTTTCTTGGTTTGGCTTCCCAAGCTAAAATGATACAATCTGTCTGCAGTGCTGCCAAAGAAGTCAATAACTACTCACAGGCAAAAAACAAAAAACAAAAACAAAAAACAAACAAAAATCTCACATTACAACAAAATAGTTATGAAGGGAACATCATTTTTTCATTTTAATACAATTTTTAAACTAAACACAAGCACACAAGCATTCAAATGCATACATTTCAAAGCATGAAATTTCCCCTGAACCAAATGGAATCTTACACAGACTTGTATACAGATATTTGATGTCAAAATGACCTTTTCTGAGGATATGGACATCATTCCGCCACATCCTCTTGAATGGATATTATAAAAGACATATCTCAAGGAGGAAGCTAGGAATATAGCTGAATACATGTGCAGACATTTATTTATTCATTGCTTTCTTAGTTGTGACTAAACATCCATGGAGACAGTGTAGTCCTTCACTGACTTCAGATATTGACTGAGAGAGTCTATCAAAATTATTTCTGGCTCAGTCCAGCGCTGGTCCTTTTTGGTCTTTTGCCTTGTTCAATCTTGTTCCAAACTTGATTAAGATCGATGCCTTTCCTGATTTCCCAAAATTGTTACTTCCCCTTGATTCCAATCCAGCACCATGAATTTGGCAACCACTCAAGTGGTGATGATAATTTTCGGAACTGGAAATGCTAGAGATGCGATCTGTGGTTCCTACTCAGGAAAATCAGTGCTGCATATTATTACTGAGTATTTACAGCCAAATACCACTCAATGACCTGTCCCCTTAAAATGACTCCTGGGAAATGTCCAGCCTTTCAGACGTCACAAGAGATTGCTATCACGAGTTAAATTTTATTGCCTTGCATGTTGTGTGTTCTAGATGAACAGCTTAAATAATTCACTGGAAATTAATGCATGACTGCTGGCACTGGCAGGCAGGGAGGCTGGGTTACTGTAGACCTAGACAGAACAATGAACAGGATGTAGAACAACAGTAAAGAAACAAGAGTTGATCTGTTTGTACAGGTGATGGGGAATCAAGTTGATGAGAGGTAGTGTATTTTCAGGATCAGATGACAGATGAGAGAGATAAAGAACTGAACACTTAAAGCAACTTACAGTATATCATGTGCTGCTTAAAGCTCTTTATCCATATCATGGTTCTGGATACTGCAGCCAATTTCATAGACATTTGGTAATGATTATCAGCATGTGCAGTTGAATAGTTTGAGCATTATATTTTGTCTTATATGACCATGGTGTATGCGTGTGTGTGTGTGTGGGTGTGTATGTGAGTAAAGTACAATCTAACAAAGAATTGAAATCTGTTATTAATCAATGTTTCATTTTCCTTTTCATATGTACAATATTTCAGTCTGTTAAGAGCTAGCTGTCTGTTTTTTCATACTCCACCAGATTAACCACCAATGCATTGGAGGCCTGAACAGATGACACAAATAGATCACGCATAGCCATCAACAAAGAGGAGGGGGTACTGGGTGGGGCTGTAGTGTTCTGCAACACCTGGTAGGTCATGCTGCCACAGTTAGCACTGGCTAGGACTGACGGATCATTTAATGGCATTTATAAGCACATGACACACCAAACCAAAGCATAGCAAACTAGGAATGTCTGAAAAAAAAAAACAATAGCCTGGCTGAACACTTTATTAATACACAAAGTAATGAAAACAAGACCAGGTCAAAACCTAGTATATGGCTGGACCGGCCGACTAATGGTGTGACATCATAACTTGGCTGACCAACGGTGTAACTTCATCACTCGCTCAGTCAGTCACTCAGTCAGTCACAGACATTCGCATTTGTAGGGCTGGCCCCGCTGTTGCGGTCCAGCCAAAAATAATCAGCAAAAACATGCATCATTTGCGGCTTCTACTTATTAAGCCAACTAAGACAAAGGGAAAAAAATGTAAGCACTCATATCATCCAGGCTTGGTGTAGTGACAATATTTCAACTGGGCATAAAATTGCAAACCACATCTCAGTGGAGTTTGAACTTTTTAGTCCAAGAATGTTCTTTGCTTTATGCAAGACTCTCATTATGGTACTAATTTGTTCATGTGTTTTTCCCAAAACTGCTCAGCTTCCAATTTCCTAAAATCACAGTGATGAAAAGTCAAAGGAAATCCGCTTTGGAATATAATGATAACACATGTCCCATGCAGATTTGGTGGCTGTTGCTAGCCTGTAAAACAATGTGATACATACTATCAATACTTGACACATGGTTGTAGATAAAAGCACTACTGATGGATGAGGAACATGACCTCACAACCTAGGCATGAAAATAATGTATAATTCCACCAAATTACATCTGTTTCCATTTGGAATTTAAACATGCTTGTGTCGTCAATAGCCCTGAAACACAATAAATACCAGTTGTTAGGGTCCATTTAATTAATTTCCCTTTGGTCCATTGAAATAAGATCAAACGTAATCACCTTGTATTTAGAGTGGGGGTTAAAGTACCATCAAAATAGCAATTGCTTTTTAACTGACGGGGCAGCCGTTTTGCAATATGCGTGACCACAGAACACAAGAAGAACTAGGCACGCATTGAAACAGAGGTTATAAAGATGTCAACTGACACCAAAAAATGCTTTTAAGTTCCATTTATAGTTCAGAGGTTTCCACATACCGAGGGTTGCAGGTAAGGGATTTAACAGTCAATCATTGACAATCAAAATTCATACATTTTTGCTAGACAGATATATGTGTTATTCTCAACACCACCAAAATAGTCCCTTTTTTTAAAGGTGGCTAATCAACAAAAATGCAGCACTAGCAACCAGATACTCCAAACGCTGATAATGGATGTGAGAAAGCTGTGATGGAAGAAGCCAGTGGGAAATTAATTTGACTTTCCCACAGTGTTGAAATTCGCTTACATAAATCAGTTTATTTATAGAGGCCATCTGCAAGGCTCTCGTTCAATAACAGAAGAATGCATTACATGGACAACTGTTTGCTTTAATTAAGATTTTGCTTCATTATGCAACATTTTTTTATATTTATTTTTTATTGAAAATAAATGGGCCAAAGTATGATGTTCTTCTAAAGAGACAAGATTGTCCTTGTAAAAAACTGAGCACTATACAATAAAAGCAATCAGAACTCAATCAGAACTCAATCAATCAGCACTGTTTAAGAATTTAGGGCAAGTCCAATCTTAATACAGTATGCTGATGGAAAAACAAAGATTAGGACAGTCTCATATGTAATAATAATAATACATATTATTTATAAAGTGCTTTTCCCATGCTCAAAGCATTGTGCAGCACTAAATACAGTAAAATAACCTGCATGCATATTTAGTTTCACCTTAAAGCTATGTAGAGAGTCAGCAGACCTAATCTCCACAGGAAGGGTATGCCAGTGCCTGGGGGCCACAGGGCAAAAGGCCTGGTTACCCATTGAGCGGAGGTTGGCAGAAGGGACAGTGAGTTTGTCAGAACCAGAAAAGAGGGTGGGCTGGGGGATATAGCGATGGAGGAGTTGGCGGATATAGTCTGGGGCAAGATTGTGGAGGGCTGTGTAGGTCAAAAGGAGAACCAATCCTGGCTTTAATGGGGAGCCAGTGAAGGGTGTACAGAACAGTATGTGCTCTTTACTGAATGTACGCGAGAGGACTCTGGCTGCAGCATTTTGGATTAGCTGTAACTGTGAGAGGAGGTTGGAAGGAAAACCAGTGACAGGTGAGTTGCAGTAGACGAGGCGTGATATGATGAATGCATGAACTAACTTTTCAGCATCAGAAATGGAGTGTTTGTCTGTCAGTGTTTGATCATTAAATCATTTGTGCCTCAGGAACTGGGCCATGCACATGACAGATCCTTGTTTGACCAGTGAAAACTGCCCTTTGACACCTGTTTGACATGTGAGCGCAGAACACCTTTGGCTATCGTGACCAAAACCACTGCCTGCAAATAGTGACCAATAATCAGTTTAAAGTTTTTTTTCAAAACTGATTTTTGTCCAATCTAGCAATGGTTCGCTATGTGCAGGAGCCCTCAGATTGGTGATTCAGCCAGTCAATCAAAAAGCAAACAAAGGGTCAGTTGATATAATTTATTTTGGAACACCGGTATTTACAGAACTTTACAAAATACAAAAAGTGCCAATAAAAGGGCACTTAATTTAGTTTCTCAAAGTTAACGGCCGCAATCACGTTCTTTTAGAGCCATAAGTAAATAATGTATAGTTTTAAAATAATTTTAAAAACAATAATATAAAATTTATATAACAGGAAACTAAGAAGATTTTCATGGAAAATATGTCAGAACAGGAGAGTTTGCGGATTGAGGGGGCATGTCAGGCACAAGGAGGAAATATCAAAAATATTTAAACAAACAGAGCCGGCTGTTGGCATAAACAATACCATAAACATAAACATAAATGCAGTTGTTCAAGACCAGAACCATCCCCGGGCCACACAATTCAAGTCTGCTTCCGCCAACACCACCCCTCCACGGTCCACAATCGCTTCCTCCCCAAACATTCTTGTTTAGGGCCACCAAAGTCCTAGAGCCGGCTCTGTAAACAAAATGTACAGGAAAGGGTCTGGCTTCCGTGTGACTCATACAGTTTGTGTCTTATAAGGCAAAGAAAAACACTTTACACCAGTGAAAAGAGGCAGAGATATCTTCTCTGTTCCCATACCTAATAAAATGTGACTCACAATCTTTTTGGCATGTAAATTGAGCTGCTGAATTCCTGATAATTGTCCTCAAAGGGGTTTCATTACGAGAAAAACCGCAAATTCCTCTGCTCAAGGAGAATGGTGAAAATAAGGCACTGGCCCTGCTGATTAAAGGGATACATAAGGAACTTAATCAAGGGGAAAAGGGGGAGAGCAGCCAGACTATGTTGTGTTAATTTTTGTTCCTTAAAACATAAGTAGGTATCAGATCTGTGTATGTGTGCCAAACACTTTTAAACCCGGAGTACATTTTGTCCTTAACTTTGGCTTAGATGCAGTGTTTATTTTCCTCTGGCAAACACAGTGCCAACATCTGTGAGGTCTTTAACAGGTAGCTTGATTGTTACAACATGAGCCTAAAATAAATACATGAGTAATACTGTAAAAAAAAAAACGATTGAGGCTGCTACCATATTTTCCACCAAATTACACTAAAATATTTTGGCAGAAAATTATTCTGATAGTTTTAAATTAAATTCAGTTTGACTTGTGGAAGCGAAGTGACCTCATGTCAGTAGTATATGTTTGTGTGAAGAGTGCGCAATCCGTGTGCGTGCAGATTGTTACTCCAGTTTCAAGTCAAAAGTGTATGAACAAAGTGTAACTGAGGCTCCTCCCACAAGGAAGGCAGGTGTGGTCTCCTTTTATGTCCACTTGATGAACATATGATCCAGGTGCGCTCAACAAGAGGTCTGCAAATGATCCATTAACCAAGAGTGTTTAATTATTAAATCATTTATGCCTCAGAAAATGGGCCATGCGCACGATAGAGCCTTGTTTGACCAGTGAACACTACCCTTTGACACCTGTTTGACATGTGAAAGCAGAACACCCTTGGCCTCCATGACCAAAACCACTGCCTGAAATTAGGTCACTCAAAATCAGTGGCATAGTTCTGACATAGTACCAGATGATGACGCACAGTGTCCAGGTTATAAGGATGCTAATGTATCATTTCCCCAAGGGTAATTGTAAACCTAGGACCCTTGTGTTCTGATTGGCAGGGGTAATGGCCTTGCCTAATAATGATTGGTGTTACAGAACTAATTGGAAGCATTGTGTACTGTGGTTTCAGCTTGTTCACAACAAAAATAAAACTTTGATGGAGAGAGTTTAAAATGACTGATAAAAAATGTAATACATTACAATCCATATTAAATAAAAAAAACCTTTGAGAGTTTAGAACACCACTCATTTACAAAAAAAGAAAAGACTTCTCATTAATGTATCGCAGATTTTAATATGATTTACCTTCACAAAAAAAGTTAAAGTTCAAAGAACTGAGAGGAAAATTTGATTATATGTTGAAAAATACATATTCCTCACTTTTTGGGATAAGTGCCAATTCTGCTAATAAACGTGAGTGTTGAAATAAAAACAACTCAAAACTAGATTTTGGCAGTGCATGCTATTTATTTCAAAATAAGTTCCTTGATATCAATGTGAAATAAATTTAACCTACCAAGACAAGGCTGCTTGCCAATCCTCTCGGCTACACAGCTGCTTGTATATCTGAAGGCAGAGATATTGCCAGAACCCGTCATCCATTTTAAGCTGCCATTTACATCACAACCCATGTGAATTGGGAAATTTCTGGGTTACAGTGCTTGCGCTACAAGCAGACATATTTACATCACTGCCAAGCAGTGACCGGAAATTATACTCATATTATCTTCTCATCATTGTTTCTGATTTTTGTTTAAATTAATGTATCAGCTATAAAAAAAACCTTACTTTTAATGATACTCCGAATAAATAGGTACTTGCTTACAATATGCCATGATGGTTTAGGTCAATACTTCATTGAGATTGCGTTCTTTAACTTCTGCTAATAACATAATTTAGCAAGCTGTTAACTTGTTAACTTGTTTGGACAGTAATAACGAAAACAGCTGACAAGTTAGCTAGTGTTAGCTAAAGTGGCTTGTGAGGTTGCACTACCCATTCATTGTCTATCCCCTCAGCTCACGCAACGCTATGATGTGGTAACTTGCAAATTTTGCCAGCTCACTTAAGCCGCGTTTCCACCGCAGGAACTAGGGTCTAAATTTAGTTCTGGGGGCTTTGTTTTACCCCCCAAAACGTTCCTGCTCGGGGGGTAGTACTTTCCGAAAGTACAGGAACCTTTTGGGTGGAGCTTGCAGCGCTGAACATTTCTGATTGGTCGAGTACTCGTAGCATTTGTGTTGTATTTATTTTCCGCCATTACCCGCCATGTTTGAAAATATGCAGCGGCAATTTATTTTCATAATAACTTCAAATCAAACTTGTATGTTATGCGGCGCAGTAGCCTACTTTTGGTTATAACCCGTCAACGTCTTGGAATTATAACGTGTGCTCTTCTGTTCTTTTCTTGCTTTAGTATTCGTTTTATAAAATGCTAAGCATTCGTGCTGGGACAGCATATTACGTAGGCTACCAAAACATTCAAACGGATTAATTCGGTTGCTGAATATTTTCTTCCGGATTTTCTTTGTTAGCCCGTTGTAATTGACTCAAAACGTTTGATACAGTTATGTGAGGTATGCGGTAGTTCTGCATAATTAACATTGGTGATACAGTACAAGCAAACTGGAAATCACCTTCCGCACTTTTTATCCGGGTAAAATAACAGGTTAATTCTAGTAATCTTCGCTTTAGCTTTTTCAGACTGCCGTAATTTTACTCAATTTTACTGCCATTTTTCAATTCCACGAAAAGACCAGGAAGACTATGGACTCATTTATGGTGCATGGTTCGCATCTGGAGGGCACACTTCGCTGCTCGGCTAGCAGTAACTTCGAAGGAAAGCAAACGGTGGCTGTACCACTACTAATTTACATTTTCACGCAAGTCCGAGTTTTCGTTCTATTCTTGTCATTTTGCGATTAGCCTATATGGAATTGACGACGAGAAAGTAATAAAACAGCAAATTGTTTACAACGTGTGCATGTTTTCTGCTGTTAATGAATGTGTTTGAGAGAATATATGAAAATCAATAAATACAAAAGTAACCATATATAGTCATTGTTGGTAACCCGTTGTATATAAGTGGAATAAACCCCTCCGGGCTGTCCCGGTTATTAGAAAATAATGTAGGCTACTTCGGTGGTAGTATGGGGTTACAGAAGAAATCATATGACAAATGGACCGACGACAACGTCAGTGGGCTAATTTGCCTAATCTTCGCGGTACTTTAGACCTCGGTGGAAACGCAGACAACCATTGGCTGAAGGAACCTTTTAGTTCCTGGTAAAGTAGTTCCTGGGACTGAAAGTTCCGGGTAATTTTGGTGGAAACGCGGCTTTACTTAGATAATTAATGTAAATAGCTAACAGTATTTCCTAAATATATTTTTATCTTGTCCTTGATTTCTATTTTTACCTGGACATAAGCTTGGAAATATATACTTTTATAAAACTTACTCAGTGGTGAGAACAGCCATAAAACATTTAGCAACCAGTCACAGGCTGAAACTGGCTAGAACCAGACTGAAAGTACTGCTAAGATTGTTTGCTGCCTTTCTCTTTGTAGTTCACTTTCTTGAAAATGGTTAATTATATTTTTGATGTAATGATCACTGTTCGTTCCGAAACCTAAATGCACCAGGTGGAAATGCTTATGAAAATGAAAGAGCGCAGTGTCTGAACAGTAATTTGTTTTGGGACATTTTAGCTGTTTCTCATAGATAAACAACAGCTCAGCCAAGAAATGTCATTTTTGAAACATTTGACATTTAATTTATTGCATATACCTGGATTGTACAGTGTGGCCCTGCCCTTTGAAGTACCCAGCATATCCACCCAGTGCTGGCAAAGACAAAATGATGCGGTTAGCCTACTCCAAAAGACCTGGAGAACTGGTTATAGTGGGGAATGGGATGGACAAACTTATACATCCTGATAGAGTTTAGAGATGCCTTTTGCACCAAACTATAGGGACTTTTACATTCAACATTCAACTTTTACCCAAAAACCAAACATAATTTAAAACTATAAAGAGTGTCGCTCAAATGATGTATTTGTGTCTTTGCTGCACAAGGTCACAGACTCACAGTTTTCCCCTTCCGCAAAGGGCAAGTGGCGGGAAGGTTCCCACGCTTCCAGCGTCAGTCGCGGTCTTCTTCTTCCCGTCTCAGATGGATGGAACCAGCATGACACAAGAACTAACAAATTCTGAGGACTCATGACCCCCCACCCCCTACTGGGACCTCCTGAGCTTGTTGTGGTAACATACTGCCGGCCGTTATACAGCTGAAGTTAATGGAAACTATTTTCTAGGAAAAAAAGAAATGGAGGAGGACGTCGTCTTCCATATCAAATGTGCGTGGAAAAAAAAAAACAGATGAAATGATGACTCCCAACTATTCTCTCAGCATTCTTCACGAACATGACTCCTGGGAGTGTAGGAATACTGCAAAAAGTATGTTCTGAGAACATCATAAATCCGTAATAAACCCTCATTAGAAGAATATTAGAAACCTTCACCTTCCAAAAAATAATAGGGAAACAAATGATGGGAAGAAATTGCATTTGGAAGAAATTCAGACCATCAGGGAGGAAATTTATACCAAAAAACTATTGTAGCCAATGTTTCAAATATCTAGACGGAAGAGGGATTGATGTTCAAAGGCTCTGAGGCAAATATTTCAGTCTCATCTGAGACAATATGTCAGGGTTCATGTGTATGTGAGTGAGTGTGCCTGCATGTGTGGGACTCTTGTCTTTGCCCCTCTTACATATTCAGATTAAAATGTTTGAAAAATAATTTAAATAAATAACGAATGAATAATCATATATATATATATATATATATATACATATATATATAATCATAATCATCAAATCATAATGAACATTCATTACTAAATGACGAAAACCCCCCCAGGCCTGAAATTATAGGTAAGTATTAAAAATCTAGGGGACATACGCACTTTGTGTCTTAGAAGTGGGCCTTTCAGTGGGGAAACAATCTTGGCAGGCATTTAATTCCACTGAGGAAAGAAACTAAAAAAACTGAAATTTTGAAAATGAAGATATGTGTGTGTGCAGACACAGCTTTAACAGGGTAATTACTCAGGCTAAACCTCCCCCCCGCCCCCACCCCACCGCCCCCCCCCCACAAAGTAGTTTTTATTTCAATAAAATATTTTGCATCAACCTTAATTACTGAAGACAGTGGCAGTAATGGAGATGTGCATACAGGGCGCCCCAGCACAGAATTTTTGCACCATTGTATTTAATTCAACACATCATTTTGGAAGAAGTTCATATGATAGGATTCAGTTGGATTCAGTCACAACCATTAAAACTATGCCAGGAACAGTCATTGCCCCTTCGAAAATGAGGCTTTGTAGCTTGAAAGCCAGCAATCAATCCCATAGTGCAGCATTTCATTGTGTTTGTACACAAAGTCCTCATCCTTTCAAAAACGGAATAACAAAGAACATATTCAATTGGAAGCAGGAAAAAAAACTATTTATCCATCCGTTTTCTAAACCACTTACTCCTGGTCAGGGTCGTGGAGGGGCTAGATCCTATCCCCGCAGACACTGGGTGAAAGGCAGGAATACACCCTGGACAGGTCATCAATCCATCACAGGGCACGCACACTATTCACTCATTCTCACCCCAAGGAGAATATAGACTCTGTAATTGATCTAACCTGCAAGTCTGTGGGCTGTGGAAGGAAACTGGAGTATTCGGAGAACATCCACGCAGAAAGGCCCTGGGCCATGTTTGAAACTCCTTACCTTCTTGCTCTGAGGTGACAGTGCTACTTTCTCTGAATTATGAGTGAGTTGATGTCTCTTCCTTTGGAGATTCTATTTTTTAAATAAAATAGACTATTTTGATTATTTCTCACTTTTGAAAAATGAGAACAAACTGGCATTGGATAAAATCCAGGCATTAATGTCATCAACACTAAAAATTAGAACCCAAATTTTTGTTGATCATTGGTGGGTGAATGAAGTTCTCTCTTGGCCAGCTTGCATATAATATTTTCTGAGAGCATGGTCCACTTACAGGGCGTTTGTGAGAAACAGAAGACAAACACAACCGCCACCTAACTCTGAAGACCATAAACAGCCTGTCTTGGTTTTGGGAAAGACCTAGAATGCTCTCTGCTGACCAGTTTTGGAAGCTGCACTTTTCTGTCGGCTTGTACGCATGTTCAAGGGTCCCAAGAGCATTCTCAGGAAACACTTAAGTAGTTCAGTTGACAGTGACATTTTGTGAACCTCATGGTGGGTGGGACTAGCATGGCATGCCAATCATTGGCTTTTTAAAAAGTAAAATGAAGAAAAATGAGTCTTCACAATACAACTCTGTCTGATTCTTGTCAGTTTGTCACCAACAACACTTGATATCCCCAATTTAATTTGATACTAATGGGAAGTTATATATATATTTTTACATTTAAAAATGATTTCAAGATAACTTTGTGATGTTTGGAAATACAAATCAGGGAAAGCATTTAACAAGCTATGCCATTTTATTAGAAAAACACAAAAGCAAATATCAACAGATTCCTGCAGCCTAAAACTGTTCTAAATAATTTTAGCCCAGGCCTATCATTATTTTTATCATTGTGTGAAGGTAATTAACCCCTGTGACTCATAATCTGATGTAACTACTACTAGACCCCCCCCCCCATAAATTACTATACCTTTATCCAGGTTTAATAAAATAAAAGTAAAATGAGCAGTAAGCCCTTTTGCTGTTGATGCTCGTTCAGGAGGTCAGATGCATGCATGCATAAAATTGCAGTACTGCAAACAAATTTGATGTCCTTAAAATTGAGAGGCTATTTCTGCTATTTCTATTATTATTACAGCGTGATACAGTTCCCATGTTCTGTCCTGCAAATCTGCAAATCAACATTTCAATATCCAGCAATAGAGTGACTGAACAGTTACTTCATTATATAGGCATGACATAATGCACATCTTACTATATCACTGTTAAATTGAATTAAAATATATATAATAAATAATTACAAAAGCTTCAAAACACTTACATAGATGACTCCCTTATTTCCCTCTTTAATGCACTTGATCTATCATGTACTGTACTGGAATGATTTCAGTGAAGGTACAATGATATTGAATGTCAATATCAACATTATACACTCACTGGCCACTTCATTAGGTGACAGGAGTGGCACCCGGTGTGGTCTTCTGCTGCTGTAACCCATCTGCTTCAAGGTTTGATGTGGTGTGCGTTCAGAGATGCTCTTCTGCATACCTCTGTGGCAACGAGTGGTTATTTGAGTTACTGTTGCCTTTCTACCAGCTCAAACCAGTCTGGCCATTCTCCTCTGACCTCTGCCATCAACAAGGCATTTTCGCTCAGAGAACTGCCGCTCACTGGATATTTTCTCTTTTTCGGACCATTCTCTGTAAACCCTAGTGATGATTGTGTGTGAAAATCCCAGTAGATCAGCAGTTTCTGAAATTCTCAAATCAGCCGGTCTGGCACCAACAACCATGCCACGTTCAAAGTCACTTAAATCACCCTTCTTCCCCATTCTGATGCTTGGTTTGAACTTCAGCAGATCGTCTTGACCATGTCTACATGCCTAAATGCATTTAGTTGCTGCCACGTGATTGGCTGATTAGATATTTGCGTTAACAGGTGCAGTTTGCAGTTGAACAGGTGGACCTAATGAAGTGGCCGGTGTGTGTATATATATATATATATATATATATATATATATATATATATATATATACACATAATGATTAAATCTATTCTAGCATGAACACCAATTTGTATTGAAATTATATGTTTTATGAATCGAATACTTAAAATGAGGAATGAGCCATGAAGTATCTTATAAATCATTAAAAAAACTAAAACTAATCATAGGTTTCCAACAGACAAAAGTGCAGAAATGTAATGACAGATAATGTTGATGTTTCTTTACATACAGTATAGGACTTACAGGTGCACTCTGAATTACCGGTTTCATCATTTACAAGTCAACCACATTGAATTTTGACTCATGCTGTTCATTAAATGACAGGTGTGAAATATATGTAAGCAACAAGGGAAATTACTGGACAAGATAAGCCCGCAGCACAATGCAGTGTCAAAACCAGCCAGTGTCCTTCACGCTACAATAACACAAACATTGATTCCCGCAAACACGCGTTCCTGTAATCGCGGCCCCTCCCCTGCATCTTTGCCGGGGCGTAAGATAAATAAATAAAAGCGCGGTGCTCGAGGCGTCGCGCTCAGGCTAGGTGCGTTAAGGCTGTGTGGGAGGCGAGCGCGCTCAAATGAGTCATTCAAGCCCCTGTCCTTGCCCGCGAACAGCTGCTGTTGTCTTTGGAGGTGAGATGGGAGAGAGCGAGAGAGAGAGGGGTGATTAGTGGTCCCCATGGAGATGGCTCACCACTGCGCTACTTTCCCTTTCCTCCGCAATGTCCCTTTTTTTCTGGGAAAACACCCCGCTTGACTGAATATTTTACAGAAATGTATTTCGCCACAGCTGCTGTCTAAATGCTGAAGCTGTTATGTGTACCCCTAAAAAAAACAACAAAAAAAAATGCTGTTGATCCGTAAAGTACATTGCTTATTTTCAGTTAGGCTATTGTCTGCTGTGTTGACCAGCATGAAACTGGGGAAAGAAGAGTTGTGGTGGAATAAATGCTTTTTTTTTGTGTGTGTGCACGTGTATGTTTCATTCAGCAAATTACATGTATAGGTAATTCTCAGTAGTCAATGGGCCTCTCACTTCAAATAACTAACGACTTAACCACTCCGCTAATTAACATTTTTTTTCATTAATTCTTTATTCTTTTTGAAGGATTGAAGGATTTGAAGGATTTGACCAAACATACTATATTTATGTCTTAAACGGAGATCAGTCTGTGCAGACAGAGGCTAAACATGCAGAGGACTGAGTTAAAAGAAGTTCTAATATTTGCAGAATGAGTTCATAAACACTCCATTATGAATTAAATTCAGTTGAGCTTACAAATGCTCCTTTATGAATTTAAATCAGTTGAGCTTACAAAAGCTTCATTATGAATTCAAAACAGTTTTTTTCATTCACAGTATGATTTATTAATTTTACCATAGCTTTATAATTTTTAAAATAACTTAAATTTCAAGGCACACCTAGAGGGATCTCATGGCACGCAAGGGTGCTGTAGCACCCACTTTGAAAAAGGCTGCTCCATACTGACTTCAAGCCATGGATGGTTTAACATTTTTTTTGAAGAATGGCTCATCATTATGTTGAATTGACGAACTGTGATATGACAGTGACTTCACAGATGAAAGAATAATTTTACAGTACATTCAGCTTATATTCTCAAATCTAAAAATATATATTCCACAAACAGAACTGAAGAAAGAACAACATTAAAAATTATGCAAAAGAGGGCCATATGTTGATTTTTAGTAATTATTTTATTTAAATACAATTCTTTCACTTTCATATAAAAATAAAAAAATATACATCAACATAACATTTTTGTCAACAATAAGTTGATATCAACGCAGTTTGAAAACAAAAAACAATAAATAAATAAATAAATAAACAAATAAATAAATAAATGCATAAATAAGACAAATATGTTGTAGTAAGAAAAGTGGAGGAAATATAATTAATCCATGTGTAAAGTGTTTGCAATGACAAGCATCCTTCCAGTGAGTTACGTGCAAATTCAGTGCTTTCCTCCAGTGTGTCATTTGTCAAAAAAAAAAATGCTACAGGAACCAGTTTCTCTTCAGTGGCAGCTTTGGCATCCAGCCTCCTGGGAGTTTTCTGCTGTATGCATGTCTACTCCAATGAAAGTCCCTTAGTCCTCAGACTACCATCTCCACCAATCACATCCCTTTGGGATATTGCACTGCCGTCTTCCACAGCGGGAACCGTTGAGAAGAGGACTTTCATTTTCGCGTCTTCTCATCGCCGCCAGTGCGCTGTCCGATTTTACGACTCATTGACCTCGTGAGCTCGCAGTACGTGGCCGACCGCAGAAAGCGGGGGTAGCAGTCTTTCTCCATGAGGAGGTAGATTTTGGTCTGCGCCAGTTCGAAACAGGAGAGGCTTGGCTGCTCCAGGTTACGTTTGGTGATGGCTCTCGTCTCGTGGTCAATGTTGACCTGGAACAGAAAAAAAAATGCAAGGTCATTCCACTAGTCTGTATACAGTCCCGTGTGGCAACATCTTTCCAGCAGAGAAAATAAGAACGCTTGATGGTGAGAACAGTCCATTCAGCACATGTAGGCTCTTAATTTTGCTTTCTGGAGAGCATCTAACAGTGTGTTAAGCTGGGCCATAAACACCCTTCAAGCCTAGTCCGGGCCATTCAAATCATGTTTATTGTGTTCCAGCAAACATAACTATTTGACTGATAATGTATCTAATGGTGTTTAATGATAATTACCTCTCTGGGTGCATCACTCCCGATGTATTCCTCATAGATTTTCTTTGCTTTGACTGACAGCTTGGATGTGGATGTGGTGTTTCTGTAGTCCTCACAGGCCAAGTAGAAAGTGAGGTTTTCTTCACTGTACTCTGACACCAGAAAGGCCCTGAAAGCACACAGCCCATCTGTTTCGACAGAGAAAACAGAGCATTAGTCATTAAGCATACGAAGGAATCACTGTACAATAGCAAAGCCTATGACTCATTGTATGGTCATTAGTGCGCCGGTGTCATTCCTTATCAATCTGGGGACGGTGTGGAAAATGAGCTGTTCCTATATTAATTAATTTTTTAATAAAAAAAAATTCTGACAAATAAATAAAATAAAATAAATATAACGTTGATGTTAAAAGTTTCCTCCCCATGTCTAGATCTCTACAGCGTATTACTATCAGAGGCCCTAGGTTTGAAAAACAAGAGATCTCTGGGACCTCTTAACCCCAAACATATATTGTGTGCTGTCCCACAAAGATTTATATATTGTAGTCAATATTCAGGACCGTAAGAATGCTCTAATCTGCATTTGTGGAGCTAAATTTCAACCCGGAACTTGGTGGAGAGGCCTTGACTGCGTGTCATAAGGACCTCAGGCATTTGGATGGAATATGCCGTGGGCATGAGTGGCACACTTACGTTTGTTAGCCAGGAGCCTGTCAAAGGATTCCTTCCACTTCATGCATTCCTCTGGAGTGACCCTGCTGATGAAGAAACCAGCAAGTTAGTTTTATTACTACACCACAACTGCTGCTTACAAAGCTTCCGGTTACAAACATTGTTAATGAATATGTAAGTTATATTATCTTTTAAAGAGACTTCTACTGAACGGCTCATCGACGCGTCTCACCTCAATTTATCCATTTTGTGTGATAGATCTGGCTTCTGGAAAAGACAGCCAAAACGAGCCTTAAGTCCTTTAGCCCTGGGAGAAGAATCACATTCAGCATTTATTCAATTGCACTTATATTTATTGATGTCATATAGTAGAATAGCAAAAATGTCCTGTGTTCAGGAAATTATGTAGTCTGTTCTTAAAGTGTCTTGCACTGCATAAACTTAAAATTAAATATACAGACATAGACACTTAATTGAAAAATATCTACTGTACTTGCATTTGATAACTGCAAGCATTTTCATTGAAACTTCACTACATATTCTGTGCAATAAAATTCAGATAAGAAATCTGCAATCTAGTATAAAGCATTACTATGAATACAAGTATCACTACATGGATTTACCAGCCAGTAGTACAGCTAAATGCAAACACCAGTGAAGACTGACGTACCTCTCCAAACATGTGCTTGGCAGTGATGCTAGTCCTCTGCACATCGTGATTTCGGCAGAGAGAATGGCTGTATATCCCTCAGGCTAATGCGGCGGTTGGAATTCAGAGCAGAGTGTGCCGAGTGTCTGAGAACGAAGGCTTTATATAGGCCAGCTGGCTCCACGTCAGCTCCGGCCCCAGCCAATCACACCGGTGCTGTGGGTGGACAGCTCTTATTTTTCTTTTGATAATTTTCAATGTTACTTCCCCTCCCTTCCGCCTCCCCCTCCCCTTCCTCGTCACATGTTTGTCCCTTGCATTTTTAATGCCCTGATTTCTTTTTTTTGAAGTAGAGAAAACAGCTTGTGGACTCATAGGAAAAGGAGGAACCAACACAACCAAAAGGCACAACAGTAATCAGGATGCTTTCCATTTGTCTGTTAATAAGGATCCCAGATGTGTCAACCAATGTAGATAAACAAGGGAGATAAATCATTACAATCATTACAGTGTTTTAAATCATTTGGGACACAACATGTTTGTCAGCCAGTACAAATGCAAATACTAACACTGCAACATGATTTCCACAGATAATCTACAGATATCTTTAGTCAAGGTAGTGCAAATTATGGCAAATCTAAATCCAATAATGACAGCTTGGATACAAGCTTGTGTGTAAATGCATTCTCAAGCCAGTTCTCCATTACTGAACTATTCTTTATACCATAATAGGCCTATACCATTATTTTAAAGACAACTTAAATAATCATGAAGAAGTGTAATCCATTCAGTATTTTTATTTACATTAACAATTCACCTTGAAAGATAAAAGCAAGAATTAAAATTTGTAAAAATGTAAAATAAAATAAAATTTTAATTTGGACATAGACAGACTTGTGAAATCCATGTACCACACACCACTGACACAATTTCCAGGACATTTTATGGAGTAATTAATGGAAAGCACGATATAAAAAAGCCACTTGGAGGAGATAACAGAACAGTAAACAGTTCATGGAAAGCCCCAGGGAGAAACAGCTCCTGCAGAAATGTACAAATGATGACGATCAGAGGGATGATAGGATGATGTCAGTCCCCACACAGCCCCCTGTATCTCGGTGACCTGGTGACAAGAAAGGAGATCAGTGAATTAAGGGGAGCAAGGTGGGAAGACCATGTGACCCGCAGTGAGCCTGTGAAAATCCCAGATGACATAACCCAAATGTGAACCTGGATTCAGTAACTGCATTTCCTTAATTCCCAACTGAATATCAGTGGCCATTTTTTTCCCTTGGTGAATTCCAGAAAACTCAACAAGCCGGGTGTGCATAGAAAAAAACTGCACAGTGAACCTACTGTACTGACATACTTAATGAAAAGCAATCAAAAGCACTGTCAGGACTGCGTTTTTATCTGTTTCGATATAGTAGGTTTTTTTCCTGGAATTTAAAGCTGAAAATTGTAATGTTCATGGCGGATCCAGACACGCCTGTAGTAAGAAATTCAGGGCCCTGAAGACCAAAGAAAAATTGTTAGATCAGACCCTTTGAACATCCCCTTAACTTGGGGTCCTGGGTAGCTAGTTCCACTATTCCCCCACCATAATACTTCAGGGCGTAGACCTTGAATTTGGTCAGACCTGCCCATAGTTTTTAAACCACAGCCTTAAATACAGACAGTGTTCTGTATGGAAAAACATCCACAGAGTCAGATCCAAATCACCAAATCGCCCAGTGATACATAGCAACATATTTTGGGTTAAATCAACTGTAACTATATGAGTCACATGGGAATACCTTTTTTATCTCGAAAATGAGGGCATTATCTCAGAACAATTTAAAAGTGAACACTAAGCTGAGCAAAGGCTGAATATGAACTAGGTCACACAGTCACAAGTCAAAATAGAACTCATATTGAATGCACCCCTCGTGTCCTCGGTCAGTAGCACAGAAGAACACAATGCATGCCACTGTCATGTGCCCTAGGAATAAACTATACAAAAATACAAAAGAACAAAAATGCATTGCTTTTCATGATCAATGTCCTTGATTGAAAAGACACTGAGAAGCCCAGTAACCATTATTTCACCTCGGTAAAGAGGAAAAGTAGCTGTGAAACAATTAATTAAATACAATAGAAAATCTGCCTCTGTTCCAGGAACCTCAATTTCCAATCTTGGAAGGCCAAAGCATCCACAGGTTTTATTTTTGCCTGCTCGATGAGCAGTCAACATTAGCCTTTGTAAAAAGTTGTGTATACTCTTTAGCTAATCACTGCCAAAAATTGAACACTGAAATACTGAAACACACAGACTGACTGGAGATTGAGATCCCTGCTTTAGCTGAAGCAGAACCTCGGTGGATGGCATGTAAAGCCTGAGAATGCCACGTCCCACTATCAGGAGAGTCGTTCCAAATCTAGAAGTCGGCTAAAAATACGTCAGGGCAGTGCAGCCCAGTCCAACTTACCTTTCCTCAGACTGAGCAGACTGAGAAATATAATTGCAATATGTTCATATTTGTATTGATATGCCTGTTAAATATTGGCTAATAGCTATTAATATGCTGAGGAGATAAAGTCGATAATATGAAGAAAAAAATAAACCTGCTATTAATAAAAGATGCATACTCCATTTGTTTCACTAAAGATGAGGCTAAAGATTCAAGAATTTTCACATACAGGTTAATCAGGGAAGAGTAACCATTTGGTCTCTAAATTTTCAGTTGAGTTCAAAAATGAATATGTAATTTAAAAAGCTAAAGTTTTCACAAAGTATGTGACCAAACCCATACTTTGGATAAGTGTTTCAGAATTTGACTTCTTAATTTTTTCATCTCATGTTCAAGTACTGTATCAGAGCTACAAAATGAGGTATGTGACAAAGTCAATGTTTTTGGAGATATGACTGCTTGAATATTATGTCTTTGCAAAACAGGAATTTTGCCCTTTCTCGTCATAAAATACACCCTCAAACCATGAACCAATGTATGAAATTGTTATATTTTTCAGAGACTGCACGGAGCTCCTCATGGTAGTGCAAGTGAGGCTAATGGTGGCATTGGAGCTTTACACTACAGCAACAAGCAGTAGTTCTCCTTAAGGGCCTATTAATGTCAGAACAACTCCAAGAGGCTAAGTGGTTGCTAACAGTTAAATCAAGAAATTAAGTACCTGGTCAGTGAGGAGAAAAACGTTACAACTTCCTGAGTTATCGTCTTTTGGTGGGAAGGTTTACAACATCCCTTCATCCGTGGGCACTATGATATTGTGTCAAATATAATTGTTTTGACAGATGTGCTTCTTATGCAAATGGTGTATACAGTTTCACACAATTTACCTCAGTATTCCAATGGGTCACAGCTAATAAGCTTGAACCAGCACAACCTGACATTTTCAGCGCATAGACGCATATACTTATGCAGTCGGCTCCCTTGTACTGATGCTGTCTGTATAATGCACAGTTCCCTAGCAACAAGATTGAAAATTCCCAGCAAGGCTGCAGGGCCCTATTCTTGCTGGTAATGCTTTTGAAATGAATGATGGGAAATATCAGAGAAAATCAGAGATTTTGCAAATAGAATTTTTTTTGTCTTTAATCGATAGTTTTGTATTTTTGAAAATAAGGCAGAACGGGTGCATTTTTTGCTCCTATGTTATGTTAAAAATACTCTAACATCAGTCTTGAAAGAGCAGCACTCAAAGGGAACAGCTGTGTGTTACTTATTAATGCACAGGTGCGGATATTATTCAAATGTTATTTTTCATATAGCAGTGGTAGTCTTTCAATTTACAAAAGGCAATTCTGCTAATGTGTGCAGGTGGCCCTTCTTTAATCTCATGTTTGTGACAAGTACATAAATACCAACCAATTTGAGGCCCTAATGTCTGCTGACACAAAGTCCGGGAAGCAAGCAATGACAGGATGTGATCTACCAAAGGGGAGGGGGTGGGGGGCCGGGGGGAAGAACTGTTCTCTGATCTCTGTAATGAAGCAATTGTTCAGCGATTTTAATTAATTTAAATGTACATTTATGCACTGTTGGAAAATTAATTTCTGAAAACTGAGTAGGACTAGATGGTGTTTGAATGGACGGCAATGATTACCATTTTAATCTGGCTGCAGACTGAGTTTTACGAGCAGCCAAAATTTTATTTCACACCTTGAAAGCATTGTTGAATGTTTTCAAGTACTTAAGGCTTCAAAAGTTATCATGGGTAAATTTCTTAAACCTTAATTGAAGCATTAATGCCCGAGTTAATTCTGAATTGCACAGATTTTTTTTTTTCGTACATTCATTAATGTAACCGGAATTTTGAAATAATAAGAACTTAATTTGATTAAACTTTATTTCCTGTTCCTGAGTTCAGCTGTACAGTAATTTCCTGTTTTCTGTTACCATAGTGAGAAAAGCAATTTCCATAGAAATTCAAAAGAAACCACGCAAGGCATGACGGAAATGTATTCCAGATGCCAAGGTGAAAAATAAAAGTTAGGCTTGAAGATGGTTTTAGTTTTCACTAAATGGCCTCCTATACAGTTCAAACTGAATGATGTTGCTTAGAACACAGTAATGTAAAAAGGTCAATTTATCATTTCAGTTGACTAGTCCATCACTAGCAGATTGCAGTTTCCATGGGACAAATCCAAATGCAACCACACTGAGCCTCAGAGATAATATATTCCAGATGACAAAGGGGTTATGAATAGACAATCTTGTAGTTACGGGCAAGACAGATATTTAAATAGAAATGACAAAAACTACTTTTTTATACCAACGATGAAGAAAGATTCTGAGGGTAAATGATTTCATCCATAGGTAAGAGCAGGTAATGAGTTTTATTTTATGTACCATTTTTCAAATGTCATATTTTTCATATATTGTATGGATAGTTTTCTGCATTTGAGGGACTGAAAATTTGACATCTAATCCGTACAGCACACATATGTGTGCCCGCAGACACACACACACACACACACACACACACAATAGATATACTATTGTTTATAACATGTACATATTGCAATCCATATAAATCTTGTTGCCCTTTGTTTTAGCAACTATTAGACTAAATGTAATTTTTTTTTGATAGTTTCCTCCTTTAGGGAAGACAGGTGCAGGACATCGGAGGGGTTAATTGTTTGGGAACTATGTTTTTGTGTGTTATGTTTGCCAAAACTATTGTCAAAATAAAAACAAACAAACAAAAAAAGAAAACATAAACTGATCAGAAAAGCCAGATTTATTAAGGGAACTGGTGCGAGAGGAGGTTTGACGTGGTCGCACCATCCTGTCAGACCCACAGCCATGACATATCCGCGTTACTCGGCTGACACCAATGACCCGGAATTTCCCGTCTCTTCCCCTTCTCTGCAGGCTGAGGGACGGGGTTGCATAATCCGATAACTGCGACACAGTTTCCTCCTCTAATGGGCTGGCCTGGATGTGAGCCCTGCTGACTCAGTGGTTACATGACATAGAAAAATACACAAAATGGCCCTTCATTGTATTGTGCAGACATTCAAAGTGTGTGATGATCTCCCATTTTCTCCTTCTCAGAAGTAGGGCACATTGGACACTGACAGAATAACTGTTCCACAGGACTATTTCCCAGTCTTTTGTTAACCAAATGTGTAACCCTTTTGCACAATTTTATGTTCTCAACTATATAAAAGCATGATTTAAGATGTGTTCCTGCTGGAGACACACATTTGCAAACTATTATAGAAATTGTGTCACTACTGCTACTATTTTAGCTCCGTTATCAAAATATACGGAATGGTAATACTATGCAAGCTTTCATTTTGTCCTGATAATATTTTTGGTTCCCCTTCAGCACTTTGTGCACCCTCCCTCTGCAGACAAAACACGACTGAGGTGCCCTTCGTAGTGTTTTGTGAAAATGGTGGACGTATCTTTCAAGATTCTTCAGTCTGCGCTTCTGGGCAGACTGAAGCCATCTGCAATGGAAACCACACATTTTCAATTGAATTAAAATGTAAAAACGCAGAGAACTGCTCTAGATTGAAAAATGGTGGCAGGGCAAGAGCAGAACAATGGGCTGCTCCAGTCATAAGAGGAAATTACATGCTGGGAAAATGCGGTCAAGGCAATCAGCAGGATGAGAGGAGAATCAAGAATATATGTTAACAGAGACGGTTATATCAGCAGTAGAGAGAAGTGGTCTATGTCAAGGGTTGTAGGGAAATGAATAAATGAAGAGAAGGCAGGGAAACAGCATGAACAGTGATTAGAAGATTGGTAAGACAGAAGAAGATTTTCCATAAATGCTATTTGGCTGCAAAGGAGTGGGTGACCAGTGAAGTGAAGCAGCTGGGGCAGAAAAAGATTTAAAGTGCAATTCTCCCTGAAATTCATGTATTCATGAGTTGTATTCATGCTTTTGTATGGCATAGATATAAACACATAAGCTCATCTTATCGAGAGCAAAGGAAACCTTGAAGATACTGTTGTGTGTTATTATGTCATCAAAATGTTGGCAAGTGTATGCCAACAGTTCAATTATTTGATTATGAAAACCTATGCATTTTCCATTTTGTTGAATAGTTCCATTTTACAGCGACACAATACAACCAGCAAACATCATTATATTTCTGAAGGGAGAAGTAGGTCACAGAAGTATGAAATTAGCCAGTTCCTAGAACCAGTTTAGTTAATATTCATCAAAATAATTTCCGTTCATGCTAATTTTACTTCACACTTGGGTCAAAGATGATGGTTCAATTAATTACGCCACAAGCACATTATAGGCACTTTTGCATTTTGATGGATCTTACACAAAATTGATTTCTCTTACTCAGTACCTCTTGTCTTAGCTAACTGCCACTGTCCCCATGTTTGATACACTGACTTGCACAGATGCGCACTTGCACTACCACATATGCATATGTACACACACACACACACATACACTGGCCTTCATGCACGTACCAGTATCATCATTTATTTATCATCATTTACGTTAGGAAACCAGCAACTGCTTCCGTGAAGAATTTTCAAAACATGTTACAAACTGAAAGAACCCTAAAAACATAAATAAACAAAAAGGAGAATCACGGGTTGATATTCTCCTTTGGGCCACATACTTGAGAAGTCATTGGAACAGGTGGGCGTGGGCGCCAGAAATTTCCGCTGTGCCGGAAGTTGTGTGTTCACCCGCGGTGAAGATGAAGGCCAGATGAATCACTGGGCTTTTGATCATTCAGAGTTCTGAAGGGCTGTCAATATAAGTCTCGCTTTCTAAAGGCCTGCTGTGTGATAGCACACCAGATGCCCCCTTTTCATGTTATACTGCACTTTTGTGAAAGGGATTGGTACTCTTCAGAGAAAGTGCTTAGAGACCTGTAAGCAATCTGAAGACTAAATCACCTTCAGTGTACGCTATGGACAAAAGTATGTAGACACCTCACATTCAACATCTCATCCAAAATTAGGGGCATTAACACGAGTTGGTCCACCCTTTGCTGCAATAACAACCTCCACTCTTTTGGGAAGGCTTCATACTAGATGTTGGAGCATTGCTGCAGGGATTGCTTCCATTCAGCCAGAAGAGCATTAGTGAGGTTGTGCACTGACTGGGCAATTTGCCTTCACTGGAACTAAGGGGCCTAGCCCAAATCACGAAAAGCAGCCCCAGGCCAAGGGGTGTCCAGATACTTTTGGTCATACAGTGTAGATCTGTTTTGGTCTGTTTGAGGTTTATAAGCTGTAAGTAACACCACAGTGGGGACACTCCTTTGATCATTTAATGTGCTTCTGTGGGTGCAGAGAAGTTACAGTGAATCTTCTCAGCTTTGGTACAGGTACTACTTAGGCTACCACAAGCCTTGCTATAACAACCATTAAATAGTCTTAAAATCAGTAAGACAACAGTAAAGTAAATACAACAACACTGTAACACTGACAGGCGATCAAGAGCTTAACCGAAGACCCAAAACAGGCCCAGTATCATCAGGACACTGAATAAGTGCTCTCAGACCAGAAGCCCATCTAAAGGACCAAGATAAATTGTATTACAAAGGACACAGTCTGCCACCAGTGATCCCAAACATCTGCTGCCCATCTTTAAAATATCATTTTAGGTTTAGTAGGTATAGGTTAAAATTGTGAAAGCATCACATTTGTCCAATTTTGCTGGGTTTGAAACACATTTTACTAAAATGTTTCCTTGCTGAAAAAAGGGTGATCTGGACCCAACGCAGCTTGAAAGTTGCGGTTTGGTTTGGTAAAAACATTGCTGCTATGTTGGCCACTACAACCTTACAGAACCTTACTGCATTAATGTGTTGTGCAAGCTGGGTTGAAGCCCAAATGCTGTCACAGCGTCTGAGTGATGACCTGCAGTCGGAGTATTTTTCCATGGAAAAAGAAAAGACAAGGACACTTTTTGTAAGTTGCCTGGACCTCTGAATTTCCCCTCTCCTAAAATACGGGAAATCTCCTCTGACGAAGGGGGGGGGAGGATATATTTATTCAGTGACACTTGTGACATTATGGGCATTCCTATGATTTCTCCCTTCATCCGAGAGTTTTTTACTCACGAGGGACATGTGGGGTTTTTGGAAAAAAAAAAAGAAGAAATTTCCAGAAGGACAGAGCTTTGAGACTGCACTTTCCAAAAGGGTCTGACCATAGGCTGTTGGCATGCTTTTCTGTGGTCATGTTTTTCTGTGGTCAGGCAATCTGAGCTTAAAGTGCTGGTCATGGTTCAATGACTGTTATAATTTCTTGTTCTTCACATTGGAATCTATGCGATAGATGTATTAAATGTATTAATACCGTAATTCATCTTTTCTGAAAACTATTTACTGTAACAGATTTTCCTTCAGCTGAAACCACAACATCTGGAATACAGGAAGGAATGATAATACAGTGTAGTAATTTGTTAGAGTGTAAAATGTGCAATGACTTATTAGTTACAAAAAAATAATAAGACAAATATAGCAAACTGGTGACATGAGAAAGACTTGTTAATAGCAGACGTGTGGTGGAAGGGCAAATGACTATATGTGTATGTGCTGCTGGGGGGGGGGGGGGGAGCTGCGGGTTGCATAAGAGTGAAGTACAGTGTTCATACTTACTGGACTTTACAGCTAGGATGATGACAGTACGGTGTTCATTTAGGCAAAATTGCAAATAAGACAACTCTGTGATAAATGCAACTTACTTCTTGTACTGTCAGGGTGAAATAGTTGCTAACAAATACATTTTACGGTTCTGGGAGCCCAATATCATTTTCATGGATCATTTTCTAACATAAATAAATTGTTTCAGCACAATTGTGAAGTATTATTCTGTTTGTTCTGGCAAGTGATTGAGTGAACTACGTTATTGGGAAATATTTATTTTTGAGATCGCTTTATGACCTAAATGTAGAACTCATGAAAAAAGTTTGAAATTACATGATGGTGCCTTTAGCCAAGTGGATCTATTTTTAGCTTGTCTTTTCTCTCTACCAAATTCACAATGTCATGAATCGTTAGCGTCGTGTAGCATCAAGTACAGAACCAGATCCTGAGGCAGTTTTTCTTTATTTATTGGAGCGTACACCCATCCCTGTAATATTTATCACCTTACAACAAGGGCAACAGTACTGAATAATTTTCTACTTCAAATCTGGTATGACATTTTTCTTGATTAACAATGGTGGACAGTTCATTGCTTCCAAAGCAAAAGTCAGGAGATTATTATAAATAAATCAGGACTGAAAATAAAAGTTCTGCTTTTATTATAATTTTTTTAAGGAAAATGTACAATTCACACCTTAATTTACAGTAGTAATGTCTTTTATTGTATATACAATTGTCATGCCTGCAGTAGTGCTCACTGTTTGTAAATCTGTACGAGAAACTGTAACTTACAGTAATGTAATTTACAGTAACAATGAGAAACTTTAAAATGGATTTGTGTTTATTGTATTTGCTCATTGATGATCATGCACATTAGACAACAGCTGAACAAACTGTTTACTACAAAACTAAAATATAATACATTGTGTATCCACAACAGTTATGTAGAACCAAGTACATGACACACCCTTGGTTTAAATTTCACTGACTTTTTTGAGGATTACTCAAGTTCCCGGATTGTTTCAGTATAATACTGTTTTTTGTTAAATACTGTAGATAGTGAAGGATAATAGTGGACAAGCAGTAACAGCAACATTTTTTCTCAGAAGATCCCAGGGAACCGCTGCTGATGCTTCCATGAAATGGGAAGCCACGTAGTCATCGTCACCCCCGTGAAAGCCACATCTTCATATGAAAGCAGTATGAAGCAGTAACAATGGGACGGGCACAAACAGCATGTTGTTTTTGTGTATTTCTGTAATTGGGAACATTGCCCAAAGCGCACCCTGCACTCTTCTCCCACAGTGAACTCAAACCTCTTTCATGGGAAATCATTACCATCAATTTTCTGAAAATTCATCCCTCAAATTAAAAATAAATAAATGTATTAGGAGTCACTCATTTTAAAAGACGAACAGGTAGGCTTGTCACAAGGACCTCTGTGGTTAGAAATAAACATATCTAATATGACACACTGTGGGTCATTGAGTGACACAGCGAAAATGACCACTTCGATTATTTTTAAATTTCATTGTTTTCCATGTTCTTTTCTGAGTGTTTTGTTAGAGCTCTGAAATTTGTAATTAAAATGATAGCATGCCGTTTTTAGAAAACATTTTCTTGGACTGAACTGAAACATAAGAGTTTCCCCACAATAGCAAGATTCAATTCAATGAATGTGTAAAATGATCCTTTGGAATATTTCAGTTTACACTTAATCTCTGGGTTAACGATGTGTGTCATAGTAACATTACATTTCTTAATGCTCTTATGAAGTTAACATGAAAAGCAGGTATTGGTGTTTTAAGTGATGAAAGTGATTTCTGGTGCAGCTGTACTTAATTGACATTATGGTCAATCGAGTATCATGCCTTTTACCAAAGCACTATTTTGCTTTGTGTAACCATGCTTAGAAAGTGCCACATAATTTTGAATATCATTACTTTGTGTTTACTTTAGCAAATGCTCTTATCCAGAGTGTCTTAGAGAGCCACTTAGAATGCAAACAAAAGTACATGTATCAGTGTAGTAGTTCCCTTCCTAAACAAATACATGTGCTCTATACTAAGGCATCAATAACACATTCCATGATGTTCTGAATTAATACAATCAGCAAACAGTGCTAATGTAAACAAGAATATTGTAACGATTCCAGCACGAGACAAGCAGGTGGATTGCACTGTTGAGCCATTAAGCTCATTTATGAACACCGAAAGAATGTAGCTTAATTACAAGCGCAGGATGAGTAGAACTGGCCAAACTAGGCTGCAGGAACTGGCCCCTAGCACTGACTTGGTTCTCCTTAAGTACACAATATGCGGCCTCTTTTGCAAATCAGCTAAACAAATAATAGTGGCACATAACTGGCTAAACAAACAGACCAATAAGCTACAGAGAATGAAACCAGGAAGTAACATGGAACAAGCTACAGTAACTAGCCAGCCACCACAACATGTTGTGATTAGCCACCTGCATGATATAATAGTGTGGCAAACACGCCTGCCACAGGCCACCGAAGTGGCTTTCCTTGGGGCCCTCCAGCACAGAGACACAGGGAGATGATGTTAAAACAGTCCACATTTATTTCATGAGGGTTTGGCAAGATGGTAACAGCCAAATGAGCAGATGTTAAACCCTGTCATGACAGAGAGCCTCCCTGGTGTGGGTGGGGATGGCAGATTTAACCTGTGCGCAGTGATTACCTCACTACGCACAGGTGCAGCCACTCCTGTTCCTGGGTCCAATTAGCCTGGCCAATTATCTAATTCTTAACCAATTATCCAATTGGCCAGGTCTAATTAGCTTGACCCAGGGCAGGTGTGGCTGCTTAAACCAGCCATCCCCACACCACAAATAGGTTCTTTTTTCTCAGAGATCACATGCATGTGCATTTGCTGGCTATTATGTGCTGTCACTTTCAAAGTGATGACCTTCAGTGTTCACAAGATCAACTCTGAAGGTCAGTTCCGTACATGTGATGGTTAAGGGCACTAAATGATTGAATCCCTATTTATTCTAACTCAAACCAGTCTTTTTCTGTGTGCTGTTACAAGCATGTGGAACCCCCAAAAAGAAAAAAAAGCAAATAACATCTACCCCAGTGCAAGGGGGACCTTGACATTTATGTTTGCCACTTAGAATCTAAAATATAAGCAATGTGCATGCTGAAACTGTGAAAAGGTATATTCATTAAGTGTCACTTCAGTTACTGTGGTCACATTAATGACAATTAAGTCATTCTTAAGGATGATATTGAACGGAATATATGTTCTTATATTTAAATGAATATTTTTGTTGAAGTTCATGCAGCATACATGTGTTTGTGTCTGTAGTGAGGGCACGTGCCTTGCTATTTGTGAAACCTTTTGACAAATCCATTTATTCAGAAAGACGTCAGGCGAGTTCTCTCCAGTGAGTCATGAGGCAAATGGACTCGTGCGGTGCTTTAAATATAAATGCATCGTATTTCAGTCATAATAGGTTGGGAGAGTATGTTTGGAGTGTATTTAAGTCCAGTCCAAGTAGACGCAACAACCTTTTAACAGCATAGTTCTGAAAATAAGCAAGCTATTTTGTCTGTTTGCTTGAACATTGCGCCATGCTTTTTGTCCTCCTGACACCCCCCCAAACCACGCTGGGTTCACGATTTTCTGCATCTTGAGTGTATTTTACATTACGCTTCCCACATCACACGTGTGTATTTGTTTTCTTTCTTTTTTCTCCCTTTTTCTTTTTTTTTGCCAGGCCCATTCCTTTCACCCTATTTTCAGTCAGTAAAAGTACTAGTAGACCCAGCTGCAGTCTTCATCACAGTGTGAGAACAGAAGGAACATTTCAAACTATAATAAACCAAACATTTTTCAAAGTTGTTTAGCATGGCAAAAAAGGGGAAATCCATTACATTACATTACATTACAGGCATTTGGCAGACACTCTTATCCAGAGTGACGTACAACAAAGTGTATAACCATAACCAGGAACAAGTATGACGAAACCCCTAGAGAGAAGTACCGGTCCAAGTGCAGGGAACAACCGCATAGTTCAACTTGGACCCTGAAGGTTAAACTGATTAGCACTAACAACGAGAACGGCAACAACGCAGTCTATGGAAAAAATACAAGTAGTTAAGACAGTTAATGCACCTAAGTCACCTACGAAACAGCTGCCTAGTTACAACCCTAAGCTTACAGTCATTTACAGGGGGGTAGGGAGGGATGGGGAGAGGTGCAGTCTGAAGAGGTGAAATCAGTGAAATCCAAAGTTCACTGATGAAAAATCTTGAAATGTGAGAAAAATATGAAGGATAGAGCTTACGTTCCAGTTGTCCAAGGCACTGTTATGTGAAAGAGGAAGAATATTAATAAAATCCTTCTAAGCATGCATTTTATTGGCATAGATTAATACTATAGATTCTTGTCAGCGAGCTTTGGGTTTGGATTAGTCAACAGCAGCTCTTACTGATCCAGCAATCTCCCTTGAACAGCTGAGCAATCCTCCAGTCAGTGAACTGTGCAGCTCAACTGAAGGACTGGGGACCTGAGACCTGAGATGCATAAAGCTTAGAAAAATCACTTTAAAGACTAATTCAAGCCTAAAATGTTAAATAATTATTTGCTAAAACTTAAAACACCTCTGGATTTCCCTCAATTCCATGGCAAGTTAGGGGTGTTTTTTAGGCTAAAGAATATTTGAACATTAGTCTCATTCTTACTTCAAGGAATAAAAGTAAATTTCCATAATGCTTAGAATTTTTGCACTTTTAAGAATACAGTTTCACTCTGTGAAGCTTCATAGATGTGGTACTTAGCCCGCAGCTTGTGGGAAGTTAAGAGCTTTCCTTGATTGGCATTGCTGCGCATTTGAACACACAGCTCTGTGCGTAGTGAAGAGATGAAAAGCAAAATGTGATAGCAGTCCTTGAAGTCATATTAGTTTAGAGTGCAGCAGACCAGAAGGTTCCATTTATTGACCTATTTCTTTTGTTTGTTTACCATAAATTTGTATCTGAATGGAACTTACATGTTGTCTATATTGTGCTATTGACTGAATGTCTGTGTTTGTGTTGTCTGTGTCACACTGTTTCCTAACTGTATGTGAACAAGTGCCTCTTCTTAAAATGCAAAGCAAATTCCTGAAGTGGCAAATAAAGTATTCAGTTCAATTCAATGATGTATTTTAACTTGGAATTTTTGGAGGTTTTCATTTTCAAATACATAAGGCATACCAAACACACTTTTAAAAAAGCCCATTCATTTATTTAACATTGATGTTTTTAAAGATCATATACACTAACATAGAATTTTTTTAAGCTGGGCTCTTGCACTAGCTGGCTTCAATTTCAATATGTCAGGCAGACCAAATTGCACACTGGTTGACTGGCAACAAAAGTACTAGCTGTTGCTCATAGCTGCAGAGGGGGCGGGGGGGGAAAGGGTACCGCCTGATTGCAATCGAAATGGCCATTATGTCCTCGCATTATTCAAATGAAGATGAAATGCCATTAATCAGGCTGAGCAGGAGGCAAAGTGGAGGCCTGTAAAAACGCACATTAGTTCTCGGCATCCCACGTCACCGGAAAAAAAGCAAAAAGCAAAAAGCAAAAGAAGGAGGTTTGCCGCGGGAGCCTACAGTCGAACGCGTCACAAATCAAAGAGAATACTTCCAGGAAAGGGGACCCCACAAAGAAAAGCTGATGTGAAATGATCCACCCACGCGGCCTCCCAAGGACGTCCACCTTTTGTCGGCGCCTGCGGGCCGTCGAGTGCAGTTCCGTGGCTTTTCAGCCGCTCGCGCACAGCTGATTCTCCAGGCGGGTGACTAATCCCACAGGAAACTTCCCTTATAGGTAAAATGTTACAATTCCCCGCCCCCCGCCCCTCCCCAAGCAACTTCAACCCTCGCTTCTTTTAATGGTTTAGTCTGTTGAGAAGATACACTTGTATAATGCCTTTCATACAGTACAGCCTCTGCCTCACGGGCCATCTCCTCTGTGTAGTGAGCAATGGAGAGAGGCTAATATATTGAGTGTGACTCAAAACTGTGCATCACAGGTCTTTTTTTTAAGGTATACATCTGCTCCAAAGCACAGCTTTCTTCCCTAACAGATCTAAATGAAGTTGTTGATCACTGTAAACATTTTGTCTCTTCGTGACAGGGATAGCGATGGAAATTGCTCAAGGTTTTTTTTAATTTTTACATTATTTTGGCATAAAACAAACATCTGGGCTACAAAATTTAACAAGCACTCCGATCCAGTGAAACATATGCAAATTTCATGTACAACACATTTTTTTTACATTTGGATGTTTTACTAAAGCAATTCAGTTTAAGTATCTTGTCACAAGGGCAGTGACCCAGCTGGGACTCAAAACTCACAAGCTTGAGGTTACAAGCCCAGTATGCTACTGTAACCATTATACTACACTGCTGCCCATGAAGATTGACCTACCACTCAATATTTTGCACAGTGCTGTCTGCAATCATGTCTCAGCATTTCCTAGTGAATGTTTTTCAGAGGGATATCAAAGCACTGATTTGAACAATGTGAAAATCATCCTTATCCCCACAACAGACAGTTGAAAAATTGTGCAGTGCTAACATGGCAAAATAAGAATAGCAGAACATGTAAGCATTAATGAAGCTCTGCACCCATCCACATAGACAGCACTGGCAGGCCACTACAGACTTTGTTTCAAAGATGGACTTAAAAGCCATTACACTCAGCACTGCTAAGCACTCACGTATCTTTCAGAGGTCTTTTCATTTTAAGTTTAAACTTGCCCAAAGCTCTTTGACAAGCACTATATGCTTCATTGTGCATTTTGCAGTGACTTCCTGTGACTAAAAGTATAGCATCCTCATGCACTTTGGTGCACAGTGTCGGGTCATGAATAATGCATCTGGAAGAGACTGTTCAGAGACATAGTCGCATGAGAAAGCGACTAAGTGACTGATACTGTCGAATGGTACTGGTACATCCTAGGTTTTAAAGATAAACTGTGATGTTTTGCCGAGTTATGCTGATCCATCATTTGATGATGTGGAAGAAAATCAAGATTCTTTTGTAAATCACAAAAAAAAAAAAAATATTGATGACATACTTAATAAGATATGCCAAGTTTTTGAATGAATAAACATTTATTCTATTCATTTTAGTCAAGCATTCCAACCCATTCATGACATCAGGATAAGTGAACAAAGAAACTTTTCACACACTTGATAGACATCTGAACTGCTCATGGAACAACAACATTGCAATTGTAGTCATAATATTCACGCATTGTAATACATGAAATATAAAGCCGTACACAATGTCTGGTTTTAGTATTGTAAATTTGTCTAGTAGTAAACCATAAAAGCCCCCCCCTCCCAAACTGTCTAAAATCTCACAAACAATCCAAATCGCTAACTTTGGAAAAATGGTACAGTTTCCCAGAGACTCACATAGTTCTAGGGTGACTGCCACATCCTCTGTCAGTCACAAAGAGCACAGACTAGGATGTGCATCCTCCATGAAGTCATTTGCCACCTGCTGCTTCTTTTCACTCTACAATTTTGCAGTAAGCTTGCTGGCTTGCACAGAGGGCGTCTAATACAGCTGGTGCAGCCAGACTGCTTGTAAACCATTAACCAGAAGAGTCACTCTTGTGTGATGAGGCAGTGACTGCCCTTCTGAACGAAATCACTCCCTGTCTGGGTGCAATGGCTAATTGTGGGACTGAAACAGTTAGCAGCCCTCCTGAATTACACACAAACAAGTGACCATGTGATTAAGTCAGTGGCAAAACCACCAGACGATCAAAAAGGCTGTTAAGCATTTCCTTGTGGACCATTAGATCTACTTCCCCCTGTATGTACCCACCATAAAACTGACATCTAGAGGGGTGAAAATCTAGGCTGAGAGATGTTCTGACATCAACAGACTAAGTTAACTCCAATATAGCCCATGTTTTGCTGGTATATAGCCTGGCTACATCCTAGTTGGCTATAAAACATTCACTTTCAACCAAATGTGGCCAGATACTTGTTTTTCCTGACTTGTCTCCACAAAATTGTTCACTGGGTCATGATGAATGATAGAACCTTCGTTTTTTTATTTTTTATTACTGCATTCAGAAATCCAAAATAGTTGAACATGCAGTATATACCAGGCTTGTCATAAAACATTTTTAATCTCTGTGTTTTCCTCAGAATTGCATTTGTAAGCCACAGAACTGATTCTAAAAAATGTGTAATCTTATATGCAGCCCTGGACTCAATTCATGTTAATCTTATAGCAAGGCCATTGTTTCAGGATAGTACTGTAATTGGACAGTTCATGACAGCGTTCTAGAAGTTGTTTGCTGTGATAGAAGCAGCATAAACCAGTTGAGAGGGAAAACCTTAGTTCCTCCTCCGCACTACAACATTTATAATCACTTGGGTTCCCCTCGCTGAATAAAACTGGTCTGAATTTTCATGGCAATAATTCACGGCAGAAGAGAGATTAGACCACACACCCAATTAGCGATGCGCTGACACGGAGGAGAGAAATTTATGGCTGAAGCGCCCACATAGTGTCTGTTCCCTGTAAGGGACGTGGAGATCCCCTGATGGTCTGGGAGGGAGGATGGGCATCTCACAGGGAGTCGTGAAGCATCTTTCCAGACATCCATTTTGCTGAAGAGCTGAAGGGGGTACCCCTGACAGCAAGAAGATCCTGGGTTTGAATCCGGCCTGGGCCTTCCTGTGTAGAGTTTGCATGTTGTCCCCGTGTCTGTGAGGGTTTCCTCCGTATACTCTGGTTTCCTCCCACAGTCCAAAGACATGCAGGTAGGCTAACTGGAGACTCTAAATTGCCCATAGGTGTGAGTGAATGGCTTGTGTGCCCTGTGATAGATTGGCAGGCTGTCCAGGGCGTATTCCTGCCTCTTGATCATTTTATAATAACTGCAACTTGAATGTGAAAAATCTTTTCATTAAAATTATATGCCATAAAATGTGTGTGCAATGATTTACCAAGAACAGCATTCATGTGAATATTTCCAAAAAAAGTTATCTTAATAAAAAAATTAATAATTGTCTAATTAGGCTGGTTACAGCTACATATATGGATCAGTATTAGGCTTAATATAAAAGTGGCTATGATTAAATGATTTGTGTATGACGCTCTTATGAATTAAGGAGGCTATTTGCAGAGACGATTTTAGGAAGATTTGACAAATTGCGTTTTTTTTCTGGTGTTTAAAAGCCAGGACCATCCTTACCATTTTGCTCTCGTCAGTCTCAAAATCTAGTGTTCTAGACACAAGAGTGGGGCACTAAAATGTTTTGTTTTAACAGTATAGGGATGAGGGTGACAGGTTTTGTGTTGGTGGTGGATTTTAACTGAGCTGCAACACCATGGAAACCATCCGTTAGTCTGCTCGTGCGGAGGAGGCTGGCTGCCCACTCCCACACCTGACCTTTAATGAGAGGCCTGGCCCAGCAGTCTCCCACGGCAACCTTGGAAGACTGCCTCTCTGTTTTCAGGTGCCATTATTACAGCACAGGAGATCGGCTCTCCACATGTTTGCCAGCTCACAGATAAGATGATTACTCACCCTGGGTAAGTCCTCAGAGGGCGGTACTGCCTCCATACAGTGAGCCAGGAATGTGTCTGTACATTCTAATGAACAGCTTTTCCTTGAGGACAGGCAGAAAGCGTTTTTGACAACCTTTTTCAGATGATTCTGACATTAGCTATCGTGCAGTAGAACTGAAAATGAGAAGGAAACAAAAGCTGAGCTGGCAGCCGTCCTGCGGGAAAGTGTGTGCACAGGGGAAGAGACCACATCATAGATGCCTTAAAACATTGCAGCATTGTGAGTAAGTCTATGCAAGCATGAGGGGTGTGTGGGCATGTGCAGGTGCCTGTGTGTAATGTGAAGCAAGGTTTTTTCCCCCCTGTAATATAATTTGACTTAGAGAACCTACTCATTATGAGCCATGACTTCTTTTTTTTGACCAGTTTTCCCCACATTTCTCCCAACACGAGTGCTCTTTGACCAGTTTCATTGATGCCAGATTGGGAGGGGTACATACAAAAATCCGTCTGTTCTTTTGCCAGTTCTTTTCTTGACTGAGCAGTCTACCATTTGAACTGCACAGTTACTGCATCAGAATTGATACACAGTACAGTATAATGGTTAGGGAACTGAGCAATACCCATAGCAAGGCGCTTCAGCTTAATTGCTTCAATAAATATCCAGATATATAAATGGATTGTCTCAAAAAAAAAAAAAAAACTTGGTAATGGATGTGGATGAGAGCATCTTCTTAAATGCATAAAGGTGCAACTGGCACAAGCAGACTGCAAATGCTTAGTTGATCTGAAGAGCTACTCTTGTGTGATACGATGGCAACCATAAAGCTATTTAAATATAAGAAGAATTTAATAGCTGACTCTCAGTTACAGACTTATGAAATGTAAAGAAGAGAGTCAATTCTTGCATCCATAGTTGTATATACTAACTCTTTAGGCACTCTGGATAAGAGTATATGCTACTGTAAGTAAATACTACTAAATATAATTTAGGTGGAAGAGAACAATAACTTCCTCACATAACAGTAACAATCCTCACATACAGAGAATGGAAAAAGCCTTAAAGGATTCCTAAATTGAGCTCAGATACATGGAGTAATTCCAAAAAAAAAAAAAATTATGAGGGAAAGAAGAGCATTTCTTTTACTTGTCTTCTTTATCTTCATTTCACTCTATTTTGAATCCCAAACTTTGTTATGTTGCACTTTTCAGTTCAAATAGTAAAGGTAAGAGAGACAGTTATGTATGGACTAGATACATGGGAACTTGAAAGAGATTGAAAATATATATTTTTGTGTCATGAATAATTCAATGCAAGATAAGAGAACAGCGGAACTGAGAGTATTATATAAAATATGCATGAAAATTGAATACAAGCCTTTGCGATCTAGCTTCCATTATAACCAGGTACAGAGCTGAGTTCCTACATGTGGAAGGAAATTCTCTGGGTCTCATCCATAAAATATAACTGTCAGATCAGCCTGATTTTTCAGAAAGAAAATGGAACATTCCCATATTTTTAGTAGTTGAACAAATGTCTGTGAATAACCACCTACTTGTTAGAAGTCCATCTTAAATTGTAAATGTTTTTTTTTTTAAGTTTGTTTGTGGAATATTAAGGGTTTATCCACTCAGGTTTTTACCCGGTATACAGTATCTGTATTCAGTAAGTGGTAGACCATTGGAAAATGGACCTACCTATTTCTTTATATATTGCAGTTGAGCAGAGTAATTGTGTAATTTATTGAAGAGGGTAAATTATCACAATGCACAAACAGAGCAGGCAAGGCAGGGAAAATAGAAAGAAATAATTCAGTGTGTCCTCTTTAGAGGACCAACTCTCTGATGGCCCAAGATTAGAGAGAACGAGCAGGTCAATCTGTCAGTCCCTTGCACAATGATCTGATGCACAGACAAAATGGCTGTCTGTGACCTGAACCCTCCCGCAGAAATTAGCACACAGTTTCATTGTCTACAAAATCGGTTTAATGAGACTGAAAATCACATGGGTAATATTTCTTACACAAACAACTGTCTGTTAACCTTTAAGGTTCAGCATTTGAAAAAGGATGTGCATGCTTAATGGATCAGCAATTAATAGACATAAACAACTTATTATGTTAGAGTGAAGTGGCTGAGTGCCATAACAATACCTTCCCAGATAAACATTATATTAAAGACTCTCGATTGCATTTGGAAACAATCAACAATACGGTTGGCATACTGACACATGGGAGTCAATAAAGGGAAATGGAGAAGAGGCAGTCACTGCTGACTCATCTGATGGAGGATGGAAGCTTAAATCATACCCTGTGATATATGACCAGCTAGCCAATATAATCAACATATGTGAGCCGATTGTGTTAATGTGGTTGCACAGTGAACTTCACTAATTATACTGTAAATAGTTATAGTACAACCACACTTAAAGGCAGTAGAAATGAAATGACCTATGCCACCTACAACAAGTATTGGTAAATTTCCTATTTTCCACATTAGGATTTTGCTTCAACAAGGTTGAGGAAAACCATTCCTGCTGCTTGGTCCACAGCCTAGGGCTGTTCAGTATATCATCAACTTCACCTGGTTCATTAGACACTGAGACATTGCTAGGGATCTGTATAGGTCAGTAAGTATGACCGTGAACTGACAGTCCCTTTGGTGACCGAAAGGCAGTGTATTCACTTGAATGCTCTTTCAGTGCCATGGTGCCATGTGGGTTTATCCTTAGATTGTAAAGGTATTAGTAAAGGCAGTAGCAGTGTAATTTTGAACCAAGGAAAAAAACTGCTTCACTTGGACTGCCAGTCTAATAAGAGATGCAATTACCATAATTTTCCACAATGTAGCTAAATAGCTTTAGCTTAAATAAACATGAAATATGAAATTAAAAAATAACACTGCTCATGTTTGAATGAACTAAAATCAATCATTTCTGGGTGAATAATGGCCAGGATTCAGTCAACATTCATCCTTAACTTTAGCATTGATTAACAATGACCACTTGCACAAATCAAAGTTAAAGACAGTGATGGATAAATCAAGTTTTTATAAAGATAATATTCTTCAAATAAAAAAATGAAACAATAATAATAATAATAATAATAATATTACCGTCTGAGAAGTGGGTGCAGTATTAATTTAATTAATTTAAAGGTAAGGTTGGCTGATATTGTAGGTGAATCCCACTCAGTGGCTGCCATTGAATCATTTTTCATCGGTCTTAGAAGTGTACTCAGTATTAGAGAAGCAGTTCCTATCAGGTGGGAAAGCATTACCTGTCCCCCATCTCTGGCTACTGCATTCTTGTATGATTGATCACACCAAAGTGTGTAATTTTTATTTCAACCAAGTTGTACAGCACTGTCACTGTTTCTCAGCAAACGCCATATTCTCAGTAAGTACCACCATAAAACTTACCTTGATAGTAAACTTATCAAGTCTTTGACACCCTGGGGATGGTGTTAGATGTTTTTTTTTTTTTTTACAGTTCCTGAGAGAGGCACAGTATCATTCACTCTTGCTGCAAGATGTGCTGTTTTTTGTTTTCACCTTGGAATCCGCTGTCAATTCAGAACCAAGAATCAAAGTGATTTAAAGTGAGTAATCAATTGCTTCAAGTAATCAATTTAGCGTCGAGTAACAATGAAAACCTGCAAAGGCAAGATTGAATGCTAGACTAAACATTTGGTTATGTAACTTAAAACTATATATAATATTATATTTTACTTGAGGTGCACTGTAATAATACCTTGGCTGAACAAATATAGCTTGTTCATAGATATGCCATAGTAATTATTTTATATATAGTAGTCATTTTAAATCAATCAATTAGTTATTTGATCAGAAAATGTATGTATTTTATATTTTGTTTTTCATTTCTAAGAAGCTCTTACAGCACTTCATAATGGGCACTTTTCAGAAGGAATACAAAACTGAAAAAGTAGGATATTTTTTGACCTACCTACCTATTATGTAAAACATCACTGTGTGTCCTGATTCAATGTACTGAAGCTATGATTATCAGAAATTACTGCAGTATTACGTTGCATTTTTATTACAATTTTTGTGAATATCAGGCAAATACATTGTCACTAGAAATCCCAAAATTACAAATTGGTCAAGAGCTTTTCCAACATTTCACTGTTGACCATTTTAAGTCTTCAGTATTCAAGAACTTGGTATGAATCAACAGTGTCCCCCAGTGGCAGAGAAAATAAAAATAGCACATGCAGTTCAAGAAATTGACATTTGCAGTGCAAATCGGTTCTCTTTTGATTTATCGTGAATTAAATCAGTGTTCAAATGTTTACAAACCATTAATTTAACAAGATTTAGCTCTTGATAGTACAAGAATCAAAATGGATCAGAAGTGATTTTTTTTTCCTGTATATTATAGATTTCACAAGTCTATATAAGTACACAGGCATTTCTGTTTGCAGGGTTAATATGCTGCAATCATTGCACTGTACATGCAGTCTTTAAATAAAAAGACAGTACAGATTGTAAACTTTCATATTTTGTAGCATTCAGCTAAATATTTTTCAGCAATGCTACTCTCGGCTGTCATGAAAAAGAGTTTTAAAAGAAATCAATATAAATTCTCACCAGTTTAACTTAAAAGGGGCTTATCCGCCATTTAACCAAATTGCTGACTTTGTAAAATAAACAAACTGTTTAATTGTTTTATTTAATTTAATGATGTAATTTGAGTAGATTTCAAAACAACAAATACAATGCCTTGGAACGCAAAAATCAGTGGATTAATCTGATTAAAGGCAACATCTCTTTTTTGTACAGCAGTCTTGTCTTTATGAAAGCACACCCAACGGTCTGACCTGATTTGTTGTGCCGTAGTTGTCCACATTTTCAGAGCATTAGAAAAATATGCTTTTGCCGGTGGTTGTACCATAAGTCAAGATTAAATTGAATGCAATGGTTATCATAATATACTAATTGTCCAAAATGGTGAGATCATACATATTATTTCATTTCAGTTTCACAGTTCACAGTAGTGATGTAGTGTATGTGGTATAACTGTATACTGGAAGAGTTTTAGGCCAGTCACAGAAAAATGTTTACAGAAAATGAATGAAAACATTAATGGATAATTCCATAAATATAATTTCTTGACCTGCGAAATATGATTTACATATTTTGAGTACATTCAAAATATGTATGCTTCATAATTTTAAGGTTTCTGTCTATTCCTATGGCTCATGTTGTTACTCTGTCTTCTACGAAACATGCTTTATCAACCAATTCATTCTCCAGTACTAATTTTTAAAAAAAATCACTTTTATTTTTCTTGTTGCTTACATTTTAAATCTGACATTAGAGGAATATATACACATTCCAAAATGTGAAGATTAACAGCACAGCATCTGTTTTCCCTTTCTGAAAACCTAGTGAATTAAGGGTTATAATGCACTCTTGTGGTCATTTCAGAAAAAACAGTCACTGCAGACTCACACTGTGTGCGTGTTTGTGTGTGTGTGTACATGTGTGTGTGTACGCGAGAGAGAGAGAGAGAGAGAGAGAGAGAGAAGCAGCATGCACATGTTGAATTGTCGGGCTTGTAATATTTCCAGAGCGGACAAATGAAAAGATTTTTATAACTCTTTTTTCAGCTCTTCTCTCTCAACTGGTTAAAATGATAGAAAACCGGTAAAAACACAAATCTGTTCCATGGAAAAGGGGAATAAGCAAACAATTATTAAATTACCAACTAATTACTCAATTTATTTCCGAGTACAAGGGTTAAAAGACTAAAATATGATAGATACAAATAAAAAAATAAATAAATTTACCATAGATGCTAAATCCAGTCAGTAATTTCTATGAATGACTGGCATTCTGGAGAGTGAACTGTGTATTGACATTGGTCCAGAGAGATACAAAATTAATCTCATCTTCTTTGCCCAGCTGCAGTCAAAATGGTGGAGGCACAGATTAGTAAATAAATTGCAATATATATAAGAACCATAAAAATAAGAGGTAACCAACCTTTCTATGAATACTCAAAGTTTCCTCCTGCTTCCTCAGAGTTTGTGTAATGACTCTGAGCTTAATACATAAGCAAGTAGTGTTCAAAACAGACAATAAACAACTGCTTAATTGCTTGCTCAGAATATAGTTGGAGGCACACTATGAAAATAAAGGTCTCAGTTAAACTTGGGAAGACAATGGGAAGACTCAACATGGTAGCTGGTAATTAGATTCAGGACTGCTCCCCGCTGACCTTAGGCTTCTTTCTGTATCTCCCTGATAAACAGGGAGGCTCAATCTACTGCTCAGTACATTGCCGCGTTCTATTAGAGGAATATCTACTCTTTATGGGGATAGGGAGAACCGTCTTGGATAGATAATAACTCCACCCAATTAGTGTAGCAATCTGCGGCTACGAAGAGATAATTGCACTTTCCGCCTTGGGGAAATGAAGAAGTACATTCAGCCCACAAAGTTCCTATACTTGGGTTCCATCGCTGTTGTTGACTGCAGATACGTGGCTGGTGGCTTTTGCACTGGATACTGTACTGCAGAACACCCATGAATTCTTTATTAGTGTTCACATAATGAATCTGAAGCCAGTAAGCATTACTATATCTAGAATCCAGTGTTTCTGAGTCCTCTCAGAGTTCCCTGTGAAGACTATAATGAGCATACTCCACTACTCTATGGCTACAAGTCATTCCTGAAATCTGTCCTCTGCTTTTCTGTTCCTTGGACTGTATCGTCTCTTTCAGATGCCACAAAAATGAATCTGAGTCTCTGCAGCATTCTTGTGCGATGGTTTATTTTCCAGCCATCCCTCAGATGTGTTTTCTTAATAATCTCCCAGACATTTTCTCTCTTGGGATACATTATTACACACATTGGTGTGACAAAAATATTCTGGTCTTACTTTAAGTCAGCAAATCACAATGCTAAATACCTTTAAATTAATCAAGGCCTCTTATAGTCCCAAAGGTAGGATGCTGAATTTGCAAGGGCCAGCTGTTGCCGCACAATTAGTCTACTATTATCTTTTGGTGTTGTTATTACCTAATGGAAGCCACTGGAGCCACTCAGGATGAAGGCAGTAGGATTAGTTTCACCGAACAACTGTCATTCTAAGCAATTTTTCCAATTACCTGTAAATAGATATTTTTTTGAGACAAACACTTCAGAGGAAAAGAAGTGGTGACTCACTACATGAGACAGCTATATCATTATATCACTACTAGTATAATTATGGGGGGTGGGGGGTGCTAAATTCCCTAATTAATTAATAACTAATTAAGGAACTAATATTTTTGCAATAAATAATGCATTGCCCTAAGCATTATAGTTTTTGTGTATTCAGTAAATAAGGAATTGGACGTATTCAATGTATAAAATGTAATGTAATTTGAATTTAGTGCAACGAAGCAAAGACCCAGGAAATGTGTGAAAATTCCATTTGATTCACTATATTTTGTTAGCTTTTTTTATTGCTTACCCCGTTTCATATTAAGTATGGTGTGTACTGTAGCATTTCAAACTCACACATTTTTATCTTCAATAATTAGTGAATAATCACAACTCCAACAGGAGCATAATAATTTCTCCCAGTAATACATTGCAATTTTATTATTCTATTCTGAATGTTTCTCATACTGGCTAGCAAATATTTTCTAGAAGCATACTGATGTCTTCTCTTCAGCACTTATCTAGCATTGCTAATCACTCTTGCACCTCTGTCCACTGTGCGTAACGGTCAATGATTTGACTCCACCATCAATGGATAGTCCATATTTATAATTGAATTCCACAGTCATGAATGTAGCTTTCAAATTAAACTAGGCATCTCTAGTGTTTTACAAACTAAAACATTAGAGATAAATATGCTATTTCTCCTTTTAATTTTTCATGGGAATGAGCACCATCAGAGCTCACATGTAGAATCAATGCTAGGTGCTTGTCATCTGTAACTGCTGGTATTCTTGTTAGTGCTTCTATTACTTACTGGAATAATAGCATATTAATAATAAATGGTTAACCTAACTGGGCAACAATAAATAGTATAAATGTGTGATATATGGTGATTGGATCTCTCCTCACAGAAAATGCATTGATAAAACCTGCCATGACAGAATTCATTTGGAACTACCCTATGTCCCACAATTGGGGAAGCTTGGCCACAGTACAGGCTACATTTAATAGAAAATATAATGTGCTTGTGAATCTGTCAGTTGACATAACGCAACGTAATGATGGGTTACAAAGTGACTCAGACAGTCAAGGTGTTGCCTTGCCCTGATGTCGCAGGTTCGCACCTGGGTCATATCATAATCTCACTAAATACATGAAGTTGGCAGCAGTGGGAGTTATTCTGCCAGGATTCATTGGGTTATTGCTGTATTAGTACCCCCAAAATAATCATCAGACAGCAATAGATTATCAGATATTGTCAGAGAGAGATGCACATATCCTCCAATCATTGTAAACTCTCCTGCGGCTGTGGTTCCACTGCTAAAAATGGTCCCCAGTTCATAGCCATGGGTTTTTGTGCCAGTCAGCTGCCACAAAAATATAACGGGCAACCCTCTTGGAACCTATGAAAAGTACAGTGCAGTGAGAAAAGTTCAATTATTCATGAGCTTAACCAACAGCAGGTTATTTTCCCATCTCTCTCATATTCTCTATTCTCCTTTGTGATGGCGAACACCTGTGCCTTTACCCTGCTTGTGAAAACAGGGACAGATCTAGTTCCCAAAAGCTCAATTCATAATCCTGTCATAAACATTTCATCACACCTGCACACCCACTGCGCACCCCCTCTGTGTCGGCAATGCATCACGGTGGACCTTATTACAGGTGACTTTCCTCCTCCTGCTCTAAAACTCCTGGTTTTAAAACCCAACACGATCTGTAAGGCCCTTAAGCCAGTTGCCTCCCCCCCAGACCCCCCCCCCCCCCTCCCCAAACTCAAACTATAGCTTGCGGCAGTTTCCAAACAGCATTGGCCAGTAAATCAATAATTTAATTTCCCGAAAGTATGATGACCTGAAACCAGTAGGTACTGTACAGAAATATGAGTTTGTTGCGAGCTACATAGAGAGTGGGGAGAAAGAGACATTCATCTTGTTTTGCCTCAAAACACAGAGCATTCTGAAAATCTGAAGATACACCACAATTTGTATTTCTACAATGACTGCCAGCATTTCAACAGAATAGGAGGATAGTTTTCTGACCTTATTGGATGGCGAGCATTTAAATGTCGAAGGGGTGGCATTGTGCGAACTTGGGCAGTGGAAGAGACAGCATGGCTGAGGGGTTTAATTTATAAAAATACCCTTAGAAAAAATAGCTTTAATTGCTAAATGACTGAATAAGTCATTTAAAATAAGTGATAATAATGACTAATAAAGCAAGTTCAACAACAGGTTAGATGATATTACAATACTTAAATGTGAATTCTCCTCAATGTTGGCAATTCATGGATGGAATGAGTTGCCATACTGACAAATTGTCTTGTCTTATTTTATATTTAAAAAAAAAAAAAAAAACTAAGCTGTGACTCTCAACCCTTCTACCCTAGTGAATCCATCCACATGATTTACATTTTCAAATCACTGGAACATATTGAGGATGATTGCCTTCAAGTTACATTAGATGATGATAGCTTTGATACTAACATGCCACATCAATGGGATTTAGAGGCTCTGGAATATATTTTTAGAGCAAAGTCCACAAGAACAAGATCCACCCACCACCAATTGCGTTCATCGGTTGCATCAGTTGGAACTGTTGTTTAACAAACTTGCTTCTAACTTTTTACTTACGTGTGACCTTTACTTCTTTTCAACAGTTATTTTAAGCATCAACTCCAAAGCCATGGACAGTAAAGTGGCGGCAAATTACATAAACCTTCAGGTGGTTTTCTTAGAAGAAAATGGTGACTGCCTCCCAGTGCAACTCCTGTGTTACCTATATGACAGTATGTTTCAATGCAGATCCACGGAATGGTTTGAAAATCTAGCCTGAAACTTAACTGACACGTAAATATCAGAAACTAAATTATCAATCAATGAGTCAAAGTCAAAGACTGTGGTGTCAATCCTCTGTAAATGAAGGCCTTTCCCTGAGGGGACATCTGCCAACCCACTGAATTAAAAACACTACCTGTGAGCCCATTTAATTGGGTCTAACACAATGATAGTTCTTGTGATGTTTTTTTTTTTGGTCCAGCCAAGACTACAGGAGAGGGGTTATACTGATGTATGCAAATGTCACTCAAATTGAATTTATTGGAGAAAAAAGGGTTAATATTGAACTAGGTAAATGTCTGCTCAGTGGTGGAAATATTGATGCTCTGCTTGTATGTTTCATGATTAATTATAATTAGGTAATCATTTATAATTCTATTCATTTCTCTGTTTTATCCTTTAATTTATTTTTAATTTGAACAAGTTTGATCCTCCATTTCCCTCAAGATCATTGAAGGAGAAAAAAAGATCATTACAAAGTTTCTGATGTCCCCTGGGTATTGGTGAACTTTACTGTGTTAGAAACAGGTCCCCAGACAAGCTAGACATATTTAAATATATTTCACCTAATATTCCCCCAATGGAAATGTAAAATTCTGTGCAGTAGTGCAAAAATGTCAGCAGAACCATAGCTCATAGCCATGGTGTCTCAGTATATCAGAAGAGAAACCCATATACTTCTATCTCTTCTACCTACAGTATTTCCTATAACAGTGGATGTATTTATTCCCTCTGTCATTGTAGTTTCTTTTCCTTTATACATCGCACTCTCTAAATCATAGTGAATGGTACATGGACTGGCCAAAGATTGGCCAAAATATATTGTTGTCTCTCTGAATTAACCTACATTATCCTGATGCTAAAGTCCTACATTTTCCTATACTTCATTTTCTGGGTGTTGGGCCAAAATCTTCATAGCTCACATTACAGGCAGGAAAAGAAACATTCTACTGAAATCTAAGAAAGGTTGGCAAACTACACATTTATGAATATGGTTGATTGAGAGGAGTTAAGACAACAGCCTTTAAACTAATAGCAGGCTCTACTCAGCCCTTCAGAACCATAATGGAGCTCAATTCACTTGAAATGACAGCCGTTCATAGTCCTTTGCACAATTTAAACAATAACTTCAGCAGGGCTGATAACATGGCTGTGTTTATCTAAAAAACCTTATCCGCTTGCTTGACTGAACCAACATTAATTTAAAAAAGTTTCCCATGTTTCCCAAAGTTTTTCTTATCACTCCAGTTTGGAACTGCCATCCTACCTCTGGAGAAACAAGGGCCATTTTATGCCACTGCTGGAAACTTCCAGTCATTACTGACTGATGTCATGGCATACACTTAAGGTAAATACCTCTACCTCACAAGCCTTTAAAGACTGAAGTTCGTAAAAAACATCTAGAGGGACTATCAGAAAGAAGCATGCAAGGAGAGCTTCAGGACTACAGATTTAAGCCATCCTAATTGTTTGAGTTGTCACTACAAAATGGCTTCTGAGAAGTAAATTGCCTGTGGCAACACATAATTGGCCAGTGCAATATAATTTAATTAACAATTATGTCGATGAAAGGTCATCTTTTAACAGGATGTCAGAAGTGCAAATAAACATGTGCACACAAGGCTGTAATTGAATTTATTAACTGGCATCATTATGGTCATTTACTGTTTGCTTTGGACATATTGAGTCAAATTAACGTATTTGCCACGATGAGCAAAAAGACTGACGTAGCACACTGTTTGTTTGAGGTTAAAGCAAAGTCAATGGAGTAATGAGTGACTGTGACCGTAATTACAATGAATGTGTAATTTAAACTCAGAAGGCCTTAAGAAGTTACACTCAAAAAGCATGACTGAGTGTTATACTAAATAGTATTTAACTGCACATGAATTCATAGCAATGTTAATATGTTATAACCGTGGTGCCACTATGATCTTGACTGCTGACGTTTCAGATGACCATCACTTCCCTATCTTGTCTTGTCGTTGTCATAGTGAGTAATTGAAAGTGGAGTCGGTCAGTGTTGCTAAGGCAAATGTTTTTCAACAACTCCTTCCACCACATAATTTAAAACAATGTGTAAACAGTGAAAGTGATGATCATCAGGCTTTAAATATTTAACAATGGGATTAGAATTTAACAATGCATAATAATGGGAACAGGCCATACCGCCTATGTACCCATTTAATGAGCTCGAGCCAGAATCGCAAGTTAGAATATTACTGTGGAACAAACTGTAATGTTTTGAAAGGCACTTTATTCTGCTAAACACTTCATTTTCAGAAGGAAGATTATCAAAGCCCCAATGATTTGAGAAAAATTGCTTAAAAAAACAGGAATCCCATTGAATCTCAAGATTTGAAGAGTCTCATAGCAGTTCTCATAACAGGTCTTAATGATTTTTTATACCTTGTTTAACAGACGTTCCTAACATAAGTTAGTTAGGCAATTACAATTACAAAATGGCCGTATTTCCACCTGAATCTTAGTGAAACTGAAACACTGTAATTTACTTTAGAATGAAATCCTCTATTGAGCAGCATACAGTGAGACTCACTGAAAGTAATACTTTTTTCACAAGGGGGTGCTGTTTAGCCATAATAGATATTATGTGATTATGCATTGAATACTTTGACCACTATAGTTTATCATTTATGATGGATTTATCTATTTTACATAGCATAAAGTTAAAAAGAGCTTGAATTTTACAAATGTGCTTTTGTTTATGCACTATACACATTTGCATATCTATTAAAATGCACTGGAATCCAAATCTAAGGGTACCTGCTATGGTGACACACCTTGAGTTATGAAGTGCCACATGCTGCCATAGTTTAATTTGTATCTTTATAAAAAAAAATGGAATGTGACTGTCACAAGCATAGCACTGGTTCATACTCAGTTCATGTTAATTTCTCGTGCAGATTGAATGACTGAATTACAAGCTGATGCCTCAAACTCAGGTGTTGAATCGAATTGGATCGATTCCCCGCAGGGGAATAGCCAACTACCCGGGCAATGGCCATTATCGAGGTTGTGATCAACTCTGGGGTTGGCTGTAATCGGGGGAGTGGCCACCAATAAGGAATATATGGACATGGTCAATTCTTAGGGTGTGGCCAGCTATACGGGCATGGGCATTGTTGAAAGAGTGGCCACCTTGGGATCATAGCCATTCAAAAGGGAGCCATTGGCACAGTGAAACATATGCAGAAATTAGGAAAAGGGAAGACTGTCTGCGTGGCATAGTGTGCAGAGGATGCTTGTGAAACGATGATGGCAGATTGAAGGTAGGCTGGAAGAGTTTACACCGCTCCCACACTCCGCATTAATACCCTGTCCCCTCCCAGTGTGCGACCCCGTATACGCCGTGGGGCTTTTAGCCAGCTGTGGCTGCCGTCAGCTCTGCCACCACCCCCCCCTCCCCCTCCCCCAGTGGGCGTTCGGCTGCTATGTTTAGATTTTATGAGTCAAGCCAGGGGCCTCTTCAAAATGTCAGACTTGAGCAACGAGGTGACTGAAATGGGTATTTGAGAATAGAGAAGAAAAAAAAAACACAAAAAAAAAAAAAACTGCCTGCCCTCAAGATGTTCAATAAATGTTTATGATCGATCTGTTTGTTTTTCTCTCCCCATAGCATCCCCCCCACTGTCCCCCCACAAATTCAGTCCTTTACACCCCTCTTTGTAAAAAAAAAAAAAAAAAAAAAAAAAAAAAAAAGAAGAAGCAGGGGAGACTGTGCTCTTTCCTGAGGCGTAATTCATTAGTTAGTCTGGTGTGGGCCCTCATCTCCCCCTGTGGTGACATAAGTGCGGCTCTTTCACTCTCCTCTCTGTTTCAGATGGCTCGTAGACACCGGGTGGTAGGCGGATAATGAGGCTGCTCCCAGTATGTGCAGATGCCGCGTTTCCCCATACGCGGCTCTTAACGATTTTAATGATTCCGGGCTTTCCGCACACGTTCGGTAACCGGGATCGTTCGGTTTTGGCTCGCTTTCCAAGGGGACCGAATAATCCTAAAGCCGGGGGCTTCTGTTTTTTCCCGTTTATTAGATGAAATTTCCTCCGAACCGTGCGAGCTCCTTCCCTCACGCCGCCGTTCAATTTAAACGGTTCCTCATTTCCCCCCCGCGATCGATCGAGGGGCTGGAACGCGCGACTCGAACGCCGCGCGCAGACGATACCTGCCTCCGGAGCGCTTTTCCGCTTGAAATTATTCCGAGCGGGATTCGCCGTGGTCAGCACTCCCAGGTGAAAGCGCGGTCCCCCCCCCGCTTCGCTTGGCTTATTATTTCACGGCTACGCAGAATTGTGGAAATGCACTGTGTAATTATGCGACGGCAGCCGCCGAACGGCCCATAATAAGCAGCGTCCCTGAGTGGAGCGCAATGCGCCCGGCTTTAATTACGCTGAACAGCAGAGATAATGCATTCTGAATACTCCACCGGCAGAACATCGGATGCGCAAGAGGACTCTGCAAGGCTGACTTTCTCCAGCACCTCTGTCAATAAAGATGCATGAATATATATATACATACATATGCATAGTTATGCATCTCTATCAATTTTGTATTTGGAGTGTCTATTAGTATAGCAATTAGTCTTAATTGTACATCTTTCTCCATCTCTTGGTTAATTTACATCTTTTTGTCTCTGTTTATCTACCATCTATTAATCAGCCTCCATTTCCATCAATTCATCTCTCTCTCTGTATGTCTCTTATTCAATCTGCATACATATCTCTCTCTGTATGTGTTTCTGTGTCTCTTCCTGTCCATCTATCTATTTATCAGCATACATGTCTGTCCATGTCCACCTGTCTGCTTCTGCATTTAGTGGCTGGAATAGCTCGCAGTCCAAGTGTGGCCTGTGTAACAAGAAAGGGCCTCACTGATGGCTCTGTCACCTGCTGCTCATCTCCCCCGTTCATTACCCAGAAGAGACACGATGAGTCAGACCTCACAGGCTCCGAGATCGCACCTCGGGAGCGCCATGCCCACCCATTTCAGGGCTATAATTAAAGAGATGCCACTGTTCACAGAACTCAGAAGTAGCTCAGATCCCAACGCACCCATCCGCGGACTGTTCAATCCGCCGGTGGACAAAGGAAACGGCGGAAAAGCCGCGATGGAAATTCCACGCGCGGCCGCCGCGACTGCGCTGCCCTTTGTTGTCGGGTGGAATTCGGCTCCACGCCGACACTGGGCCCAGGGTTCCGCGGTCCTCCCTCCCGGTTCCTGGGGTGCGTTGTGAATAGGAGGCGAATTAAATGGAGCAGACCCCATGTGAACCCTTATCTTTGCGGGCTGCCTCTGAAACAGACGTGAAAATTACTTTCTGCAATTTATTTGCGAGGGAAACCTGCGACAGATAACACTAGACGTGGCTTGCAAAGTCATCTTGGGCAGATAAGACAAAAAAGTTCTAACTTTAGAGCTGCTGAATCATTTCTGAACTATTCATGCCCACCAAACATCTTGCGGGAATTTTGTATTTTAACTAATTTTTCTGTTATTAAAAATGTTATTGAAATTGTACTTCTTGCAGCAAAACAAATGCCCCATTCCCAAGAGTAGCACACTCGGAAGGTATAATCCCCCGAATTGGAGCTAAAAAATTAATTTTAAATGAAGATCACATTAATCATGACTATAATTTAATCATAATAAATTATGAATGCCTTTTCCCACACATTTATAATGTTTCTACCTATACTGGATGACACAGCAGACTCTGCATAGTCCAGATTAAAGCAGTAATCCAACTGTTAAAACAACACAACAGTATTTCAGTAGTTTTAATTTTGTGAGTTAGACAATTTTATAATAATTCTGGAACAATTATATCAGAGACAGTACCACACACCAACACTATTACTGGGAGAACAGTGTATGCTTCGGTGTATGTTTAAAATATGGTGAATTTATTCATTCTTGTTGGATTACACATCAATCATTGAAACACTGTTGATAGTTAATTTACATAAAAAAATAAGGAAATCATTTTAGTGTGTTATTAAGAAAGTGGCCAGATAGGGGAAAAAAACCCATTAAAAAATCAAGGATTCACAACAGTATTCAACATAATTAATGGAGATTAGTTGTTCAATTAAATGCCAAGAACTATCAAGTCAACAACCAATTAAGTTGCATCAAGACAGAAAAATATGTACATCATTAATTTTCTTCCTAATGCGCTTATTGGCTTCTTTCAACAGACCAGAGATATATGCTGGAATAAATTATTCCATGTGTTTAATATTATGCAGTACAGCTTAGAGCAAGTTTCAATGTCCATTGGGAGAGAATTGGGATAAAATGAAAAATATTATTAATGGATTTTGCTTACTACAGGGAAATATGATGAATATAAATCCCAGCTATCCCTACATGGCTAACTTATAAAACAGAGCTTTGTGGGTGTGTGTGTGTGTGTGTGTGCACATGCACATGTGTGTGTTTGTCTGTGTCTCATCACATCCTTTTTATCTTAAATGTCTTGTCTAAAGAAGGAAAAATCATGAAATTTGATTCATAATATGCTAGACACCTCAACCTCTGGCCCACTGCAGTGTGGCTAACCGTAAAACTCCTTTACATGCCCATTTTGTGTCAAATCTGACCTTTCCTGTCCACTTTGCCTCAAAGTACAGCTTGTTATGTTTTAATAGGCCCCCCATACGTGAATAAAATCTTTGAACTGGAAAAAGGAGCCTTGACACTTTGCAGAAGTGAGCCATAACAGTGAGCTCTGTATAAGCACATTGTTCTGCAGGCCACCGAGTTCATGACAAGTGTGGGAAATGCATGAAAATGGAAAATTCACATGGATGTAAAATATACTATGATTCTGTAATATGCAAAGGCATGGAACCAGGCTTAGAGAGCAGTAAAACAGGCATCTTAGGAATAAATGGTATGTACATGACAGTCAAGATGTTGACAAGCCTTGGGTTTATTAGTACTGTCTTCTTCCTTGTATGCAGTCGAAACTGAAAATCATGGGAGCACCATTCAAATCTTTTAAAAACTACCACATTCCTAAACAGTTCCTACTCAGCTCACTTTTTAAAAAATAGGAAATCTGAAAGATTTGTTGTTATTAATTCAAGAGGCAAAAACACAACATTTTGAATATGTGCAAACTGATGTATGCAGAGCACATTAGTCACATTAACAACCCCCCACACACTGAGGAACAGTATAAAAATACAGTGGGTTAAACATTCTTTCATGCACTGCAAACAACACAGTTATATGCAGCTGTTGCAGTCATACACACACATGAAAACACTTAGGTATTCACAAAATGTAGCTGTGAGAGCCCAGAGATTATACATTTCACTTAGGTCAAGTTGACTAAAAACTGCTTATGAGGGCTCAAATATATGCTCTAAAATGCACTGAAGTGGATCTGTTGATGCATTTAATTTAAGTTTTTTCTTCATTAAGCGCCTCTGAGCTGGTTCGTTCAGGCACGTCGTGACTGAGTGGTGCTCAGAGCAGAATGTAATTGCACATAGACATAACTAATCTGGTGGTGATGATGGCACGTTAGCTGGAATCAATGATAATTGGGGACACGATGATTTAATAATTGTTTCTTGGAAAACTCGTTATTTAACACTCATTGATTTGATAATGGTGTGTTCACTGTGGTGTCATAAGATTTCTAATACATGCATATGTAAATTGTTTTTTGCCTGGTTTGCCTTCAGAACAAAGTAGCTACAGGTTGTGCACTAAAATTGGAAACAGCAGGATAGATGCGCGACATGCGCATGCAAAGCACATGCTATCACACAGATGATTCTTCCATTAATTAAGCAAATAATATCCCAGGATGCATAGGGTCATGTATACAATGTAGTACAGGCCTGGCCGCCTTTGATGTTGGCAAACATTGCTGCCAAAGACATCAGGGATGATGCTGTTTCTCATGTGATGGGAGGTTTTGTGGCCAAGACAGCAGAACTTGCTGAAGTTTCTGACAAATGTTAAAGAAGAGGTATTTTTAACACAATGTTCCAAAAAGACTCCTAGTTTTGTCTTTAGGTGTGTAAATCTCTCACTACAGAGGTGTTATTTCTTGAGTTTAAGTTAACTTGGACGCAGAAACTATGCCTCTTGATGTTGTGTTTCATTAGGAACTGGGTGGTAAAAATGAATTGTTATATCCCTAAATAATGAAAAAAATATGAATTACATTCCTAATTTTAAGGTTTTTTTTTTATAGGAGAATGGTATAATTTATCAAATTTATTAAACCATTGGAAGCTGTAGTTGGAGGTATAAAATAACTTGCCAGCAGCCTAGTATCAATGGCATTTTCAATGAAACTGCCTCTGCAAGACCTGACCCAGAAGTAGCCAAAACCACGCGTGGGGACGAGAAAATTATGCAGGGACAAACCAGGCAGTGGAGGTAATCAGGAACAAATTCTCTCATTTCCATTCACTCTGTCCTGTATAATTTGTGCAACTGACACCAATTTTTGTTCAGGCCATGGGATCCCGTGTAGAATAGAAGCCAGTTCCTTTTTGATTATTTATTCCAAAATGGCAAGTAAATGCGAATTAACAAGGCAAGTGCAATACTATAACTGTAATGAGATTTTGGCCTCCATGTATTTCTCCTCCATCACATGAATTTGCAGATGAATTGTCGATGCTTTATAAATAGTAATGCTTGAAGTGCTGAAAGGTCCTGTATAGTCTTCTTGTCCTCACCGATTATCCTAATTTGTAACTTGAGGGTTTTGGTGTCAGCAATCTACATTTACTTGACGTGTAGAAAGTGCAGTCAAATGAGGGAACTTAATACTTTTCAAAATACATGCAAGTGCTGAAATTGCCAACTGAAGTGTCCGCTCAACAATAGCAAAAATTCAGTAATTTTCTATCGTAACAAGATGGCGTCAAATACAAATTCATTCTGCAGGGAATTACAATAAATAATGTAAATTATTTTGACCTGGTTTACATTATTGTGCATTTGCAATTGTGAAAGAGCTACAGTAACCCTGATTGATCCCTCAGTTTAATTAATCCCCTTGCTCTATTTTTTTGTTTAAATTCTCCATAAATGTGTTGTGTATTCCTAAAAAAAAAAAAAAAAGATAATATACATATAATAATATATACTTTATATTTTACATTTAAATCAGAGTCTGATGATTCCTTTTGGAAAACAAATATAAAGTAATATAACAATAAAGGATAAAGGAGTTAGCTGGATAGTTAAATAGGACATTTCACTGTATAAATCAAAATGGAATGACTTATATATCGCTGTCATATTTAATGATATAGTATTTAAATATGATGTATTGATATTGATATCTTCCAGGTAAATATATAGCATAGATGTTAATTTCCAAGTAAATAAATCAGGCGTGTAAGCAGAAAATGCAGCAACTTCAGAAACTGCTAACATATGACACCACAGCTATTGATGAATACAGTGCATGTAATTTTGGGGAGAGGTAACTAAATGTCATGTCAACCATGTATCTAACTGTATTTCTGAGAGTTCAGAGAGATAGATTTTCAGTCTGCATTTATTGACAGTCCCCGATGCCCAGACATACAGTAGCAAGGCAAGTTGTTCCATAATTTAACAGCTCTGTTTCATGTTAAATATAAAACCTTGGATACCTGTTGTGCCTTTTAACATTTTGGAGAGGACAAGTCAATAAGGTGCTTCAGACTATAATAGTCTGGTGGGATTATATAGAATAATATACTCACTCAGGCATGGAGAGTGCCAACCCATTAACTGGATTGTAAATACAGAGTGAATATAAGTCAGCATAGGATTGAGCAACCAGATGAAGACAGTGACAGGCAGATATGTGATTTTTAAAAAATTAGTTAATATTCTGTCATGATTCAGGACTATTGGGAAGGTAGAAAAATTAGTTTGGGCTGCCACAGGAAATTGCAGCTACCCAATCTTGTAGGGACATAGGAAATATTAAATTAGCATTGTTTGCATAATGTGATAGATCTAGATGCTTGCTAGCTAACTTGTTTATATACAGTATTACAGCTCAATGGCAAGTTACACACAGCTAACATTCAATGATGTGCTGAAAGCTTACCAATGGCAAACTAGCTACTCGGCCAACATCCATTTAATAGTAAAGCTAGCTTAGTTGACAATTGCTAGCTAGAGACCTTGTTTCATTCTGAAAGAGGAAGTATCTTCTGGAACCTATGTGAAAAGAGTACCATTTATGGACAAAAAGTCATGGATCAAAGGTTCTAGTTCCCCACCCATTCATTTAGTTTTTTCCATTCAATTCAATCTTATACAGCACTTTTTTTAAAATAGAGAACTGTCTCACAAAGGTGCTTTACAGATTAGCAAGCAGTGCAAACACCAGGCCTGAACCCCCAAATAGCAATCACATGAGTTAAAAACTCCCAGTGGGGAGAAAACCTTCAAAACAATGGCGAGAAAAAACTCCCTGATGGGAATAAATCTCGAGAGAAACCCCACTATAGAGGGGGAGCCCATCTGCCACAGGCGTTCATTTTGCACTCGTTTGTTCATTTGGTTATTGTTACCACCCGTCTTGCTGCGTATTTCAGTTCCTTGTTCACACTAAGACTCGGTCTTTGTGTTTTCTTTAGCAGAGTTTGCCAGTCTTCTGTTGTACTCTAGTTCTCATTTTTTCCCCTGTATGCTCTCTAGTTTGTTATTTTCCCAATTTCCTCGTGTTTCTCTCGGGTGTTCCTTTTGTCACTACCTTTTATCAGTAAAGCCTTTTAGTCTTTGCACCAACCTGAGTCTCCTAAGTTGTGTTATTTCTTTAAGTGATAATGTATAATAATGCATAATGTACTTTTTCCCTTCATTTGTTGCCATGCAGCAAAACATTTTTGACATATAAAAAGAACTGGCAAAATTAGGTATAGAGCCTTAACATTACCACTAGCAATTATGGTTTTCTGCTGTTATAAATATATAATAAATTGACAATAAATATTTGTATTTTGGTCTACAACTTAATGTTATTTAAAGTACGCTATATGACCAAATGTATCTGGACACTCCTTGGTCTGGGATTGTTTTTCATGGCTTGGGCTAGGCCCCATAGTTCTAGTGAAGGCAATCTTAATGGTACAGAATATAATGACATTCTAGACAATTATGTGCTTCCCCAACAGTTTGGGGAAGGCTTTTTCCCGTTTCAACATGGCAATGCCCTCGGGCACACAGCGAGGACCATTTAGAAATGGTTTTGTCAAGAACTGTGTGCAAGAACTTGACTGACCTGCGCAGAGCCCTCACCTCAACCCCATCCAACACCTTTGGGATCAATTGGAAAGCCAACTGCGAGCCAGTGCTAATCCCCAAATCAGTGCCTGACCTCACTAATGCTCTTCTGGCTGAATGAAAGCAAATCCCTGCAGCAATGCTCCAGAATCTAGCATAAAGCCTTCCCAGAAGAGTGAAAGTTGTTCAGAGCAGCAAACAGTGGACCAACTCCATATTAATGCACATCATTTTGGATGAGATGCTAGATTCCAGGTATCCACATGCTTTTGGCCATGTAGTGTATATTCAAAGATTAATGAAGTTAGTACAGCCTCATTAATAAGCCTTACATATGTATTAAAGTAATGTTTATGCAAATACTTAATATACCAATTTCACACTTTAAAGAGGTTCATTTTTGTTGGAAAAAAATAAAATACATAACTGGTCAACTTCAAAGCCCCAAATAACTAAATAACTACATCTCACTCCAAGTTTTTTAAAGCAGCCTTTAGTATTGAACATTTGAGTAAGCCAGACAAAGCATTGAAAAAAACAAAATGCATTCTACTGAAACCTATTACATGGGCATTTCTGTATCATAGACAATAACATCATAAAGATATGTACATCATGGAGAATTCAGCTCAAACCTATTGAGCCATTGAGCATCTGGACAGTATATATGATTATTCATTATTGCTCTTCTGCCCCTTAGATGTCAAATCCTTTAGGCATAAGGGGCAGAATGGGGCAGACAAGGGCTCTCACTGTACGGAATGGAGGAGTAATACTCTGTGCATTAACTGTGCAATTCTTAATTTCACCATGGGCCTCTGGCGTTGCCTGAGGCACCCGGCCTCAGTGTGGGCATAGGGATAATGAATGAGGACAGAAGGCAGAATGGGTTGCTGGAATGCCAGAACACTGCACCAGAGTTCTCCCTTTCTGGTGACACTGCCTCATTCCTCCATACACGTTTTTGTTTTCTTCTGGGGGTTATCAGGGTTAACACAGATTACGAGATATCCAGACATGATGCTAAACCAGAACTGAGCAGCTCAATCTGGTTACATGGCTACTTGACATTGGGCTTTGCACTAAGAAGTGTATCCTTCACTGCCTGTCTACAGTTTATTTATTTTTTTACACCTTTTGAAAATTGGGACATTCTCCTGTTTGCCACCGGAATATAATGGGAGATTGAGTTTTCTTGAACTCAGTAATGGTGTGGCTACAACAAGCTCTCACTCATTATATTTAAAAAAATATAAAATGTTTTTCTCTCCATGGAAAAAATCAATTATTGGTTCAAGTAGATGAGACATTTCAAGCAAATGGCTTCTCCACTCTCTTTAGTTTCACAAAGCCTCTCTCTTCCAGCACTACCATTCAGTTTATATTGTTTGCAGTTTCTCTGTTTTTATTGCATTGTAAGATTATTGATTTGGCAGACTGCAGATCACTGCTGTATCCTTTTTTGGCAGTGTGTTGGCACAGCATAAGGCAGATCAATTTGAACAGTTTCAGTTTGTAACTGTTGGTAAGTCCTAATCATAATAACCTCCATGTCCATTCAAGAAATTGGTAACAGAACACAGAAATGTTTAAAACATATCTGGGCAAATGAATGAGAGAATGTTTTCACTTGCAGTTGACAAACAGCATTTATTTTCCTAAAGATACATGCATAATTGCTATTAAACAAAATCAATCTGTACATTGTTAGTTACCCAGCAACTTTTGATATTAGCCACCATTAGTAATCATGTTTCACGCTACAATTTAACAACACCAATGACAAGTCAGGTTAAATTACTAACATTAGCCAAGAAAAGTAGACTAAGCTTGGGTTTGCTGCTAGTGTGTTTCACTTATGTTTGCATATTCATCCAGCACGACTGTTCTAAATGTGTTTTAGCAGCACTGAATCAACAGGTCAGGCACAGACTTCCTAATTCCCTGTATTGCATCTGTAAAACTTTTGTAGAAAATGTCCCATTTTGTCCTGTTTCCAGTCTTTTTTGGTTTGGTATTCGGGGATTCAGGACTGGGTTTTGCTCTTTTTTCACTGCTCTGTAAAGTGCCTTTGTGACAGTTTTCTGTAAAAGCACATAAAGTTAATTGATTTGATCTGATACCACTCAACTTTGTTGCCTTTATTACTTTTTTCTATTCAGTATGGGTAGGTTTCCAGCTGATTTAAACACCTCATTTTAAAATAAAAACCAAATAAATAAAAATGGATCACCCATTTTTCATGCACCGCAGTTACAGCAGTATTGTTCTAAGATTTGTGGATTCAATATATATTGCAAATCACACATGCTATGGTTGCTAACAGAACTACAGTATATTGAGCTCATCCAAAGAGATGTGATATATTTGTGAAGCAAACCAATATACATGACAATCAAACCAATAGATACACCAATGACACTTGGGGGTACTGAGTACAAGTGTTTGAATGTGTACTGTATGAGCGACTGCATGATTCAGTCTTTGGATGACAGTAGGCTACAGATGTAAGTTTTGTTCACCATCAATCACAGGAGTTAGGCATCCTGCTCAGACAACTGAAGGAAAACTTGCTTGTTTGCGCAGCGTTAAGACCTGCTTTATGTGCTCATCTGTCATTCTGTTCAATTGTCTGACTCACCCTCAGTTAGTGCCTTCTCTTCATCTTCATGTGAGCGACTTAGTCCTGTCTCCAGCTGAGACCAACATCTTTCATATTCCCTCTCTGTATTTTGGGATCGGGCTACACAGCCAAATCTTCAGAAAGAGGCATGTAGCCATTTTGGACTTGCAACTATTCAACATGGCTCTAAACCTATGATCTAAGGCCTCAATGACTGTGCTGATGATTCAGGCTGTGAAGGAAATTCTCTGTGGGCTTCCATTTCAAACTGAAAAAAAAGAATGGTGGGTATTAGAAAGGCAAGAAAGCGCTTCTGCTGTCCTTGGGGAAGATCAATGGCAATTGCAAGCGGTTTCAACACAACAGAGAACGCGTAATTTGCTAACACCCAATGTCTCACAAGTGTAGTCTGATGATTTTACAGATGGTGCAATATTCAGAGGTCCAGCGTGCTACACATGGAATAGTGGGGCCCATGTTAGCAATGTCCTCCACTGTTTCCGCTGCTGCTGAATGACCGCAAAAGACATGTGGGCCTTGTTCCGAATGGCACAGCACTGACAATGCACTTTCGTATCATTTTTGAAAAGCACTATGCATTGTTCCTCAATGCCATTCATAGCTATGGTTCAAAGTGTTCCCGTTCTTCTTCACTACAGGAAAACTCTTGAACTCCAGAAAGCTTTCAGAATGCTGCCTGTGATAAGTTTAAATTTAGAATGATTTCTCCAATCATCCCAGCCACATCATAGGTTTGTGTACGTATATATATATATATATATGTACACTACATGGCCAAAGGTATGTGGACACCTGACATCCAACATCGCATCAAACATTATGGGCATCAATATGGAGTTGGTCCACCCATTGCTGCTATACACAATCTCCATTCTTCTGGGAGGGCTTAATACTTAATACTAGATGTTGAAGCATTGCTGCAGGGATTTATTTTCATTCAGCCAGAAGAGCATTAGTGATTGGGTGATTAGGTGTGACTCGCTCTTCAATCTCAAAGGTTTTGGGTGGGGTTGAGGTCAGGGCTCTGTGCAGGCCTGTCAATTTTTTCTGCACAGTTCTTGACCATTTCTAAATGGCCCTCGCTGTGTGCCCGGGAGCATTGTCATGATAAAACAGGAAAAGACCTTCCCTAAACTGTTGGGAAAGCACAGAATCATATAGAATGTAATTATATGCTGTAGCATTAAGATTTGCCTTCACTGGAACTAAGGGGCCAAGCCCAAACCATGAAAAACCCCAGCCCCAGACCAAGGGGTGTCCAGACACTTTTGGTCATATACAGTATGTATATATGTATACTCGCACTACCACTCAATCAGGCATGGACCACAAGTACAGCAGTCTTTTACTCCCAAGTCCACTGGTGTGTCATGTCAAAATGACTCCTGCCATGATGGGTCCACATATCTGCCATGGTACATATTGCGTTCACCTGATTACGCTGTGCTGAGTGTCTCTTTCAGGTGTCCATATTCCCAAGCACTCCATTATATTAATGTTTCTTGACCCTCATTTCACAACAGATACCTTCAATACAATTCCAGAAGGAAGGTTTCTCCACAAAGGATGTACCATCTTCTACTATAGATTCCAACACAAAACCATTGACTGTCCCTTGTGGAATACGCTTTGGCATGACTGCATTCCCCACTGTCCTCTTGCTTGTACACCAGTTTGAAATATTTTCTCTGGAACAAAATCACATAAAACATTTTGTACTGCAAAGACTGTACAGTTTTACACAACGATAAGTAAGCAATAATCTTGATAATAAAAAGCAGTTCAGTTGAAAATCTTAATTTCCAGATTATTATTCTTATGATACTTAAATATCAGCAATATTTTACATGCTGATATGTGTGTGTGTGTGTGTGTGTGCATGCATTTTGCAAGTCCACAATGTTTTCATCACCAATCACCCTAAACAGACCTCGGGCAAATTGCATCCAGTTGAAGGCATTCAACCAGAAGGGAAGTGAACTGCAGATTCCGTGTTGTGTTGGGAGGTTAAAGACAAGGACACACAATACAAGACATTGCCAGTGCCATACTATTATGCTGCCACGGAATCAATTCACTGTGAAGGGCTTCCATGGAGTGTGACTGTTGATTGCTTATTTTACCAAAGCTGCAGTCATCATGTGCGGAGGATGGCGCAGTGTGCACTGTGCTTAATCAAGTACAGCTCCCAGCACTGGCTGTAATCACCTGGGTCCTTCGTTTCACATGATAGTGTCACATCCTTAAAGTCGGTTTTAAATCAGTTGTGAATGTTAAAATATTCCATCTGCTGCTGGAGCATTACATCGTCTGGGAAGAAAACAAAAAGCAAAGCCAAAATAGGAAATTGATTTTCTTCTCTCAGGATTTTATAAACTCAAAAC